>NW_026067912.1:11469349-11624326 GCF_014885135.2 Alexandromys fortis | reverse complement strand
TATTGTTTTTTTTTTGGTTTGTCGAGACAGGGTTTCTCTGTGGCTTTGGAGCCTGTCCTGGCACTAGCTCTGTGTAGACCAGGCTGGCCTTGAACTGACAGAGATCCACCTGCCTCTGCCTCCCGAGTGCTGGGATTAAAGGCATGCACCACCACTGCCCAGCCTAGATGTTCGTTTTTTTAAACGTTACAAATTCAGTGGCACTCAGAGCCTTGAAAGATGGGGGAACTAAGGAAGAATGGATTCAAAGGGGAAAGGGCTGTGTTCACAAAGTCTTGGAAGCCACTCACCCTGCAGTTGTTAAGCACAGTTTGTGGGAGAGCACTGACTTGGGCTAGTCTTCTACACTGGCCCCTACATGAAAGTGACATGGGATCACTTTTGGGAACTGGCACCTGAATAACTAAGCTTCAAGGCCATCATTAGCGGGCAGTCGATTCTAATCAGTAAATGCTGAGCTGGGACCAGTGACGTCTCTATACCTCACTTGTTTCCTGTCCACAAATGCTGCCTGATATTGTTGGGGTTTTGGTGGGGTTGTTTTTGTTTTTTTTGTTGTTGTTGTTTTTTCAAGACAGGGTTTTCTCTGTCTAACAGCCCTAACTGTCCTGGAACTAGCTCTTATAGATCAGGCTGGCCTGGAACTCACAGAGGTCCGCCTGTCTCTGCCTCCCAGTGCTGCAAAGGTGGGTGCCACCATATTGTTGTTTAAAGGAGTAATTTTAACGTCTTGTGATTCAGAGAGCTGCCTTATCTTAGCATCATCAATAAAAGTCAGCTGTGGTCTTTAAAGTAACTTTGTCATTTTATCTTAGGGACACAGTTAAGCCACTGTTTAGGAATGCCCTGGATGGAGTGCAGCCAATACCATCACCAGACACTAGATGTCACCAGTAAGACGAATTTGTATCGCTTCATGAATGAACTTGGCCGGTTTCGTAGTGCTAAAGTGCCCATCTCCCAGATCACACCGAGGTCACACAGGTGCCCCACATGCCAAAGGTGGGGGTGAGATCTCTTGTGTCCACCATTTCCATTTTACATAAGAGATGGGGCATTCCTCCTCACACGATAGTGGGTTCACCAAGCATAGGAAAGGTCTCTGAATTCTGAGAAGCAGCAAGAATATCCACTCAAACCCCTATTAAAACTTCTACTGCTACAGCTATTCACGTAGGGGTTGGCTGCTGTAATAACTTGTCACCATTCTTCCTTGCGACAGTACTAACCCACGTGTATTGTAGTGTTGCATTGTCTTGGAAAGGTATGCATTTTGGTGCAAACTTATTTTGTGATTGTTTATTAGAGTACGGCAAAGGAAAAGTCTCTGTACTCAGGCTTAGAGTTCAGTGGAAGAGGTACCTGTCAAATGATTATTACTTAGAGTATGCCTTCGATGTCCCTGTTCCTTCATTGCTAAATAGAGCTGTAAGGTAGATGACTTTGGGGCCAGGCAAAAAATGAATATAGAACTCTGAGACACCAAGCAGTCTGAAGTAAAACTGGGTCAGTTAGTAAAGTTCCGTGATTGATAGAATGGGCTGGGAAGTGAGGTTTTAGAATTTGTGAAGGTGAAGGTTGTGGCCATTGAAGCCTGTAGAATAGCTAGATCAAATCAAAGAGAATAGCTGTCTGGGTGCAGGATGTGGAGATTGCCCTAACCCATGGAATAAATTAGCCAATAGGATCTAACCCAGGAGTTCTCCTTCCTAATGCTACAACTCTTTAATACAGTTCCTCATGTTGTAGTGAGCCTCAACCATAAAATTATTTTGTTGTTACTTTATTACTGTAACTTTGCTACTGTTATGAATCATAATGTAAATTTCTGTGTTTTCTGATGGTCTTGGGGCACCCCTATAAAAGGGTTATTTAACCCCCAAAGGGGTCATGACCCACATGTTGAAAACCTCTGTTCTAACAAGAGAAAGAGGAATCAGGCGACAGACTGGAAATGGAATTGTCACAACTCCCAGTGTGACAGATCATAGACTAGTTGTCCAGGCGGCAGATCTGACTGCTGGGTAGGAACAACGGCAGTGAAGCCTGGCATGCAGTCTCGTCCCCTTTAACTCCCAGTGGGCCCAGCTGCTGTGTTCTGGGCTTGTTTGAATAAATAAAGCCTTCATTCAGCAATGTTGTGCTCTCTCAGTATACTGTACTGACGAATATCCTGTTTTTCCTGCCCAGTGCACTGTATATTTTAGATGCAATTCCTCTTTCCATCCATGTTCAACCATGGGGACTCGTTACAGCGGATTCTGTCCTTCAGTTCCGGTGGACTTTAACCTCTAGGGCACTCATCTTCTTGATTACACAAACGGGTTGAAAGATGGCCAGTGAATGACAAGCCAACACGATTTTTCGCTGGAACTGCTGGGAAAATGGATTGTGCTAATGCTCTCTCTTGTGTACTGAAGTGTGGCTACCTGAGAAGATATTGGCCCTCATAACATTGTGCTCCACAGCTTCCAGTTGCCGCATGGCTTGAAAAAGGAATGAAAAACAGGGATGTAAGTAGAGGATGATAGGAGTCCTGGCCATGCCATCTGAGTGCTTCAGGCATGCCCTGGAGCTAGAGACATCCATCATCCCATCGCTCATATCACTTCAATCTGAGGTCTCTGCTTGGAAGACAAAGTGTTTCAACTAATATACAATAGTGCTTCTCTCTGAGAATAGGTGTCTCAGAGTGCCTAGCCCCGAATGAGAAATCTGTATGGCCCCTTCTTCTCAAGGCCCAGAGAGCACTGCGCAAGAGGGGGTGGGAAGACTAAGAGCCGGGGGTAGGGGATGACAGCGGTGACACTGATTTCCTGGACAAGAGATGTCCATCCCACCCACGAACTCAAAGCTGCCATGACTGCAGATACAAGACCAAGGCAAAAGCAATTGAGTCACAAAGATCCAGTGTAGTGCGGAGCAGTTAACCATCATCGGCTGCCCGGAGGGTCCATTTTCTTTAGAAGTACAGCCACCCAGGGGCTGCCCATGCTCCTCTAAATGGCCCTTCACCATCTGTGCACACCCTGACAGCATAAGTCAACTCGGTGGATATAGAAGAAGAACACCCGAAGTTGGAAAGGAAAGATGGGGAGGTGTGGGTAGGGGCTAGAGGGGCGGGAAAGGAGGAGGGTTTGATCACAACACCCTGCATTTATGTATGAAATTACCAAACAGCAAAATAAAATAATAGATCTGCCTGCGCTTGAGTGGACCCAAACTGTTAAGTTCCAAATTTACATTTAGAAGTTCTGCTTACTTCTAGACAAGATGACTTCTTTGATGGGTAAAAAGGTTCGCCTGAAGGAGAAGAAGGTTTATCCTAAGTGGAGGGGCCAGCGAATGGTAAAGGATATTGAGGTCTCAGACATTATACTGACTAATAGTCTGTCAACTTGACGCAAGCTAGTGTCTTCAGATAGGAGGGAGCCTCACTTGAGAAAATGCCTCCATGTGAGCTGGCTGTAAGCAAGCCGTTAGGGCATTTTCTTAATTAGTGATTGATGGGGAGGGCCCAGCCCATTTGGGTGGTTCCATCCCTAGGCTGGTGGTCCTGGGTTCTATAAAGGAGCAGGCTGAGCAAGCCATGGGGGAACAATTCAGTAAGAAGCACTCCTCTGTGGCTTCTGCACCAGCTCTTGCCCTGTTTGAATTCCTGTCCTGATTTCCTTTAGTGATGAACAGTGCTGTGGAGGTGTAAGTCGAATAAACCCACTTTCCCCATGGTGTTTCATCATAGCAATAATGACTCTAACTAAGACAAGTCAGCTTGTCGGTAATCGTTTTCTTGCTCTTGATTCAGATGACCTCCCAACTATATTAAAATTGACTTTTCCCCCTAGATTACCTTAGGGTCTGAACTCATTGGAATTAAGATTACTATGTTTACAGACATTAGGTCTTTTACTTCCTAAGAATACAACAGAACTTGTTAGTTTGCTTATGTGCATAAAAAACAAAAGTATTTATTATTTATTATTTTTTACAAGAATGTATTTCTACTGAATGTGTATAAAAAACAAAAGTCTTTATTATTTATTATTATTATTTACAAGATTGTATTTCTACTGAAACCCACTTTCCAGCACCCATTCCATATCCCGTTTTTTTTTTTTTCAGACAGTGCTACAATTCACTGGAGCTTTTGGTCTAGTAGGATGTCTGAATTCTCTCTCATAAAACACGTTCCCTAGTTATACTGATTCTCCTCTTGGCTTAAATCTATTTGACCCAAGTCAACGGGGAGTGAGTGTCTTAAGGTCTCTCTGAGGTCTTACAGTGATCACACTAAACTTTCCAGAGATAAAGATAGAGAGGGGGGTTAGACTGCCTAATTCTTAATGTGTTTTATTATTTTATTTGTAGAGTAAACTATTGGGAAAGACATACTTTATAGTCAGCTCTACTGCATAAGAAGCTGGATACTATTTTGTAATTCAGTTCATGACCACCGCCATCTCCTGCCTATTGCCACTAGGTGGGAGTCTTGGCAAATAATTTTTCTGTTACTGAAAGGCAGCATCTTTCTGTCATAGAAACCAGACTCTACTTACTGTTGGAAGAAGAGACTACTTGCTAGTGTCCCTTAGATCACAAACACGCACACCAGTAACCTGTGATGTTAGGCATCTGACCATGGTTCTGCCTTAACTGGTCTTTCTCTATTTCTCCTTAACTCCTTTGTCTCAACATTTTCTTTGGAGAGGTCAGGTGATGACTAATGATTGAAAATATATATATAATATAGAATCAGATAAAGAAATAACTGCGTGTTCTGAATCTAGTGCTGACGCTGAAGTGCATGCTGTGTTACAGCCTAGACACAATCACAAGCAGCTGGCCTTTCTGAACCTCCATTTCCCTGGGGATAGATAACCAAAGCATCTAACTTAACAGATAGCTGTGAACTTAAATGGTAATGACATCAATAACTAATAGTCATTCTTATTAAGACCATCTTTCTATTCATATATCGCTCCCTTTGGGTCCCTTTGCTGGGTTCCTAGCCTAGGACTCACCTCCCAAGTACTGTCCATAGCACCCTGTACTTAGCCTTCAGAACAGGAATTGTTTGTGGTCGTTTGTATCTGCCTTCAGCAGTAAACTGTAAATCTTTTGAACATAGAGAAGACCTTTATCTGTTTTGCTCTTTATAATTCTTTTTCCCCAGCAATTCTCACAGTGCCAGGATATGCTAAGTTAAAGTTAAGTCTGACGAAAGAATTTTTTAAAAATGCATATCACTAATGTTGAATGCAGATCAATACGAATTTATAGTTTCTTAATTCTCTAAGAGATCAAAGCATCTTACAAAAGGTTTATATGCTGATCATTTATTAATTAACTTACATTAAGTAGCTTTTGGTCTGTTATCCAAGTAAGTATGTGGTGGTATTTGATACCCCAGCAGTTTAATCGCTTCCTTTACCAAAACAGGAGAGGTAGCCCTTTACTGGAGCCAACATTTCTTCATTTAAAATTTATATTTTGATATTGTTTCTACAATTCCAGCAGTCCTTCCTTCCTCCTTTCCTTCCTTTCCCCTTCTTTCTTATTGCTTGGCATATTGAAGATGAAACCCAGGGTCCCCCACATTCCAGACAAACACTCTATCACAGTGCTGGGCTTCCAGCTCTATCAAGCGTTATGTAAACTTGCTCTATTGGAAAATCCCATAAAGCAAAGAGTCCTTGGCTAAAGCATATGCTCACTTTGTGTAAATATCAATTCTGCATATTATGTTCTCTTTAAGGGAAAAGCTGTACTCAGAGAACTTAAAGTTCTCTAATATTTTATCAATATTAGATAGACAGGTTTATTTATATGTCATATTCATTTTCCTAACTAGAAATTATTTGAGTACATCATTTCAGAACCCCTAAGTTCCCTTAGTTATGGTGTAATCAATGCAGCAAGTACGAGGGCACAGAAACAGCCACAAGAAAGTTTAGAGGGAGGGTAAGTTTACTTTTAAAAGAGTTTTGTTGTTGTTGTTTTCAAATCTTTCTCTAGCTGTGAGAATGAGAAAGTGTTCTTTTTGGGGTGATGGACATTGCACAGACCACCTAAAGTCCCTCTTCCTCTGCCTCGGTGATAAGACTTTAAGCTGCTCTGTGAGTAGATGTGTCCATTTCTTTGTTCCAGTCATTCTTTACTGGCTGTACTTAACCTTCCACTACCTGGCAGGATGCTGGAAGCATTGCTTCATTTCGAATGAATCCCATCAACCACCCACAAGATACTGTGTGCTGCTGGCTGTATATGGCCACTTGTGATAAATCGGCCAGTCTTGTGAAATAGTTCCCTGAAATGAAGTTCTGGAACTCATCAGGTGTCTTCTCTGACGTTCATATCTTCGTCCAGCTCTCAGATTTCCCAAGCAGCTGGGAAGAGGCCCACATCCTCCCACAGTGCGTGCCTCTTTGGAAATGCAGATCTCTGAGCTCTTGGCACCGAAGCTACGCTCTTTTCACTCTAAGTCAGCGCAGGGCTGAGAAATCTCTGGGGGGGGGCGAGTAACCATTTAAATGTTAGAGCACGGACAGTTCCAGCATCAGTGTGCATTTAGCCATTTGCAAGAAAGGTTGCTGTCCCTTATCACTGTGCTTAAATTAGCAAAGCCCACATTGTATTTTGTCCTCTGGTGAAACACGGCTGAAGGTTGACATGGTCCTTTTTTTCATGTCCATCTGTGTGGTGTGATCTACACACAGGAATGAAGTATAGTTTCTGGTTAAGCTAGTGTGTAGTTTTCAAGTTTTATTTAATCTGTGTGACTACAGATTAATTACAGATTGTTTAGCCATACGAACACCTCTGAGAACTGTGGTAATATGTCATCATATTACATATCACAGAGGACAGCTGCACAATCTTGACCTCCCAGGTCAGTTGTGTGATGGCTTTCCTGATGTTAAGATGTGAAGGCAATAGCTTTGGAACGTGCCTATGGTATCAGCACCCAGGAAGCCAAGGCAGGAGCTTTGCAAGATCTAGGCCCACCTGAGCTATGGTGATGAAACCCTACCCCAGGAAGAGTTAGGGTGGGGGAAACAGGTGATATATAAAGCCACTGCCGGGATGAAGCATGCTGCTTTTTTTGAGTAAATGTCAAACAGTTTATTTTCTGTGCTGCTGGTGGAAACAAGAGCTTTGGGCATGCGAGGCCAGCAAGTCTGCTGGGAGACACCCACAGTCCTAAACAACAGTTGTTTTTGTTTTAATGTCTTATTTTAGTGTGTGTGTGTGTGTGTGTGTGTGTGTGTGAGATGAACCATCTCTCCAACACCTGTTGTTATCTCCATTGTTTTTATTTAATAAACAGGAGTGCACTCCAAAAATACTTAGAAGAAGTAAATTCATAAACAAAATCATAGTCATTTATTATTATCAAGTATTATGTACTGTGTATAATTAAACATGTGATACATTTATATGACAGGCAGAATGGGTTTGTTTTTCCAGCATCACCACAGATACATTTGCAATGCATTACCCTGTGCCCTTAGGATGGCTGCAGCACCACTCAGCGACTAGACTTGTTCAACTTCTTTGTGAACATATGGGACCTCTTGTTGTACATGTGGCAATCATCGACCAAAGCATTGTTATATGGCCATTGCTATGTCTGATTCAAGGCACTTCACCATGGAAAGACCTTGTGTGACCATCATTTCCCCCACAGAATTTCTGGCTTAATTAATTAAAGGGGTTAATATGGATCCCACAAGCAGAACCAGGTTAAAGTTCTTGCACACGACACCTCATTCATAAGGTCTGAGTCTCCCAGCCAATCCAGGGAAAATGGGCATGAAAAGTAACTTCTCATTTATTTAATAATTTGGTTAGCAGTTTAGATTTTATTTCTGCTCCCACAAAAGTCATTAGGGCAACTCCCATCCTAAGCAGAGTGGTCTCCAAACCTTGCTGTGCCTTAGAAACCCCTTCATTAGAGTGCTGGCAGTTTCTGATGCCTGCGGACCGTACCCAGTACTAATGAAATCAGAATGCGTTGGCATAGGTTTTGCAAATCCCCTGAGTTCAGTGTGCAACAGAATTTGAGCCTTACGTTGAAGCAGCCATGTACTCTCTGCCACACCACTGAGTTCTGTTACCTCTGTAGCCCAGTGGCTCTCAACCTTACTGTTCTTCAGCAATGCCTAGATCCTTACAAAAAGTTCCATTCTGTTCTGTTAAGGGTCACATCTAAGTATCAAACATGATTGGCTGCTCTCCTATGTGACTGTAATGTCTGCTGGTAGTAGAATTACCTCGCCCAAAACTCTTTTAAAAAGGCAGTACAGTATAACTCCCTTACCATTTTTTTCTGGCAGTTAAAAGCTTTCTACATTCCTATCCACTAGTAATTTCATAGAACTTATGGAATGTTCATTTTTCTTAAGTTCTCTCAGCTTTAATGTCCAACCGTTTTGTTTAATCTTCATTGGAGCCTTGTTTATAAAATGCAAGTTTCATCTCAACTAAACAAAGTTTTGTTTTGTTTTGTTTATTTTTAAGTGCATCCATACCGTGTTTGGAATGAATAATACAAAATTATCATTTATCTGAAAATCAAATTTAATAAACGTCCTCTGTTTTTTATGTATGTGCTCAGACTAATTGGAGTGAGAGCATAAGTTATCCTTGGCAAAGTCAGCAGCTGAACTGATGTTGGGGAGAGCGTGGGTTATCCTTGGGAAAGTCAGAGGCTAAACTGATGCTAGGGAGAGCATGGGTTATCCTTGGGAAAGTCAGCGACTGAACAGATGTTAGGGAGAGCAGCATGCCATTAATTTCAGGGTTGGAGCCCGTGTTGGAGCCCTTTCCCTTACAGCTAATGGTTATAAAAAGGCAGGGTGGAGTGAGTGTTTAGCATCTATAGGGGCTTTACTTCAGCCACTAGCATCACCTCCCCTAAGACCCCGCCTCTCCTAAAAAATCAGCACTTTGGAAATTAAAAAAGGAGTTTGAAAGTCCATGAATACTTTGACTTCCCTTCTCCCAAGGTCAAGTGTAGGAAAGGGGAGGAAAGTGTTGAGCCCGAAGATAGACAGAATGTAGGAAGACCTGGTAAAGACCTGTGTCCCAAGTCTAGGCTCGGGCTGCACCCACAGCTCCCAGCTCCAGGGTCACAGCTCTGACCACAAGGGAGTTGCCACATTATCATCTTGAACCTGCTCTATGGTTTTAGATGTGACTTGATTCATTGTTCTTTTCTTTTGCACTTTGTAATCCTTACTCTCCCCACCTACTGGATGCCTGCTGCAATGGCCGGAGCCAGCATAGTTTCAGGTAGAACTGCTTCATAGCCCAGTGAGTCTGAACCAATAAAAAACTTCTCAAGGACCCAGTTTTGAAGAACCTGCTGATTTTAGGTTCTTCCCCAGAAGTATGGATGTCTTCAACTTTAAATTTAAAAGACCATTCACTACTGGATCATTTCCATAATTTCCTTCCTTCCCATCATCTCAAGTAGGCCTTTGCTCCATAAATGAAACCTATGCTGGGTATATTTCTTTGCCAACAGCAGAAAAGCTAAGAAAGGGAAAGGGGCATTTCAGGACAGCTTCTTGAAAGCAGGCATTATAATGATTTGGCAAATTTAAGCATGAAGGTTGGAGGGACAACCTTCAAGCCCTTGTACTGTCCTCCAAGAAGGGACTAGGGAAATAGGTGACGTGTCAACTCCCCCATGGCCTGTCCAAGCTTGTCAATGGAAAGAATGCAACAGGGGAGCTCTGTAAACTTACGGCCTGCTAACAGCACTGTTTTCCACAAAGCATTAGATACAGAGAGGGCAATGGGAAAGGCTGAAGCTGGCCTGCGTCATGGTACGTATTTGTAAATCAGCTGGCCCTCTTTTGTACAGATGTTTTATAGGATCAAGAGAAAGGGGCCAGTGCCATAATGTTCATGTGTTAGGTATCTCTTTTAGCTGTGCTCCTAATGCCTCTCTGGTTGCAGAAGAGGAGGGGCCTCGGGCCTTGGGATAATTGCTCAACCTGAATTCAGGTTCAGGAAAGTCGAAAAATTAATAGCAAAACTTCTAGGCTGGCAACTCTGAAAAAGCAAAGAGGTACAAGTATTTGCACATCCAGAAAAGACAATGTAATGATCTATTATAACTGCGTTTAATATTTGTAGATGAGCAAACTGGAAGTGGTTTGCAGAAGCTTCTAAAATCCATCTTCTCAGAAGTAAGGACTGAGGATGTCTTAGCATAGTGTACAGTAAGTCCTCCCTTCCGAGACTGGCTTGGTTTTTTACTTCGTGCTTCAGTGTTAACACTAGTTGTCCATGTAATTTTTCTTACAGAAAATGGAGGAAGTTGTGGTTTTTTTATGTATGTTGAGAGGTGTCCAAAATGGTAACCCAAGATTGTTCTGTTTACCCATTCGCAACGCAAGGGGAAGAATCTTTGAACAAAATTAGGAAATTGGGGACATGCATACTCAGAGTCTTGATTTCTGGCTTATTTTCAAAAGTTCGGCAGATTTGTTAATCATTTTGATCCCTAAACCCATATTCGAGGTGTCAGACTCACTAGCTCTGTTTGTCGCATTTGTGTGCTTTTTCCACTCACTGCTGCCTGCTCCGTTATGTTTGGCTTGCTCCTTCTGTGAAGTGAAGTGGGTGTCAGGAGAATTTTTATTATGTGCCTGGGTTGCTATATGCATTGCCATCCTCGCTATGAGACAAGATTAGATTGTGACATCACTCTATTGTCTCCCAAGCTGAGCCAGTGGTTTTTCTTTTATCAAATGGAATTCTTTGTATTGTTGTGGGCCATTTGATAACTTGGCTTGAGGAAAGAGCTCAAGTCGTTTCTATCAGATTTCAATTTGATGTGTTTAGAGAATGAATTCATTTGTCCCCAGCAGAAAAGTTGCTAAGTGACTTTTCTTTTTTTGGCCTTGCTTTCATTGGTTGAATAAAAGTAGCCGTTAGACCAAGTTCATCAACACACGAAGAACAGAATTAGTGATCTGAGAAATCTGAAGTGTTTGCCAGCATCTAAACAGTCTACAAGGTGCTTACCTGTTGGATCTGCTCTAACTCTGGAAGAGTCCTTAGGATAAAATCTAGGCCTTTTATCTAAGGGATGAAACAGCTTAGCAGAGGTTAAACGTTTATTCTTGATCACACTGTGTATTAGTGTCAGAACTGAGATCTAAATTCATCTTTTGACTTTAACCAAGGCCAATGTTATTTCCGTTATCGTTAATGGTCTCTAGTATATAATAGACACTGTTTCAGGTTTATTTTCTGGTCTCCACTGAGGTTGAGTTCTCTAACCATTATTTACAATAAGAATTATAACATCGTCATACTTTAATTTTTAAGTAACAAGATTTTATCATGAAATTATGAGCCATTATACAGGCAGCTTTCTGAAAATATGAAGATGACCTCGAGTGATGAAAACCTTCTATTCTAATTCATGTTCTAAGGGAAAGACGCATAACTATAACTGTAGATGCTTCCCCCGTTTTATTCCTTTTAGTATCTCTATGTCTGATTTCCCCCCAAGGAATCCACATCACTTTTAAACTTGTTAGAGTGTTTAAACATCTATGTAAAAGCAACAAAGGCAAATCCATTTGATAAGAACGGGAAGCATTTTTGTGAAATTCTCACACCTCATTCATTCCCTAATAGGATGTGAGGACCATTTCCTGTGACTCAGATATGCACACTAAGAGAAAACGGACCTGACACTTTCCCACAGTGAAAGAAAAATGCCTGGTGGCCATGACTACACAGGGCATATGCTGGGAGCATGACCCAGAGTACATTCCAGGCTGAGCAACACCGACTTGAAAGTAGAAAACCCAGCAGTTTCCTTTCTCAGTGAGTACCCCTTCGAAGTATATGGCCAATTGACCCAGCCTTGTGTGCTAGAATGGCCTTTGATTTATTTTTTTCCCTGAAATTCTGAAGGCTAAGGAGAGCTGGGGAGTTGGCATAGCTTTGCCTCCTTCCAGAGCACAGAGTGGCAGAAAAGTGATCGCCCACGCCCACCCTCTCCCCCAGTGGCTGGCAACAGCTGCTTGGTCACCAAGGGAAACGCTTACTTGGGTGGGGAGGAAATCCTTCTTTATAAATAATGTGTTTTATGATTCCTGTTTCTGGGAAACCTGATACAATGCAGCTACAAGTATTTAGGGTCAAGTTCCAATGGTTTTAATTAAATATTTGACTGTTTTATGTGTTACTGTAATTGACTGAGTTTGAGGCCTAGGTTATTAAGAAGTAAGAAATTTGTCTGTGTGTGGGTCTCTCTCTCTCTCTCTCTCTCTCTCTCTCTCTCTCTCTCTCTCTTCTCTCTTCCTCTCCCTCCCTCCCATCTGTAATCCATAACTGCAGTTGTGCTGGGCACTGACACTGTGCTTGTAGAGATGAATAAGGAGTCCCCAGGACAGGTTTGATGAGACAGAAGTAAAATCATCTCTCTCTCTGATTTTCTTACTCTTTTGGGAAATCTTTCTTTCTTAAGATCAGAGACGGTGGACCATGGCTTCAAGCTGGGACATCTCCACTCAGATCCATGGGCAGGAAAGCGTTTAGAAGGGCCACACGGCATCTCCATCTAGAATCGAGAGTAGCTGACAAAGCCTCGGCTGTACTTAGTTCATTCCTGGAAACAAAGTTGGAGAGTCAAAAATCCCCCTTTTTTTTTCTGTTAGGCTTCTTGCTTTTCCCCGACCAGATGTGCACTTCTGGAACCCCGAAGCTCTTCATCTAATGTAAATCTATTCACTGTGGAGATGTTCTAGAGGAGAAGTTTAAGGAAAACTTTACTACAAGATTTTGTTTCTTTTAACAATCTTGTAAAAACAGTTTTACAAATAGTTGCTGATTTAAAATATTGTTGCTGTCAGAAGCTGAGCGAATCTTTCCTAATGCCCCATGGTTGAGAAAGTACAGACACACTGTATTATGTAGCAGAAGAAAATGGGGTTGTTCCTTATGTAGGAAGTAGGTTAAGTAATCTATTCAGATATGCAATTGACTTTGAGATATTAATGGTCATTTCAACATGCCACATGGGCAAGCGATACCAGACATGCTTGGACTAGTCACTAGAGGAACACCACCACAGAGGAAACACCAGCTCTAAAAGTCCCAGGCTGGCACTATGAAATATGAGCTCCTGCCATTAACAGCATTGCTAATCCTGTTTCTACTTTCAGCTCCACTATATGGAATGGAGGGCCTTGGAACCCCATTTCTTGGATCCGAATCAGGCTTTTATTAGTTATTCTGTGACGTGCAGCTTCCCAGTGTTTCTTACCCGAGGCATAAAAACAATAGCAGTGTGAGGATCCAATGAGAAAGCAGTGTGCAGAGAAGGACTCTGACATAAGGTAAAGAATAGTTGCATCAGGAACTCAGGACTGCGAGGGGGGCACCCACACACTGAGACAATGGGGATGTTCTATCGGGAACTCACCAAGGCCAGCTGGCCTGGGTCTGAAAAAGCCTGGGTTAAAACCGGTCTAGCTGAACATAGCGGACAATGAGGACTACTGAGACCCCAAGAACAATGGCAATGGGTTTTTGATCCTACTGCACGTATTGGCTTTGTGGGAGCCTAGGCAGTTTGGATGCTCACCTCACTAGACCTGGATGGAGGTGGGTGGTCCTTGGACTTCCCACAGGGCAGGGAACCCTGATGGCTCTTTGGGCTGACGAGGGAGGGGGACTTGATTGGGGGAGGGGGAGGGAAAGGGGAGGCGGTGGTGGGGAAGAGACAGAAATCTTTAATTAATTAATAAAGAAATAAATAAATAAAAGAATAGTTGCATCACACTGCAAGACTACGTTATAATGGTCATGAAGCCTTTGTGAATACCAGCCCCCTATCTCATTCTAGTCATATGTAAAACTGGAGAAAAATAACACTGGAAGGCCAGTGTTCTCGTCATTTACTTCTATTTTAAAAGTTTCACGTGTACACAAAAGCAGAGACGTTCACGTGAGTGACTTCTGAGTGCCTGCTGTTGACTTTCAGTGATGGTTACTTTTTATAGCTCTGGTTCCATCCATTCCTCACCAATATATTTTGTGGGATGTTTTGCAGCAAATCACAGATGCCAAATTCTTTTAACCATAAATTCTTGAGTCTGCAGCTATAGTAGATAGGTTGCAAGATGGCCAGTGTGATTCTTCTGTGTGTGTCCCTTTGCAATGTGCCTTTTGTCACTCCGAAGGAGATGGAATCTCTTTCTCAAGCACCATCCTGTAGTCTAGCTACTCTTGTGAGCCTGTAAACATAGCCACTCATGAGGCTAAGGTGGAGGATTTTAAGTCTGAGACCAACTTGGGCTACATAGTGAGACACTGTCTCAAAAGCCACAGCAGAAAGTGATGTGTAATTGCTAAGCAAAAGAATTCTTCAGCTGAACCTGATCTATGATACTGACCTTAGAGGATATTGAGGAAGTATCACCTCTAAGTCATAAGGTTTGGGTGGGTTTTTATGAATGACCAGACAGCACAGTCATCACAGTGATTTTTTTTTTAAAAAAATGTTTACGCATTTAAAAACATGAGACTTTTACCATCCTTTCCATAGGTCTGAACTTAGACAGCACAGGGCACTTTATGACTGTGAAGGAGCATGGCAGCACTAGGATCTGTTAGGAAATCCTGCCCTGTGATGTTCACGCTAACCGCTTCTGAGGCTGAAGGAGCTGATCTACTTTGTGGTCTAAACAAGTATGTTGATAGTTGATCTGAGACAGTCATTCTTAAGCTTTATTGGCTCACAACCTTCTTTGAAAATCTAATGAAATGTGTAGAACTTCTTACTGAAAAAAAATGCATGAGAGAGAGAGAGAGAGAGAGAGAGAGAGAGAGAGAGAGAGAGAGAGCCCTTAAATGCCTAAATGGGGAACGGCGCAAGGGTGCATGGGGAGCCATGGTCACAGGCTAGTCACTGTGGGGATACAAGGTAAAAGACTAATGCTCTTGGTGGAGTGTACCTTCCTTGAATCCCCAGGGATGTATGGATGACTCTTAACTGCCAGATAATCTGTTTCTGTTTGTCAGATGTGTGCTTTCATTGTTGTTACCGTTACAGCTACACTTTTGACAGGGTAGGGACTATAGGCACAGGCTTCTGGTTGGATCTCAGGTTTAAAGGGCTCCTGACCAGGTCTTCTTGGTTTTGTTGGATACATTTCAATGTCTCATGAAGATTCGGTGTGTTCCTGCCACTCCCACTCCTAGACCTGCCTTCTGCCCAAAGCCCTGAGTGACAGAATGACTAGGAAGTTGGTGGCTCCCCGGAAAAGCCTTCATGGCTGCACCTTACCATTTCTGGCACTGTCTGATGGATTGGATGCTTCTGTGGAATGTGAGCTGAGTGTTTTGAAGACTCTAGGTGATAATGTATTAGGAGTGAGTAGACTGTTAACACCACCTTGGTTCAAATTTCAGCCCACTGTTTGACTGTTGTCTGTGTTGTTTACCACATATTAACTCATGCGTGTTTGAGAAGGATGATCTTTTTCCTTGAGGCTATCTCTGGTTAATACTCCGTATGGCCAATTGTCGGTGGAATTAGGGATGGAAGGAAGAAAGGATTGAAGGCTGAGAAGCCAGCACCAAACTCAAGTAAACTGGAAGATTGCAATGTCTTTAGGAAAATTACTTTATTGTTTGTAAAATGATAGATAAAAGTTATTTATTGTAAATCATTATAAAGAGGTACTCACTCACACCGTCTTTCCCCGTCCATTTCCGTGTTTTTAATAACAGCACATACCACTTTGCACAGTGTTTGCTTACTTGCTTGCTCATTGGTATCCTCCATTCTAACATCGGCTTCCCTATGTTAGGCTCTGTTCAGTTCAGTGTTCTAGCCCCGCGACAGTAATTAACATGATGACTGTTCACCCTCTTCAGTTATCTTGTTAACAGACAGCGAACAATTAAATAAAGTCCTGTTGGCTAGCTGGCATTTCCTGAAGCGCTGATGCTGGTGTGTAAGCATCCCCGGGGAAGGGTGTTGGAAAGATGCAGCTGTGCCCTCTGTCTCTGTAGCGACCCTAGCCTTAGTGTGCGAACTGAGCATCAGGATCAGGTGCTGGATTACGTGCTGGTGCTGAGGCAAGTGATCCTGCAGAGCGTGGTGAAAAGGCTGCTGTTGTGACTTCTGTTCCCTCCGAATGTGTAACCCAGGAGTTTGAGTCTTTCTTCCCAGTGATTCAGACAAGTCAAAATAATAATAAGTCAAACAAAACTGCTCCAAATTACAATCAAGCAGGTGTTCCCTAATCCATTCTCATTAAATGAGACGAATGTCTCCTCCTCCCCTCTTTTTTTTTTTTTTTTTGCTGTATTCTTTCAAATAAGCACATCCTAGGAGACGCCCATCTTACAAATGTAGAATATCCTTCTTGACTGTGTATTCCTTTCCAGCTGTGAAGCATTCAGTAGCAGTGAGAATAGTAAAAAGTAAAATAAAACAAATTGGCATTGGAGTCTTCCATTTAAAGTACATATAGGCCAAGTAACTCCTACAACAGAAAAAAAAATCAGTTAAACTCCAAACGATATCATCAAATAATTAAAAACGTGCATGGTTAAAACCACTTTAAAAGTTACGATTATTTTTCACTGTCCAAAGGAATGTAAATTAAAGGAGTATTGACTTTTTTGTTACTGACCAGCGTGGCAAAGTTATTATCTAGCACTGTGGAAGAACAGTTATGCCAAAACACAAGACAAGCTGCAGCCGACCAACCAGAGTGAGTTCTATGGAAGCGGCGTGGAGGTGGGTGGCAGATTTTCCATGTAGACATCTCAGCCCAGAAAGTACATTGAGGACTATATCTTTAGGAAGATATTAGTCCAAGATATATTTTCTAGGATATTAATGGATGAGCCATTTATAAAATTAAATATTTAAAAGATGTCAATGTCCACCTACACATTCAGGATTAATGAAAAATGTTTGACATAGTTCTATACCCTAAAAATAGCTGACATTTATTTAGTATGCCGCCTGACTACCACCGTGCTGAGTGCATCGTAAAAATTCGCTCCGTTTTCACAACAATCCTCTGCGAAATTAGTATGATTGTCTCATTTGATAAGTGAAGGGATTGGGCTGCATAGAGGTCGAGCAATCCGCTCAAGGCTATGCAAGTGTGAGGGATGCGGTTGGGATGTCACCCAGACAGTCTGTCTTGGGTCTGTACTCCTCACGCTGCCTTCCATGGAGGATGTGACACAGCCACCATGCAGAGAAGGAATAAAGAAACTTCGTGAGAGGAAAACGGATTTCAGAGGAGCCTAGTAATTGCGGAAGGAACAGAGGAAGAAAGAAAAGATGACGACGGCTTAGGAAAATGCTTCCGATACATGACACATCATACTAAATATGCCACAGCAGGGGTTCCCCTTTATAATTCACCACAGTCTGACACTTAGTCCATAAGTCATATTGTTGTGAGAATCATAAAACATATATTTTAAAACCATTAAACTATTAGCCTTATTTAGTTCTGACAAATGTTAAAGCCCCCAGACTGACTCAGCACTGGTTTTCTTTGCTTGTCTTTCCTATGGCTACAGCTTAACAAATTTTCATGATTTTGCCATTTGATTTTGGTTCTGTCTTTATCATGGAGAAGCCCTGAGCAAATGCGCTCGTGTTAGTAATTGAAATGCAAGTGGGTACAAACATATAGTGCTGAAATCATTGTGATAGACATGGTTGCTTGGCTGACCCAAGAAACACTGAAGGAACTGAGATCTCCACTCTTTAGGCTGCGGCATAAAATCCTCAATTCTGCAGTTGCCTTTGGATGTAGACTTGGTCCTGTGATATATGAGGAACTGGCTGCTGTAGGCTTTTCGATAAATTGCTATTCTGGGACTTGAAAAATAACTTAGGGTTTAAGAGCATGGCTGGTCTCCCAGAAGTCCTAAGTTCAACTCCCAGCAATGACGCGGCAGCTCACAACCATATGTAAGTCCAGTTCCAGGGGATCCAGTACCCTCTTCTGACCTCTGAGAATGCTGCCTGTGTTGGGTCCACAGACATACATGCAGGCAAAGCATCCATACACATAAAATAAAATTTTAAAATATTTGAAATGCTCTGCTTTCCAGATATATCAAACCTGGCTGACACTGCTGCCTGAAAAGTTTCTGCACCTCAATAAACCTTTGCACCAACACAATAGTCCAAGTCAGATAAAATCAAACAGAATTAGAAAAAGCCCAGGGTTAATGGCTACCAATGCTCCCGGGTGGCCCTCCAGTTCCCCAGAGAGAAGATGGGGAAGGAAGACCGGAAACCACGTGTTTGTTCTCTGGGGTACAATTTAAATACACTGTGGGAGTCATCTTGAGCATCTCTGGGGAGGGATCGTCATTTGAAGGGCTTTCTTGGAGGTGGAGTCTGGACTGAGGCAACTCCCAGGGGAGAGGGCTTGAGATGGAGCTTCCACCGGAATGTTCCAGACTCTTTGGATATTTGGATGTCAGGGGTTTTGGTATGGCCTTAACCCAAACATTCCAGACTCATTGGGCATATGGATGCCAGGGCTGGGGTGACACTGCCCTCTCCCCAAACTTTTCGGTTATCCTTTGAGCTCTGAAAACATGAATATTTCGCCTTTCCAGTGTCCAGCTTGTGAACCAGAAGCTACAAGATAAGGGAGACAGAAGGTATGCTGACCCTGATATGGTGCCACGACTGAGCCAAAGCCAGCTGAAGCCTGCTCTAGACTTCTTGGCATGCAAGAAAAATAAAACTTTGTCTCTTCAGACCACTGTTGATGTGTTTGTTCATTGCCACCAAGCCATTTCCAGTGAATACAGAACTCGGCATCCTCCGATGTGATTCCTTCCTCCGTTTAAACAAATGGTTAACATCTTACCCTACAAAAATATTATCTGTGTCATTTCAATGGAATCTTAGAAGACTAATATTAGAACTTAGGGTTCTTCTGCTTAGATTTCTTCTTTTTTATATATATAAAAATGGGTATTTAGGGAGGATAAATGATTATCACGAGATCATATGACTAGTGGTTGCTTTATATATTACAGAACTTTACATGGAGTCACCTCCAGGCGGTCATCTCCATTGACTCCCATCATAAATCACAAGGGTTATGCACTCTGAGGTATAAAATGTGAGGTGAAGAATAAGCTGCAGCTTCTCAATAGATAAACTTCCTGGCAAGAAATATGTCTGCTCCTCACCCCGAGCGTGGGGACTGTGAGCTGATGAGTTCACAGTAGAGCTGGGCAGCCGAGCCCCTGCCTGAGAGCCTGCATGACTGGGCTCCGGCACACGTGTTTGCGGAGTCATTTTGTCAGATGATTTGGGTTACTGATAGCCGCTGAGATGTGTGAGCCTGCGGCAGCTGGAGCAGTGATGAACTCATTATTTCTGTCTAAAAGGCCAGCTCAGTCCCTGCAGGAACATCTTTTGGGTATTTTTATATCACTTATAGCTAATGGGTCTAGATTTGCCACTTAGGGCTCTAAAATGAATTTGAGTAGCATAACGGCATTTTAAAATGAAACTTAGAATCCAAGTAGGTAGAAGCCAATGGGGTGCTATCAAAGTCAAATCTTCGAGAGGTGTGTTATGAAGACCCGACTGAAATGAAGGAGGATTGTTATTATTATTATTATTATTATTATTATTATTATTATTGTCAAGAAAAAGCAACCCCCCAAAATAAAAACCCTAAAACTTAAATATGTTGCTATAACCTAAACATTTGCAATTCAGACTGAGCTTAAAAGCCACTAATGTTCTCAGCACTGTCGTCTGGTGCATTCCCAGTGACCCTATGGACCCTCTAATCATTATTAATTTTGTTCCCCGTCTCCTCTGTCCCCTCACTAGCTTGTTGCAAGTAGCGGGATCATTTCCATATTGTTTACTGTGACACCTTCAGTGAAGGCGCTGGGCCTCAGAGTAATTCAAGAAGACACCCGAGACCTCTCTCCAACAGTTTTTTTTTTCTGTGCAGTCAAGTCGACCAATGACCCTTTCCAGGTGAGATGAGGGAGAGGTTCTCCTTCTGTTGGCGTGATAGCTTTGACTGACATTTCATTCAGGCACTTACTTGTGTGTCTCAGGCCCAAGTACTGGAGTGACTGAAATGTATCTTAGTCACAACAAAACTCCTCTCTGTCTGTGTGTGTGTGTGTGTGTGTGTGTGTGTGTCGAGTTCGGATTTATCTAACTTGTTGCCCAAGTGAACAATGAGGAAGACAACTTTTAATTGTCCTCTGTAGGATACAGTGGTATGTTTGCATTCCAAAGAACAGTTTTCTACGGATGTTTTCACAGCCTCCAGTTGATCCCCTGTTCTCGGCATGCATAAGTGTTGGTCTGCTACCCCAACAGGAAAAGCATCAGGAGCCTGGCAAACATTAGCCTAGCTTAGAAGGCCTGCAGGGGGTGTGAATGAGTGGAACCGGGGTGTTTGTAAGCATTGCATAACCAGAGCAAGAGCCTGACACTTTGCCCAAGACAGAAGGCCCCAAGAGAGAGTTCCACACACCCCACCCACACTTGGGAAGGAGCTCCATGTGGGATGTGGTGGGGGAAGATCATTATTCGGCTCCAAAGAGCAGCTGAGTTGCCAGCAAACTGAGTTTTCAGAGTATGATAAAATGGTAATTACAGACGTCAAGATTAGAGCTGCTTTTTCTGCAAATTCCACGGGGTCTCTAAGCAACTTGATCTTTGAATCCCCGAGGAACTAAAAATCTACACAGAAGAGATTCTTCTCTTGATCCTGTAAGAATCCCCACCTTGAGCGCTGCCAAGGAAAGATTCAGCTTCGTGACACAAACTCCAAGAAATATGTCTAGGCTGTTTTAGAGGCTAACATTTAAAACACAATTTAAACTGGTAACTGTGACTAAGTTCTCCCAAAATATTAAGAGTATATGTGTAAGGTGTTTTTCCTGAGCTTGATGAAACCCTATGCAATCACCAAGAATGGATTCTGGTTTCGGAAAACCTTACGCATGCTATTTGAAAAATACTTTTCAGTTTAAAATTGTTTGCCATTTTATCAGAGAGGCACATCTCAGAAGAGGAATTTGACTGCTGGAAGGCTGAATCCTTGTATTTGGTACCCATAAACGTGAGTCCCCACCTCCTCTTTTCTTGTCCCAGTCAATTAATGTTGATCATAGTGGATGCCTGAACAAACAAAGGCTTACTCTCTGATGCCCAAAGTACTGAGTAAACTCCTAGCACCAGGAAAAATCTGTTTGTTGGAGAAAAATGCTGCTTCTCTAAGTAGAGTCTCATGTACAAGAGCCCTCTCACTGTTTGGTTTGATGTTCTTAAAATTTTAACTTCACATAAATATATAGGCTCAGTTCTCTTGTGTGGAAATAAAATACAACAACATAAAATTTATTCTTTGTGACTAAGCTGAATCTTGTCCTGAGTGAAGCTTGGTGGACCAGCGTGTCTTTTTCTCATTCTCCCTTGAGGCACAGGTCAGAGGAGATGAGCCTGACACTCACAGAGCTCCACCTGCCTGCTGAAGTAACACGGGTCGAAAAATACCAGGCTAACTCCAAGATAAACCAATTATATGTTTTTATTATAAGGGGCAAATTCATGAAACAGGAACGAGAAGTCCAAGCTCAGCTGTGTAGTGCGGGAACCACAGAAAGAGCAAACCTTGGGAGGCCCAGTGGTTTTCTCTGGGTACCCAAAAGGTCAGGCCCTAACCTGGTCCCACCTCTTAAAGATCATTGATTGACGTAGATTCCCCATCACCTCCCCCTTTTGTTTAAATAAGAGAGTTCCAAACCCAATACAAAACTCTATGTAATAGGAACAGATATCAAGTATAAAATTACAACCAACATAAACAGTACTAAGCAAGTAACACATGATAAATGTTTTAATAAACATTTTATTTTAAAGAGTCTCTAAGCCTTGCATCAGAAATGGCTTGGCTAAATCATAAGAGGAAGGTAACTAAGACTTTCTAATCTTTAAGCCTGAGAAGGGAGATAACGTTACTTGAGTAGGCAGGAAGTGTAATCAAGCAGCTTCCAAAGCATGTATGACAGAAACAATTGGCTACCTGAGCAATCACCCAAATTCTCATTTGCAGCGTTGAAGCAACCAACTTTGGCTAAGGCCTAACATAACTGACCGACCATTTTTAGAGGCCGTAGAACCATCTTACCCTGTCTTGGGAAAGTTTGGCAGTCTTTTTTTTTTATGTGTGTCCTGATTATCCAGTCCAGACACCACGTACTTTGTCAGTGGTCGAAGCATGGGCAGTTTCTTTTCCAAAGGCCAATTGTGCCAAGAAGAAAACAAACTCTAAGTGGAGTGTCTTTAGTGCTCAACATTCTCTCAGGGATAGATTGGTGCTGTCAGGAGCAAACATGTCTCATGTCAACAGAACCCTGAGTTATTTAAATGCCATGTTCTACAGATCCTTGAAGTGGTGAAGACTACCTATCTAGACAGAATACAATCTCTATATATCTAAAGAACCTAATTAATTTGACTATATGTATAACAAACATGAATAACTATTGACCTATAATACTTAATACCTGTATAACTTAAAGACTAAGACTTCATATCAGAATATTAAATCATCTGTAAAGAAATGTGCAGCAAATGAGGGTAATGAACTCAAAATTAAACAATGTAGAAGTATCTTGATCAGAGGTAAGATTAATATATAATGCAATGTGAAAATATATCCTAAAAATTGTATCAATATTCAAAATGTCTTAAACAGAGGTAGAAATATGCATGCATACAATCTGACAGAATAACTTTGCATAGGTATTCAAATATTGCAAACAAATAACGAATATAATTTGAACTTGTATCAATATACAAAAACTGTACCATTGTAAACTGTCCATAAATAATAGCTCACAATTATTCACTTGATTACCCACTATTATTATCATTAGTGTGAATAAGTTCACACTAAATTATCTATTATCCCATGCCCATGACTCTCTTTTCTTTTAATCCTACCTAAAAATATGCATTTGAATAACTCAACCTGTAGACAATATGTATGACTAACAATGAACAATTGCAAGCCATTATTTAGGTACAGAAATAGTTTGCCTCAATTCATTTGTCTTTCTGTGTGTGCGAACATATGCGTACGTGCACAGACACACAAACACACACACAAGTGTCACATTTTCTTATATTTTTCCTGAATCAAAAGAGCTTGTTACTTACATCATGGCGTCTTCCCTTGAAATACATAATTTATCTCCCTGTAAAGGTGGACGGAGAGAACTGACTCCAGCGAGCTGTCTCCTAACCTCACACACATCATGACACACACGCCACTCCCATACATGATAATAAGTTAAAAATAGCATATTATTTGTTCTCACTAAAACTCATGTTGCGGCTTGGTCCTCTATGTAACAATGCTAAATAGCAGGTCCTTTCCCAAGTGTTTGGGGTTATGAACTCATCACTCTAGGAAGGAGTTCATGCCTGCCTCCTGGCAGTGGGTTCATCTCCTGAGAGTGTCCTCCTTATCATGAGAGGGGTCTGTTAAAGTGAGATCCCACTGTGTGATCTGGGTCTCTCCTGCACACGTCTGCTTCTATGAAACACAAAGCAGTCAGAAGTCCTCACCAGCATCTTGAACCTTGCTGAGAGGGGCTGCCAGCCACCAGACCTGTGATTCTGATGAGCTTTTTCCCTTTTTACATATGCTATTTTGCCTGGGTTGGCCCTGAATTGCTGAGTTCCAGTCATCCTCGTGTCTCAGACATCCAAGCTGCTGTAGCCAAGACTGCAGGTGTGCACCATGGTGCATTCCTACCTCTTTCCTGTACACCAGGGTTCTATGGCAGCACTAGAGAATTGTGTAAGAAGCTAGTGCTATACACGTGTATATAAAACAAAACAAAAAACTCCAAGCTGTTTGTTCCCACAACTGGGAGCGCTACTATGTTTAGTCGTCATGGATCTGAACCATTCTTTAATTGAGACTGTCACCTAAGAAAACAGTGTTGTCGGAGTTCAGGGAGGAAGGGGAGGGAAATCTTGTTTTATTCTTCAGGCAACGTTCTTGGCTTTTAAAGTTCAGACGCTAAGAAATCAAGCTTTTCGTCACTATTGCAGTTTTTGCTTTCAGATGCCTGCCCTGCGAGCAGCGAGCACTTGTAAAAGGGAACACGGTGCAGGTAAGGTGGTGTTTTCTGTATTTTCCTGTCCGGTGGTTTTCTATAAAAATGGATTGGTATCTCCAGTTTAGTGGAGGTGCTCCTTGGGGAGTTCTTGGAAGTATCTCCCAAGTGTTTTCTCTTTTTACCATGCAGATCTGGTTTTTGATCACAGCATTCTTTCTCATTACCTCATTCTCTCTCTCTCTCTCTCTCTCTCTCTCTCTCTCTCTCTCTCTCTCTCTCTCCCTCCCCTCCCCTCCCCTCTCCTCTCCTCTCCTCTCCTCTCCTACTATGTACGCTTGCACAAAAGCACAGAAAGAAAGTACTTGGGATTGGCTTTTAGGGGAACTTTTTTTCAGTGAGAATCAATGATAGCTGCGGTTGAGATTTTCCAGGACCCTGGTGATGAAATGCTCGCCCACGGACCTTGTGTGGCTGGGAGAACCAGTAGCGGCATTGAATTCAGAGTGTGTTCTCTTAGTGGTATTCTTCTGAAACTGGTATTTTGACAACGAATTAAGTTTACTAATTAGAACTCATAGCTTCTTTTTTTATTTTTTTTATTTTTTATTTTTTTTTAACTCATATCTTCTTAATCGTAAGTCAGTTGCAGAGTTTGCAGATGGCAATTCTGTTGCTTCTGAGGGGCTTCCATTAGAAAGCCAGCCGGCTTTATAACCATGATCTCAGGGATTTTAGGGTGTTTGTTAACAGTCTTTTATTTAACATAGGAAAGGTGTTCTGTGCATCTTTCACTGGTAGAAACACAAAAGACTAATTATCCTTGTTTATATAACAACATAGACAATTAACTCAGAGTCTAGGACTAACTCAACCAACTCTCAGAACATGAGTTCTTGCTAAGATGTACAGAAAATGTAAAAACTCTTTTATTTCTGATTTTTAAGGATTATTGTTTTCGCGCGCGCACATATGCCTGGTGCAAGTGCCTTTGGAGGCCAGCAGATGGCACCAGGTACCCTGGATCTGGAGGTACAGGCAGTTTATGAACTACTCTGTAGGTTCTGGGAATCAAATTCAGGGCCTCTTGGAAGGGCTACAAGCACTCTTAACCACTGAGCCAGCTTTGCAAATCCCGCCCCCACCCAAATCTTCTTTGAGAGATATAACAGGCTATAAAAAAAAGTTCTCCAAACATCTATATGACAAGGACTTATATCCAAAATAAATAAAGAACTCTTGTGGTTCATACTAGGAATGCAAACAGCCAAATTTAAAATGAGCAAAAGGTGCAGACAAATTTAGCCAGTAAGTACATGAAAAGGCATACAAGAAAAGTACACCGAAATACCACTCTGCAGCCACTAGAGTGGCTAAAATTAAGAAGACCGCTAATAGCAAATGCTAGCAGTCAAAATGTCCGTCAACACATGAGCAGATAAGCCAGTTTTACAATGTGTATGCAATCAGATTCAATTTAGCAGAACAATAAAATAGAATGAAGCAACAGCATGGCTGAATCTCAAAATAATTTTGCCAAGTAAAACAGCCAGGCAAAAATGAGTACATATTGTACATTCCTTTTGTGTAACATTCTATAAGAACAGAGCCATCTCCAGTGATTGAAAGCATACCAGTGGGTGCTTGGGGATGATGGGCTTGGGAAGTTAAGAGGGTGAGGCAAGAGGAGAACACAAAGAAATTTTCCCATGTGTTGGGTATCTGTGATGATGGTTTCATGTTGCCTAGGCCTGTCAAAACTCATCAAACTGCCCTATATCGTGTGTAGTTCACCATATGTCATTATACCTCAATAAAACTGTTCTTTAAAAGAGAAGCACGGATTGGATAAAAATGTTTACAATATATCACTGATAGTGGACAGAATAAAAAGAAAATGTGAAAATGTAGTATTTTTAGAGTCCCTGGAAAACAATAAGAGAAAAAATAACCCAGCAGGAGAGTATCCAGTGGAGTGTGTATCTCACCACCGGAGCCCCAAAGAACAAGGAAGAGAGAGGTAAGTAGACCCAAGCATTCTCATAGCCTCTGCTTGTTCGAGAATACGTCAAACTACACATTCACATCAGATTTAAACACATTAAGAATACTGCAATTTCCAGGAAAGTCATTTTAGATTTAGAATGTTTGATAATAAGAGAGGCAAGAAGAGAAATATATAATATTCTCTCTATATAATATAATATATAATAAAGTAATATTTATTTATAATAAAACAATACTAAATATAATTAAAAAATACTTAATCTAAAAGGTGAAACAAGAGAGAAAAAAGTTACTAGATCAGATGAGAGATTCTAAGTTTACATAATTTAAAACCACAGTAAATGTAAATTTCTGTTATAATATTAGAACACACACACACATACACACACACACACAGTATATTTTCAAGTTGGCCATGGCTCTGTCTTACCTCCTGGATATCTGAGCTTCATTCTATCTGGTATAAATTTCCTTAAGAAACTTGCTGTATTGTATTGTTCTCTGCTTCTGAAAAATTATTTTAGTGTCTGATTGTAGAAAAATACCTTCTTTTTGCAGCAATTAAGTGTTTTCTTGGTCAGTGGTGTACTGACATTTGTTTTCAAACCCTATTTGTCTATTCTAGTTCCTCTGTTTTATGTTGGGAACTCAGCATTGCTTTTGGATTCTTCATTAGTAATTTCTTCTGCCTATTTTTCTGCTTTTTTTGAAAGAATAAAAATGTGAAGAATAAGATAGTACAGTGGAAACCTATTTATACTTTACTAATATATACCAATTTTTTTAATTTATTTATTTATTATGTATACAATGTTCCGTCTGCATGTATGCCTGCCCACCAGAAAAGGGCACCAGATCTCATAGATTGTTGTGAGCTACTATGTGGTTGCAGGGAATGAACTCAGGACCTCTGGAAGACCAGCCAGTGCTCTTAACCTCTGAGCCATCTCTCCGGCCCCATATACCAATTTTTAACATATTTGCTTGTGCTTTCTCTCTCTTGTGGGTGTTTTCCTATTGACATATGATATATTGCATTTTTAGCCAAAGTTAACTCTACCAATAATGATGCTAAAGCGATACTTATTAAAGAAAGGATAAATCCCCAATAAGATCCTTAGACAATTCAAAGCCTATCATCAAGCCTTGTGGGTGGCTCTCTGACTTTTGTTTGTTTGTTTTTATTTTTCTCAGGAGACATTACCAAAGGGAAAAGTGAACAGCTGGGAAGACATGGGACTTTTGTTTAGTTTGCACTTAAGGGAATTATTGCTTAAATTATTGCTCGTTTTGGGATTTAAGAAGGAGATGGGGAGAAAAAAGTCTAGATGGGACATTTCAGGACTCTGGACTTACTCCATACTTTCTACTAATAAGCAGGCTCTTTGACCATGGTCGTATTTTCATTTGAGTGTTAGGACCATTGCCAGGTCTAAGGTTCATGTATGGCGTGGCCCTGAAAGTGAGACCCTTTTAAGCTTCTACAGTAGACACATAGCTTGATTCATCCCCATGCAGAACACACGCTGGACCCTTGAACACAGATTGAAAACCCCAGTCTCCCTTTTCCTTGGACGCTCACCTGGCTGCAGCATTGTAAACATTTACCTGTCCAGGCTAACTTAGTTATTCTTCTTTATTTGTCTATGTATGGTATTTCCAAAGGTATTTTTTAAAGCTTTTCATTGGTGTGCCATTCTATACTCCTAGAACAAATCTCCAAGTGCCAAAGTGGATGGAAGAAGGAAGAAAGGAAGGAAGGAAGGAAGGAAGGAAGGAAGGAAGGAAGGAAGGAAGGAAGGAAGGAAGGAAGGAAGGAAAGATCTCCTTCCAGCTCTTCCACTCCCTTCTCTGGGGATAACCCTTGATATCGCCTATCCTTGCTACTATGCATTTATACAGATGCAAGTTTGCCTGCATGCACTTAAAAATTAGTATCATGCTGTAGTGGTTTGAATAGGAATGGCCTCCATTGGCTCCTATTTGACAGCTTGGTCATTAGAGAATGGTGCTACGTGACAGGGATTAGGAGGTGTGACCTCGTTGGAGGAAGTGCGCCATGGGGTGTGGGCTTTGGGATTCAGAATCCCAAGTCAGGCCCAGTGACTTTCTCTCTCTTCCTGCTGCCTGCAGATCTAGATGTAGGACTCTCAGCTCTCTCTCCACACCATGTCTGCTTGCACGCCTCTTGCTCCCAGCCAGGACAATAATAGACTAAATGTCTGAAAGCATAGGCAAGCTCCAATCAAAGTCTTTCTTTTCTAAGAGCTGCCTTGGTTACGGTGTCTCTCCACAGCACTAGAACTCTGACTGAGACACATCCTTATACACTCGCCTGCAGTCATTCTCCGGTCGCACAGTGTGTTTTGGAGAGCTGTTTTTCATGAAGAATTGCTAATGAACTCTAATCTTTTAAAATACTACACAGCAGTGTGTCTAAAATAGCAACCATGATTGTGCAAATTCAGTGTGTAGCATGTGGCAATATCCTGGTCCTTTATGGAGGGCACCTTCTGTAATTTTTGTAATAGCTCTATAAAGAAGGGCATTTGGCTATCATTTTACATTTGCGGGAAGCTGAATCACTAGACAGATGATTTGGGCAAGTCTAAATTACTAGTAAGCATTAACTGTAATTCTGATGACTTTCTTTCAACCACTATATAGTTTGTTGCTAGTATAAGCATACCACATTCTTTTCTTCTTGTTTTATTTTTAGTTGATGTGTGTGTGTGTGTATGTAATATGCATATGGCTGTGTGGGTGCACATGTGTCTTTCTCTATTGCTCTCTCTTTGTTCCTTTAAGAAAGAAAGGGTTTCTCACCGAACGGAAGTGAGGCTGCCTGGCAAGTAAGCTTCTGGTGTCTGCATGTCTCCTCCACCCCTGAGTGCTAGAGTATAGTCTCTCACAGACACAAGCAGATTTAACATAGGTGCTGGGGAATTGAGCCCTCATCTCAGGCTACTGCAACTAGTATTTTTGCCAACCAAGCCACCTTCCTGGCCTCAAGTATAACATACTTTAATATTCCTTTATTTATATGTAGTTAATGTATCATAAGCCACACGTTGGGGTGACATCTGTTGGGGTCCAGCCTTGGAGGGATTCACACATTCCACGGTAGGAGCATGAAGACTGGAATTATTAAGCAAAAGGAGCAGAGATATGAGAGAAATAATGGATAGAAACACAGAACAGCACAGGGAGGAAAATTCAGGGGATACCAAAATCACCCACGTTTATTAGTACGTGCTTATGTACTTCCCTCCAAAAGGGGAGGAGGGAGGCAACAGACTTCATTAACAATATATAAGGAATAAACGGCATTCTCAATCAAGCACTCTGTAATTTAAACAGGACATTTAATGTTTACCCCTTTAGACTACTGCAGGCAGCCACTCCCTGGAAACTTCTGCTGATGAAGGAGCAGGAATAGACTTGAATTCTCCAACCTTTGGTCAAGGTGAAGCAGGTCCACCTCTATATTCAAAATACTAATTAACCACACCCTATGTCAGGATTTCTTGTTTGCAGACATACCTGTTGTCAGCAACTTTGAGAGAGCAAGAATAAGCTCACACTCTCTGACCTTTAGTCAAAGTAGAACAGGACTCACATTTGTGGGCCCTGGCATTAAGGTGCTCCAATATCTTTATTATAAACAATATTACATCAGAAAATTTTGTCTACTTGCTTTTTTTCTGTATGCAAATGTTTCTGTAGAGTGGAGGCCTAAAAATGAGTCTCTGGGTCAAGAGTCCAAAACACTTGGAGTTGTGACAGTTTAAGCAGAAGGATGCTTGTTGTATTAGTTATGTGGCTTCCTCATGATGAAATTTCGAACACACGGTGGCAGGTTGAACTGTGGAGCTCAAAAGCTGCAGGAACCCTCAGCCAGGGTGATCTTACCATACCATAATCTCCCTCTTTATTCCACACACTGTCCAAAACCCCTCCCTGATCTTTTAGATGGATCAGTAGGTTAGGCCACACATTGCTCTAGCCCTAATAACTATTCATTACTTTTGCATTTTACCTGTCTTATAGTGACGTAGACAGCATATACACAAGGTGAAGGCAATTATGAGTAGGGACCTGAGTGCCATCTCCTGATAGCCCTCAGCTGCACCGGACCTTTCAAACATTCAATGTGCTCCTGGCATGCTCGGTCTTGTGCTCCTAAGAACCCAAATTGATCTCTGCCTTGTTATAGTTATAGGAATGTGTCATTAGCCTCCATTCTCCTTCTCATAAAAATATTAACTCACTTTGATAAATCTTGCTGCATTTCTCTCCTCCACTACACACGGTCGCCTTTGATCCATGCTCAACACAAATACCATTGGTTCAAGGTCATACATGTCTGTGTTAAGCATTGCATTTAGATGGGCGCCGTAATTGAACACAGAAATTGAAAGTTTCTGAGCAGTCAAATACTTCTGGCTTGATTTATTGAAAATACAAGAAGGGATTCATATTTGAGTGCCTTAGGCATGGGAGTGAGCAGGGCCCATGTTACAAGAATATGAAATCATACTTAATATGAACCCTTCTCTTTCTTGAGAGTTATATGAGAGATCTTCGTTTGGATATGCAAATGAGAACACTTTTATGAAGCTCTGACCCTGTAATAATTTTCAGAAAGGCAGAATTTGAGCTTCTAGCCTGTGCTTGCCCGAGAATTAAATTCTGCTTTCCTGGAAACTATTATACTTCAATATAATCTTTTCTCCATTGAGTCTTTAATAAATGTTTTATATTGCATTTTGTTCTTTGTACCCTAAGTAAGCTAGCAGTAGAAAGTATAAATCGGGTGTTTGAGGAAGAGGTTGTTATAAGTCTCAAATCCTCATATATGCATGTGTGTGTGTGTGTGTGTGTGTGTGTGTGTGTGTGTGTGTGTGTGTAGTGTGTCTGTCTATCTAGGTATGTCTGGGGTTGTCTCTCTGTGTATATACATGTATATACACACACCATGCAATTTCCTCAGTTAAATCTTTTTTTTTTTTCATTTTAACTCTCAATTACATGTTTAAGTAATGGTCTTTCTCACCTTGCCTGAAGAAAGGAATCGATTCAAAAGTCTTATCACTGGGTGAATGTCGATTCCTGAAAGTTAACTTTGACCTCCTTTGTCAACGCTCTCCCTGGAAATTCTTCCTGTGAGACAAAAAAGTACCGAGGACAGGCCCTCCAGGTTGAAGAGAGGAAGTGAGTGACAGTGGACCTTTGCAGTGGACTTTGGGGGCGGAGAGCTGATGGGACAGGAAGGGTCCCCTGAAAACACTCTCTTGATTATCACCAAGTCTGCCATCCCAGGGAATAAGCCACGAAGGCCTTTTAAGTGCTAGACAGTTCCCAAGGTTTCTTTAATCTTTTGTTGCCTCTTTTTTTGTTGGAAAAATGCTCAAGGTTAAGTAAAAAAATCACACAAGCAGGCTGCTCCTGCATGAGAAACTAGAGAAGGAACAGAGAAAGGAGAAATTTCACACTGACAGATTAGACCAAGACATAATCTGTTTCCTATTAAAATATGTCTTGGAAACAAGAGCATGTTTGGGGGAAAACAGCTCTAGACAAAATGCTGTTGAATAAGTTCTACTTGAATTGCAATATCTGCCTCACCTTGCCTTGGTCAGTCAGTCATGGCTAAGTTATGAAAACAAAATTGAAAGTTGTGTGTTTTGTCATTTCTATTTCTGTTTGTGACATCATCTTATCCACTGATATTAAAGCTTTGCAAGTCTGAACATAGGAAATTATTTCCCTTTGATTTCTGAAAGTTCCCATTCTCCCTAGAAATGAAGTAATGTCCTGTTAGAAGGTGTGACCACCACCCTCATTCCGTATCCTCGTTGACAAGAGTGTTTTAACATTCTAAGTATATATGGATGTTATAGCTCTCCCTTACAGTTTTCATATGTTCTAAAACATGCATGGAAACTTCCATAGGAGAGGCTAACCCTCACCTATCACTTTGATGTACAAGGTAAACAAACTTTGTCGAAACTGTCTTGTTGCAGATTCCATAGAAGATCCATTCCCCCTGCCTTGTAGGATTTGCTTATACAGAAGGAAGCCAGAACAAGTTTCCTCTTGCCGTATCTTGACATTGGGGCTGTATTAATCATACCACCCCTCAGAATTAGTATCTTGTTCTCTAGTTAAGGAGTCACAGAGGTGTCCCAACAATTCTAACTGTATCCACCCCAAGAGTTCCTGTGCAGAAATTGCTCTGTGTTTACAAATAAACGCACCCTTGCTGACTTGCTTCTGGGAAGAATGAGTAAATGGGAAAGAAACTTGTCTTGGAATTCCTTCATGCCAGAGAACATATTCAAATAACTGTGAATTCTGACTACGTTTTTGCAGGCTAAGATCTTTCTAAACAAGATTGGGAGGATTTCCTAGTCGACATAAGTACGAAATGTTAGAGACTTATTGGCTTGATCCTTATGTTTGAGAGAAGGGAATGGGGGGATTTGAAACACACATGGAACTGGTTATTTAATTATTTGATTCTCAGACAGTGTCTATAATAGAATGAAACTGATTCCCAAGTCTATCTGTGGCAATCACCTTGAGCTTTCTGAAGCACGCTGTTGAACGCTGCACCAGCCCGAACCTGAGGCAGTTTAGTTGCTGGCTGGCATTTCATAGCTCGTGGGCTTCCTTGCCTTAGCTGCTCTCTGGGAATCTTTGGAGAGCAGCTGGATCTCCCGGGACCATATGCAAGGACTCTCTTAACTCTAAGTATTGTTCTACATGGGACCCTACACAGACAGATCAGCGCTCTTCTCAGATGAGCACTCATAAATTAATTCAAGCTTGTGCCTAGGCTGATTTTTCGACATACACTTGAGTCATACATAGTTGAACTTCTGGCCTTGAGAGCCAGACCTAGAGTTGGCTAATTCTAGACTTGCGCCATGTATCTCACTTTTCTTCTGCAAATGTATTGAGGATGCAGTGGTGTGCACAGCTGCCTTCCATTTCCCCGCTGTGCCCACCAGTTCATGCCCTTAGCAGATATCACCAGCATGAGGACAGGCTATTTTTTTTTTCAAAGAGAAAAATGGACAAATGCACTTGACTATGAGTTCTCCAACAATGAGGCGGCACTACTGCGGTAATCTCCCAGAGTAAATGTGATGGTTTTGTGTGTAGGGTTCCTTATACTATGTCCTGCTCTATTATGTTGACAGATGGGAAGTGATTAGATTTCCAGATACAATACAGATGTGATTAAGTTAGAAGTTATGCCGTTGAGGTTGTGGTCAGAGTCTGATGTATTGAAGTTTGGGGCTTCTTATTCAAGAAGTTAAAACAAAAAGCCCTCACGCATTGGAAATATGTCTAGAAAACATGACTCAAAGAAATGCTGTAGGATAGGTCTGAGTATCCTGCAAGAGAGCAATGGGCCAGGGGAGTGGAGATTCTTAGGTACCCCAGTTATTGTTTGAGCTTCCTGCTATGGGCTTCAAGAATAGGAGGAGCTTGGGTACCAAGGGACATAGAGAAGGTGGTTCTCTGTTTTTATTGACAGGTTAAACCATAAAATATTTTCTGCCATACAATCCCTACCCATAATGCACCTGATTTTAATCATATTCATGCCCAAGTCTTCAGATGCATAAGATGGTAACTGGGAAAATCTCCCTAAAAACCTCCTCTGAGGGCATTTTTTCCTCAAACTACTTCAGACTGGATCTCACCCCACATTATCGTACTGGACTTAACTGAGACATGTTTAAATAGGAATTCCTCAGGTTTAATGATAATTAGAGGAGAGAAAACCTTTCTATTGTTTGGAGTAGAATGTACAGGTGGGGGCCCAAAGTTGCTAGGTGCAGCAACAGAGGAGGGGCTTGGGGACATAGCACATGCTGGTGAAGAAACGAGGCTGTCAAGTGCATTATTTGAACAACACTTGGGAGTTTGTGGGTGTGAATGATAACCCAAACTAAGCCCAGTTCGATGATGTTAAACTGTTTTCTATGACTGCCTGCCTCAGCAAACCACTGGATGTCACTCTTAAGCTACGCAAGCATATCTCTAGCCTCAGTACCAGCTTCTGATAGCACATTTGAAGTCAGACCCAGCCAGGGATGGAAATCCCCAAACAGTTTGGCTGGTGCATGTGCAGTGTCAATGAACTGCAGCCCTGTTTACTCTAGGTTCCCATCCATTTTCTCTAACTTTGTTCTCACTGGCTGTTAAAAGAGCTAACAGAGAAAATCCCACCCATGTCCAAAGGCCCATGGATCACTCAGCATCTCCATTAATTGCATGCTGCAATCAGGGCATTGGGATAAGGAACTATCAAAATGAGGGACAACAAGTGAGTCTACATCAGGCATACATTGGACTTACTGGACTCAAACTACGGCAAAAGACCGTGGGAAGAAAATAACATACATAGAATAGTGCTGTGGTTTGAATGCCCCTTCCAGATTCGTGCTGAAACTGAACTGCCATTGTCACAGTGTTCAGAGGTGAGCTGGTCACCAGGGCTGGATTGTTCTGGACACATCACCGCCATTATCGGGAGTGGGTCAGTTAGTGCAGATTGACTTTGTTATAAAGCAAGCTCTTTTTGTGTGCTTTCTTCTCATTCTGGGTTCTCTACCCTGTTACAAGCTCTTATGTAGGCCCTTGGGATGTCAGTGTCAAGATCTTTGCCCTTTTAGCCTCTACCCTTCTACCACAAGAGTATCAAAGATGGAGCTCAGGACTTTAGGATGGTAGCAAGGACCTTTATCCACTGAGCCGTCTCTCCAGCCTCCTGTAGTAATAGGAGCGGCAGGGCGGGGCTGCGTCCCTGGCACCCCGGCCACCTGACTAGCTTATGCCCCGAAATAACAACACACAAATTGTATTCTTTTAAACACTGCTTGGCCCATTATATCTAGCCTCTTCTCGGCTAACTCTCTCACCTGGACTAGCCCATTTCTAATAATCTGTGTAGCCCACAAGGTGGCTTACTGGGAAGATTCTAGCCTATGTCCATTCTGGGTCGGAGCTTCATCGCGTGTGCCTCAGAGAGCAGAGCTATTGCGTCTGCCCGGGAGATGGGAGCATGGCATCTCTGCTCCAGAGAGCAGAGCTGTCAAGTCTGAGCTCACTTCCTCTTCCTCCCAGCATTCTGTTCTGTTTACTCCACCCACCTATGCTCTAACCTATGAGACCAAGCAGTTTCTTTATTACTTAACCAATGACCTTCCTCCATCAGCCTCCCGTGTTTAAACTTTAAAGACCCATTTGAAAATAAAAGACACTTTCCCGGAGAGGCCTCACTTAGTGCAAAATGTTTTCTTTTTAAAGTCAGACCATTTTGTTTTTCTCAGTGACCATGGAGAGCACAGAATTTTCCAAAGGCTTCTCAATAATTATGATTTAAATTTTGCATCATTGCATGTGTGTGTATACATATGTACTCCTAAATATAACCTATTCAGTCCATATATTGTTACTTGTTGTGTCTGTTTTCGGGGCTGACCGTCTGGTACTAGACAACCACTTGGCTTGCTCTTCCCCAAGGAAGACCGCCTTTCCAGCTCCCATCCACCTTGGCAAAACCGTTGGTGTTGTTCTTGTTCAGCTTCTCTTTGAGCAGACAACCAGCTCATTAACTCCCTTCCCAGAGAGGACTACAGGGAGGTGCGGTCCCATTCAGGCTCTAAGGACAGGTCTAAAAGTGCAGGTTCAGGCACTAACACCATGGTTTGAGTATCTGCCATAGAGCGTGTGTTAGAGACGTGACTCCCAGTGCAACCTATAGGAAGGGAAGCCTGGTGGGAAGAGTTAGGTGAGGGGGCTCCACCCTCATGAATGGATTAATAGCAGATGTAAAAACCCTAAGGCTAGAGATTTGATCTCTGAAGCACAATCTCTCTCTCTGCCTTTATCTCTGTCTGTCTGTCTCTCCCCCCCCCGTGTGTGTGTGTGTGTGTGTGTGTGTGTGTGTGTGTAGAATAAAGAAAAATAAATAAATTTTGCATCATTAACTGCCATTAATTGTGCAGAACAAGCTGCTTCTCTACCATGTTCACAAATGTGTTCACTGGGCTTTGTGAATGTCCACAAGCGCGCATGCCCTCCCGTCTACTTTCCTGTCCCTGTTTTCTTCTCTATTGGTCGCTCTTCTGTTCGCAGACCTTTTTATTAAAGATTCTACAAATTAGAAGCTCATGTGATTCTTGTCACTGTGTGCTTGCTTTATTTTGCTCAACATGATGATCTTTAGTTCCATTGATTTTTCTGCAAGTGACTTGATTTCATTCCTCTTTATGACTAAATAGTACTCAATTGTGTGCATACAGCCTGTTTTGTCTGCCTGTGCCCCTGAGGATGGACACTGAGGATGATTCCACAGGTTGGCTATTGAGACTGTATGTAATAATACACTCGTGGATTTTTTTTAATAGAGCAGGGTTAATTCTTCATTCTGCGTACTGAGTTTCTTTTTCTGTGTGTTTGTTCATCTGTTTTATTTCTCCGTCAGAAACATGTGTTTTGTATGTCCTGGTTCCAATTGTTCTCAGCCCTGCCTCTCCATCTCTCACCTCTGGAGTCAATGAAATAAGCATTGTCCTTTCAGCACAGAGCGCCAGGATGGGAAAGAAAAGAGAACGATGCCTTCTTGCGATGGTGTGAGCCATTAGTCCATGGGAGCGTTTGAACCTCAATGTGTTTCATCCTCTTACCAGGTCATTCATCTTTGAAGATGGTGACATACCAGGGTGAGAGATGACCTAATGACGGGGGACGTCTTTACAAGTTATCATCTGAAGAAGTGGCCTTTGAAGAATAAGAAGGAGATGTGGGAGGGGGGATCCACAGTCAACTCTTCAACTATTAAACCTTTTGAGATTCTGTCCTTTTTCAAAATATATTTGCCTAAGATTCTTCAGGGACTCACTTAGAAGGGAGAAGCCAGAGGGAAGGGAAAGGGTCTGAAGATTCACTGCTGCCCCTGACCACACTTGCCCGACTTGAGCTTATTTGAATACCGTCTCTCCTGCTCAATGGCTTGGCTTAAGGGGGTTATAGAAAAAAAAATCTCTGCACCTGCCTCCTGCAGTACTTTGCTCTGTATCAAAGTGTGTCCCATGCATAATTCTGTGCAGTTAGTGTTTTTTTATTTTCCCATAGCAACTCCTTCCACATGAATGTGACAACTTGATAGGTTTTAATACAATAGGAGAAACACACTTATTTAAAACGGGTTTTACTTTACTCTAAAACAAAATATCTCTAACTATGGCTGGCTGAGCAAACTGTGAAGCTTTTTACAAATGAAAAGGGCTAACAAGATACTGATATGTTTTGAATATGGGCCTACGAGATGGCTGGAAGAACTTGGCTGCTTGACAGCGTTGCATTACAGATCCACTTCAGTGTGGAGTAATACACAGTTCACATACACCTTAATGGGAACCTCCTGCCTCTGACTCACAGCAAGAAGCAGAGCCAAAGGCTTGTGTCTGGAGCCTTTTCTTAAGTTCCCTGATTGAAATCTGGACTTATATTTACTCTGTGTTTACTTTCTGAAGTCAATGATATCATGGTGGCCAGGATTCCAAGTCTAGTTTGGGGGCAGCTTCAGAGGGGAGCCTTGTCAGAAATCTTCCACGGGTCAGCCTGGAGAGGCTTCATTTTTCCAACGACGGGATGGGAGCTAGAGTGAGAGCGAGAGAGAAGTCAGCTCTGCGGTCCATTGGTTCTCACGTTCATAACCGAGCAATTTATTCTGCTAACAGTCTCAGAGAGAACTGCCTCAGGAAGACAGGCCGGGTGGGACCTGAGCTTCCTCTAGGAGCCGTCCCTCCAGGATGTGTAAAGAAGGCAGCAGCTAGGTTTTCAACATAAACAAAGCAAGAGCCCCCTAAAACAGAAGAAACATAATTAATAAGATTAGATTCTTAACCTATAACTCCTCTGGATCGTAAGAGCAAAAATACTTCCAAGCTCTCTATCAATCAAATAGAAATCCGAAACCAGGTGTTGCCTTTGGGCCAGACAGCTGTCTGATGGGCCAGTCATTTGACGATCTTAAAGTGTGAAAACTGGGGGAAAGTTTGACCTTGGCTATACCTCTGTAATGTGATTAAGTCATTTGGAGATAATGAAATTAATGTCTTTTTCTTCCCCACTATTGATTGTGTTAAAGGTAATTTGATCTACAGGAATACAACAATATTCTGTTTTGGAGAAGCACGGCTGGTCCAGTGCTAGCTGTTTTGGTTGTGAAAACTGAGTCTCGGTCTCCACGATCTAAGTGACACAGGGGCCATGGGGTGCCCTCCAAGTGCTCTAGTTCAGATGAAACGGTCTTTTCCTGGATCTTTTGACAAGTGCTTTGCTTGAAGCAGTTCAATAACTCTCCAACCCTCGATACTGTTCTTGCCACAGGGACACGCAAACCATACACGGTAGATGGGAGAATTTCTTTTTATTAGGCTTTAAGTAGGTTTTGTCTGGTCTGGTAGGGTCTGTCTTACCTAAAGGTAGGGGAAATGTTGTCGATTTAGGTGTCTGCTGTGTTGGGAGTGTCGGGGAAGAAGTAAACCATAGCAGTCCACGGTACTGCTAAGTCAGGAGCCAGAATACCATCACCACGGCTTTGCAAGCCGACGTATGGACTTAGGTTCTACCTTCATTTCAATGGTGTTTCTAAAGGTTTTCTTATGATTCCTTCCTGATGGTCAGGATTCCACTGGCTTGTAGAAAAAAACCCACTTTTCTAAAGTAGGATCTTTATATGACTATGGAAGAAACTTCAAACTTAAACGACAGAGAAAGATGGCTGAATTAAATGATTGGACGGGAGAGTGAGGAGTGGAGGTGGGGGAGATGATGACAAATCGAATCTTTCATGACCTATCAAAAACTCATATTCTTTGTTCATCTCTGCCTAGTGCAGTCTGTAGGTATCACCATGGGGCTGCCGCAGGGTCTTGCATCTCCTGAAAGCCAGAAAATAGATATTTTAAAATAAAAATTTCCAGTGTTTAAAACTCCTGGTTTTTTTTGTTTTGTTTTGTTTTTGTGTTTTTACTCAGTTAAAAAAAAAAAACCTCTTGGAGTTGTCAGGAGCCAGGTAATTACCCCCTCTCTTTCTCCTCTGTCATTCATTACCCGTTGAGAAGTGCCACAGGAGCAGGACAGATGGGGACGAAAATGTCATCATTATTACTGACAAAGCTGATTGCACAAGAAGGCTGGGATGTGCAGCCAAGTGTATTTTCTAATTCCCACTTGCAGAAGAAAGCCTGGGTGTTCATGACTGCCTCGTAAGAGAAGAAAGGGTGTGTGAGAGAGAGGCAGCGTGGCGCCCTGAGACTGTTAGCAGAGTAAGTTACCCCATTATGAAGTGAGGAGCAGCGGGTGTCAGAGCTCGCTTCCCTTCCCATCAGGGGAGAGCAGAGCCCCTCAGAGTGAGAATGACCTGCCCCATTCCCCGCCTGCCAATGAGACTGCCCTAATAACAAGAACTTCCCTTACCAAACGGTGGCGCAAGATAAACATTTCAGAAGAGATTCAGCCCAGAGATGTGAATTTGCAATCTCTGTTCTTATGGTTTATGGCACTATGTTTTAAAATATGTCTTAAGGTATTTTTTTTCCCTTCTGAGTCACTTGCCCCTCTCTGTCCTGCATTTTTTAGAATGAAAAAAAATCACAGTACTATTGTTGTAAACAAAAATGCTAGACATGCTTTCTCATTTTTATGGAAATTCAACAGATCTCTTTGGGTGTTCCTTGATGGCTTGGTAGTTGCTAAATAACTGTGTCCTATATTGTAGCTCCCTGTCAGCTGTCCTGACAATGCTGGAAAACAGATTTCAATTGCTACCATCCTACCATGTTTGTGTCACCTGACCAGGTAAGTAAATCCGAGAGGCGCTGTTTACAGCTCCAATTCTCTCCCATGGAGGCTTTCCTTCGTAGCTGTTGTCTTCCAATTCCTTTCCCTGCCTTCCCCTTCTATTTTAACATCTGCAGTCCTTTTCCTGAATCTTCCATGTTTCTGCCTCTTCCTCCCTCGCCTACCTCAGGCCATCCTCCCCTGAGATGCACACAGTAAACACTTGACCAAGTACAATAGCAGAGATGGTCTGACATTGAGAGTCTCCCATCTGGCTCGCTCCAGACACCTAAACAGGAAATGACATTCATCGTATTCCCATTCTCTGTGGTTGTGGAAATGGTTATTCTTCAGTACCCTTTGCCATGAAGGCTCCGTGGACTGAAACAATATTTGTCCTAGCAGAGTGAGTGCTTCTCAAGGCTTGGCATTGTAAAGGAGTGTTGCATTTAGCACTGACAGTAAACAAAGCCATCTTGATGCAGGCAGTTTAAGTTCTCGCTAATGTGACTGAATCCCAAGAAGTGTGAAGCCTAGCTTACCTTAAGAAAATCCACTAAGTTCTATTTTTAAAAGATTTATTTTTTACATGTGATCTTTTGTCTATATATATATGAAGGTATGTGTGTGCACCAAGTTCATGTCTAGTTCCTGCAGAGGCCAGAAAGAGCATCGGATTCCCTGGAACTGGAGTTATAGGTGGTTGTGAGTCTCCCAGTTTGGATGCTGGGAACTGAACCAGGGTCCTCTACAAAAGCAACACGTTCTCTTGACTGCTGAGCCATCTTTCCAGCCCCCCTCCTGCCCCTAGAATCTTAGTTGGCTAAAAGTATCTTACAAGCTTCTTCTAAGTGCATTGTAAGTAAGACCATTGCAGTGATGGTCTGGGTTATATCTGATGCATTGCCTTCATTTTTTGTTCTTTAGTCTGTTTTTGACTACTCAGAACTTATTTTTTAAGGCAAACAATGTTTAATATCAATATGATAAGCCTTTTCTTCCATGCTATCCCTGGTATTTCCTCATCTGGAGTTTTTCCCACCAATATACAAGGGAGCCTTCTTGGGTCAGAGTGCTTTGAAGGGGGCACTAAACAGGATGCTGGAGCTTAGGCCTCACAGTGTCCCTTTTTGTTCCAAAATGACCCTAAGAGTAGATTTCATGTGTGTTTGAGAAGTGGAGTAGACCATTTCAGACCAGACTACCTCAGCTTCATGCCTTGAACTTCTTCCTGGCCAGCACAGACCACTGTGGAAGTTCATATCCAGCTGTGCAGGCAGAAGGCCAAGCGCTAGGCCCTAGCACCTAGGGGTCTGCAACAGTGCATTGAGGCACTAAGGTTCAGGTGCATCCCAGACAAGCCCCAGCCCTCTAGACTCAGCAGTCAATCAGCTCCCAGTTAGGGAATACTTCCCAGGGTTTTAGAACTGCTAAATATATCTCACATATTAGTACTTTTAATTTAATCATCGCTATATGTATGATGAAGGGGGTCTCATAGTGAAGAAACTCACGCTGAGTCGTTAAAGACACTAAGCTAGTAAGCAACAGAGTCAATATTTTACCCTGGGAATCAGACGCCTATGCCCCCCTACCCTGTCCATTGGCCTGATCCTGCAACTTTGCTTTCACCCAGACATTCAAGTTACCCAGAACATTCTAGGTTCATGCCTAGCTGGGAATAACAGCATCCGGCCTGAATTTTTAGAAAGCCCTACCCAAGTGCTTGCATAGCTTCCATCTCTGAAGTAGGCTGTTCTGTTGTTGTTCTTTATACTCATCTCTAAGTTAGGGAAAGTCCTGGTTTGCTAGAGCTGTCAAAGCACTGGCAGAGATGGGTTGGCTTCAACAACAGATAGCTATTTTTAATACCCCTGAAGACTGGAAGTCCGAGATCAAGTGTCCACATATTTGGTTTCTTTAGAAGCCGTTCTCTTTGGTTCACGGATGGTCATGCTCCCCACCGGGCCCACATATGTTTTCTTTGGATACATAAATACCTCACATACCTGGCATCTCCCTGGGACCTGACCTTCTTTTCTTATAAAGAAGCCATTTGTAGGGGCTTTCACTCAATGACGGAGTGCTCATATAGCAAGTGCAAGGTCCTGGGTTCTGTTCTCAGTGTGGGGGTGGGTCGGAGGTCACACCAGTCACATTGGATTAGGATAGACCCTAATGGCTTCATTTTCACTTTATTGTGTCTTTGAAATCTCTATATCCATACACATTCAAGTTATGATGTACTGGAAATAGGGCTTCAACATGTACATTTGAGGGTGGATCCAGTTCAGCCTATAAAAGTGGACTGAGAACTTGCTGCCAATAAATTGATTAATTGGGGCTCTGGAAATATCTATTTGACTCTCACTTTTGGCTAGGATGCACTGCTCTCTTCACTATTGTTTAGAATGAACCCCTTAGGAAGTAACCTAGCTGTAAACCCAAGTTTCCCATTGCCCTATAGCTGGCTTGCACCTTGACGCAGTGTGAATACCTGTACTAGCCTTTGGCACAGTGTGAATACCTGCCTTTGCCCAACTTTGGCCTTTTGGAATTTAATGACCAAGGAGACACTAGTAAGAGGTGAGGCCATTAGACTACAATCAAATCATGTTAGCTTCATCCTCATGAATAGGATTAGCCTCTTATAAAGTCCTGTTACAAAAGAGGCGTGAGCAAGTTCACGTGTGTCTTCCACCCTGTGATCATATATAGAAGATACCACCCAGGAGGATGGGTCCCCACTAAACACCAGATCTTTTGGTGTTTGGATTTCCCAGCCTCCAGAGCTGTGGGCAGTTTGTAAATTAGCCACGTTTTGTTGAAGTTTGAAAACACAAAGACACACCCTTCCCCATCAACATGGCACAGGAAAGAGATTTCAGAGCACATACCCGTATTCATTCCTGGACAAACAGATACTTGAGGGTGTGTAAATGGTTTTTTCTGAATTAAGGAATTCTCTGTTTGACTTGTAGATAACAGATATACCCATGTTCACATAATACCCCCTGACTTCTACAGCATTGATGTGATCTCTAAGGCAGCCACTGCCGGGCTAGGTTTTGAGAAGCATGTTGGGGTAGAGAGTGAGACCCTTTTTAGTAGAATTTTGCAGTTGGGCTTAACTTGTCTGGGTTAGCATTCAAGTGTCACCTTCCTCCTGGATGATCTTGCGCAGTCTGCCTGTCCTTTTGATTGAGACATACTCCCCTCGCCTGCAAACGAGAAAGTGAGAATGCACACCTGGTGGATTTGTTGCTAAGTGTAAATTAGCTGAGACATAGAATTGCGTTGAAATGGTGCCTGTCCCAGAGTCAGTGCTTAATAAAGGTTAACTCTGAATTTTATTACCAGTGCTGGAGTTTATAGAACTGTTTTTACTGGCTTATCCTAGCTAGTTTTTTTTTAATGAAATTTATATTAATATCATTTATTTTCCTGCAAAAGGTAAAAATTCAACTCAAACTGATTAAATATGGAAAACTGTCTATTGGCTTTTGCACATCAAGCAATCCGAAAATATAACAAACGTCGCTGGAGCCTGGTGCAGAGCCCAAATGGTGTCCCCAGAACCGAGCTTTTCTCTAAGCCTTCCTGAGCTGTCCATTCTTGGTGGCTCTCTCTCATGGTTGAAAGGTGACTGCCATTAGTACATGGAATTGGATGGATCTAGGCTGAAATCCAAAGAAAAAGAGAGCGTCTTTATTTTAGACTTTCTAGGAAAAAAAATAGAATGTCTTCTGATTGGCTAAGTCAGGCCATGTACTACTCTCATTTTAATTACAAGATATCATTAGACCTGGGACTTTCTTTTTTTAATTTTTCCATTCAAAAATTTATACTTCCTCCCCTCCTCCCATTCCCCTCAGCTCACTCCCCCACTCTCTCTCCTTCCTCCACCTTTCTCCTTAAGAGAAGGCAGGAAACCCTGCCCTATGGGAAGTTCAAGGCCCTCTCCCCCTACATCCAGGCCTAGGAAGCTGTACATCCAAATAGACTAGGGTCCCAAAAAAGCCAGTACACTCAGTAGAAACAAGTCCCAGTGCCTTTATCAATGGCTTCTCAGTCAGCCCCCATTGTCAGCCACATTCAGAAGAGTCTGGTTTGATCACATGCTCGTTCAGTCCCCGTCCATCTAGATTTGGTGAGCTCCCATTAGAACAGGCACACTGTCTCAGCAGGTGGACCAACCCTTCGTGGTCCTGACTTCCTTGCTTGTCTTCTTCCTCCTTCTGCTCTTCAACTGGACCTTGGAAGCTCAGTCCGTTGCTCTGATGAGGGTCTCTGTCTGTCTCTATCTCCATCCATTGCCGGACAAAGATTCTATGGTGATATTTGAGATAATCATCAGTGTGATAGTGGGGTAAGGCCAGTTCAGGAAATCCCAACAAAATTCTTCACAGACCTTGAGAGAATAATAATCAACTTTATATGGAAAAACAAAAAACCCATGATAGCCAAAATAATCCTATACAATAAAGGAACTGCCAGAGGCATTACCATCCCTGACTTCAAACTCTATTACAGAGCTACAGTAATGAAAACAGCTTGGTATTGNGAACTGCCAGAGGCATTACCATCCCTGACTTCAAACTCTATTACAGAGCTACAGTAATGAAAACAGCTTGGTATTGGCATAAAAACAGAGATGTTGACCAATGGAATTGAATCTAAGACCTGGATATTAACCCACAAACCTATGAACACCTGATTTTAGACAAAGGAGATAAAAGTATACAATGGAAGAAAGAAAGCATTTCAACAAATGGTGCTGGCATATAACTGGATGTCAGCCTGTAGAAGAATGAAAATAGATCCATATCTATCACCATGCACAAAACTCAAGTTTAAATGGATTAAAGACCTCAATATAAATCTGACCACACTGAACCTAATAGAAGAGAAAGTGGGAAGTAGACTGCAACACACGGGCACAGGAGACCACTTCCTACATCTAACCCCAGGAGCACAGACAATAAGAACAACAATGAATAAATGGGACCTCCTGAAACTGAGATGCTTCTGTAAAGCAAAGGACACTGTTGTTAAGACAAAAAGGCAGCCAACTGGATGGGAGAAGATTTTCACCAACCTCCCATCAGGACCCAGCAATACCACTCTTGGGAATATATCCAAGAGATGCCCAATCATACTACAAAAGCATTTGTTCAACTATGTTCATAACAGGATTATTTGTAATAGCCAGAACCTGGAAACAACCTAGATGGCCCTCGATGGAAGAATGGATAAAGAAAGTGTGAAATATATACACATTAGAGTACTACTCAGTGGTAAAAAACAATGGCATCTTGAATTTTGCAAACAAATGGATGGAAATAGAAAACACTATCCTGAGTGAGGTAACCCAGACCCCAAAAGATGAATATGGTATGTACTCACTCATTAGTAGACCCTAGCCATAAACAAAGAACATTAAGCCTGTAGTTCACAAGCCTAGAGAAGCCAAGTAACAAGATGAACCCAAAGAAAAGCATATATAGATCCTTCTGAAAATTGGAAGCAAACAAGATCACAGGGCAAAATTTGGGAGCATGAAGGTGAGGGTAGGGGTGGGGGGTTTGGGAAAGGGGAGAGAGGGAGAGAGAGGGAGAAGGGAAAGAATGGGGAGAGCTTGGGGGAGTGGGAGGGTGGAGATGGAGGAAGGGCGAATATAGGAGCAGGGAAGAGATATCTACATTAAGGGAGCCATTTTAGGGTTGGCAAGAGACTTGGCTCTAGAGGGGATCCCAGGTGTCCATGGGGATGTCCTCAGCTAGGTCCTTAGACTTGGGACTTTCACAGGCTAGATGTGTTTCAATGACCCTCCGCCAACACACTCACACCCTCTCACACACACATACACACACACGTGTGTTAGGTGAGTTAGAGATGGTGATACTCCACTGAAACCATGTGGCTTAAAGCGGTAAAAACTGGGATGTCAGTGCTGGGACAAAGGTTAAAGGATTCCAGCCAGCACAACAACATCTGCCACCATAGTGGATGAATGTAAATAGATTTGGAGGACTTAGCATGCATTGCAGCTCAGTAGTGTTGTGGATCCAAACTCATCAGTTGGTTATGAATTATGACTAGTATGAAAGAAAATGTCAAGAAAGTGAGTCCCGTGTATGAGCCAAAGAAACATACATTAATGTTCACAGTGCTGGGTATGAAAGATTTTTATACTTCCAGTTCCTAACAATGAAGAAAAGTTCATTGGTTCTTCTGATCATCATTCCATATCTTCCTTCTGCCAGCAGCAAGGAAACGATGAACACAGTTGACTTTCATGAAGAGTTTCTCTGTAGGGTTAAGACGTATAATCAAAATAACAATGCCCCCCCAATTAATCCCTTTTCCATCTGGTTGACATACTGGCCTTGTCCTGTTATACTGGAAGAATCATTGACTTTCTGTGGATGTCTGGGAGTGCCCAGTTTGTGTTAGTTCCTGAAGCTTTTGCAGAGTTTTGCAAACCGAAGTACTCTGAGGAGCTGGGCTTTGTAGAGACAGGTCAGCCTTGTCATTTGCTTCCAGTCCAGCCAAAGCTGTGTCATTTGGCTACAGGATGTGTTTATTGAGCCTAAACCAGCTTCCTTGAATTCTATCTTGGTATTTGGGGTCAAATCCCTTGTACTTTGCCTTTCTGTACAAAATCTCCTTGGGGGTGTTCTGGAAGCAGCTGTGCAACCAAGGCAAGAATTCAGGTATTGTTAAGCCCCCTAACCAAAATTCCACCATATCTTTCTATCACTATTGTACCCGATTATGAATTCCAGATGCAATTTTTGAGAATATTACTTGTCATGCCATTGTCTGTAAGTTTCGTAATTGAAGATTTAAAGAATGACTAAGAAGGAAATTAAAGGTACATTCTTTCACTCATGTTCTTGGGGGAACGTAGGTCAGTAGTAGTGCGAGCGAGGCTGTCAAAATCCTTGCCAAGAATAAAATAATGTGGTTCGGAATACCAAGTGTGAATAGTATCTAATCGGGCTGTTTACCAATACGATTTCCATGGCAGGAGCCTGGTCCCCACTCACAAAATTTCTCTAACACATGCTAGGAATCTCTGGGAATTTAATTTTTTTTAACCCAAAGCCTGAGCACTTTCTTGAAGTACATCTCTTTATATTGTGTGCTATGTGTCCCCCTCATTAAGAGAAAGACTGAAGAGTATCAGATTTTTGTCAAATGAAGCAAAGGAAAATAATTTGTCTTTCATTTGTAGAAGAGAAAATGATGCTCCAGAGACTTGAATGCCTGTTCTATATTAGTAGGCAGTCTCTAATTGAACCTGCTTTGAAAAATTAGACTTCAGGAGTTGTAGCTTAGAACGTACCTCTAATTTAAACATTCAGTAGGCGAGCATGTGAAATTGTCACCTTCTGAGAGGGAAGGACTAACAACCAAAAAGAAACCTGTGAGACATAGATATTACCTTCCCTCACGTGAACTTAGTGATTTAGGAAGGACTGATTTACCAGGATTTTTTTTTAATTTAATGACCTTTCCCACGTGCACTCTCCCCAATTCCCATAATAACACTTTGTTTATGTGGATAATTTTCTTTCCAGTGGGAGTTCTTACATGCATTAATAGCCTTATCTCATAAATCAACTCAGTGCACTGTTTAGCTTGATGAAGTGCAGAGCCGGGGGTTTTCTTAAGTACGTCAGCTGGGACTCAAATGACTCTGTTTCTCTCTTGTGGGATTCCACGTGAGACGGTATTGGCACAAGGAACTATAATTAGATTGGGTAAGGAGGTCACCTGACATCTGCATACAGGGATGGGTACAAACTCATAGATGTCTAGGGTGTCCTTGTTAAGAAGGTAAATCCTGAATTTGTGTCCATATTGAAGGAAAGTTGGATCAGAAGTTCTTGGGGGAAGAAAGTCTTTGGTTATCTCTTAGGGATACCATAGTTCTTATTTGTCTAAATCTCCATTCACAAATTAAAATTTCACCACTGGGTGATTCCAAAACCCAGCTTAATGGATATGAACAGAAAGAATTGATGGATAGTTTTGATAGGTATTCTTGGTTATCAACCGGACTATATCCGGAGTGAACTAAAACCCAAAAGGCTGGGCACAGCTGTGATGAATTTTTCTTAGTTACATCATTTGAAGTGGGAAGATCCACCTTTAATCTGGATTCTTCCTCTATCATCTTATTCTTTTGAGACAAAACCTCCCAATCAAACCCAGAGCGCACTGATAAGTCTAGTCTCCCTAATTGCTTTGCTCTGAGGAGCCACTGCTTCTGTCTTGTGAGTCTGATTGCTGGTGAGCTGTTACATTCTCCCAGCATCTATGTGAGTTCAATGCTCTTGTTTGCATGATAACCACTGAGCCATTTTGCTTCCCCTACATTCTTTGTTTCTTAAATCAACATCAACTATAACATCTGTAGATATCTTTCAGGCACTTCCATTTTTACAATTTGATTTTTGCTATCTATCCTCATGGATGACTATAGAACTAGATGATGAATTATATTTTGCATTATATTATAACATAGGGTATACTTCATAATAGATCCCATAATTCAAATTTATAGTGTTTGATATAGTCTATCAGTGGATATTTAAAATATGTTGTCCATTATAAACAAAGATGAACAACTTTTCAAAGACCTGCCTACATCACAGACATCCACAGAGCAGTTTGAATCCACTTAATAAAGGAAAACAGGTGCTTCTGTGGTCACTGTAGGCTGTTCTGGGACCATCTTAATTTTGCTTACAAGACATAATTATTATAACTTCAAGAATTTTCCATGTAGTTATTAAGAATGGTAATTATAAAAAATGAGATCATATAAACTTTCAATGGAACAAATTAAGCTATAGTAAGCTATTAACATCCACAGTCCCATTATTTCCTAATTATTTTGCCATGCCTTACCCATGGATGTGCTCTTGAGATCAATGATCGCTGTGTTTGTAAGGTGAGAACAAGATCCAGCAGTTCTGGCCTGCGCTATTCCCAACTATACAGAGTTATATTTTTAGCTTCAAACTAGCCATAGAGGAAGTATTTGTACCATAGAAATCACAGTGCTTCAAAAATCAAGACTAACTTTATCATTTTCTTGGTATATAAACTAAGGGTCAGCAAAAGTTCTCTATAAAGGTCAAACTAGTAAATGATTTAGGTTTTACTCGACATGGACTTTGTTCAAATTCCTCTTCTTCTGTGTGTGTGTGTGTGTGATGTGTGTGTGTGCTCGCGTGCAAGAGTGTGTGAGTGCATGTGTAGTGCGTGCATGCATGCTTGCATGTGTGTGTTTAAACGGGGAAGAAAAAGCTAGTCAGATAATGGGCTATACCCTTCTAACACCTGGTCTAGACATAGAAAAGCAAAGCACATTTAACTTAACATGGTTGTTCAGACACTCTTTACACTGCATAGTGAAAAGCCTGAGAAAGTAGCTGGAAGCTTGAGGAAGTAATGGGAAGTCTGAGGAAGTGTTGCTGCAGTGTTTAAAGCTATTGCCTTGTGCAGCAAAGAAGTTTAACTTTCACAGACAAATCAACTCTCGACATAGGTGTTCACTGTTTATGTCACTTTCATTTTGCTCACTGATGTAAGAGAAAACATAAGCCCGCATTCATCAAGAATTACACCTGGAAATGTAGCTGTTGAATGTTCACCAACACTACTGAATCAAGCCCATGAAATTTACTCAGAAAAGGAGCCCTTGTTCACCTGATTAAGATCCCTTATTACACTTAAGTTGCATCTTTTCTCTCTCTTAAGCATGCACACATATCTCTCACTCATGGACTTGGCACACCTTCTTTCATCTTATGTATGATTGTCTTATAGCTATTTTTAAGTTTATATATATATATTTATCACCCCAAGTCAAAACCCACACTGCAAACATTGTGTTTGTGCCTAGTGTTTTCACCAGAAAAATGGGCTCACAGGGTGGGAAGGGATGCTCTGTGGTTAAGAACACATTCTGCCTTTTCAGAGAAGCAGAGTTTAGTTTCCAGCACTTATAATCACGTCCAGCTCCAGTACCGGGTGCTGTGACACCCTCTCCTGGCCTATCTGGGAACAGGGGCTCATGTGCATGGACACACACACACACATACACACACATGCAGGCACACAAATGCATAAATAAAGAATAAATCTTTTGAGTTCAGGGGCCGCTGTAGAAGAGGATGCAATGTGAGTTTTGAGAGCTGGAGGTTAGGGACCGTTGCACTCAGGAACCTACAGCGTCTGTGGTCACCTGCATAAGACCTCTACAAGAGCAACATTCTAGCATGGAGTAGGGAGAGGTTCATGAGCCCTGCCCCTAAAAGAGGAGCTATTGGTACTAAATTGACTTCTGGGGCAGGAGAGTCCGTTTTTCTCTAAGGACATAGACCCCAGTAAAGTCGACTACACTTCACATCTCGGCCCCATACCGAGTGTGTGAGCATCAGAAATTGAACTTGGTAGATTGGTTTTTTGCCCAACAGAGGAGGTGGGGAGGGAAGGGTGGATCCTGGAGGAGTTAAGAGGAGGAGCTGGGAATGACATAATCAAATTGCATTGTATAAAACCCAAAGTTAATAAAAAAATATTTTAAAAAGAAAGCTGGGGTAAATCCTAGTACTGTCTCAGCGTTATTATGAAGAAAAACAAGACAATTTGCATCCAGGGTGCAGATGACATTCTGCTTTCGGTAAGCAACTTGAGCATTAGCTGTCGTAACTGTTAGCAGTTTGTATGGTGTCAGTACTATCCCCATCATCCTTAACTCTGCTTCAGTGCAAGATCCCCGACTCATCCCTGGCCTACGGCGGGCACACCGGAGTTTTACATCCCTGAATATGCCACCTTTTTAGCATATGGAATGCGCCAATTGCCAAAGAACTGAAACTAAACTGCATCTAATGTCTCTGACTCAAGATGTTTGGTGACAGTGGAGATACAGAGACGAGTAAGATGTAAACACGACTCCCCGCTGAAGAGGGCTGATCATCTGACTGAGGGGTCGTCCCACGTAGCAGATGGAAAGCGCTGGAAATGAAAGAGTCAGTGTCAGGGCATTAGAGATAAGAGAAGATTCTGTGTTCTCTGATGCCAGGGAAAGCCGGAGGATGAGATGGGTTGCTCTGCCTCTCACTTTTTACAAATCTTTCTGTCCCGCTGCAATGCCCTTAATCCCTCTCACTTACGTATTGGAGAACAATCTCACATCCGGAATGACTAATGCTAGTGCTGCCTTCTGAACAGCTCTGAGAACCCTTGGAGACACTGGCAGCAGATTCCTAACAATTAGGAACAGCATTCTCACATCCCATAAAGTGCTGTAGCAAGCCATGCTGGGAACGTTTCGCATCCGCGGTAATGTTCTCCGTGTCTGATGGGGACATCTGCCCGGAATGTAATTGATGCGTACCTTCACAGGAAGCCGTCTGAATGTGATCCTTGCTGAACCAGGTCCTTGCAAAGTGACCTCACCCATGGCCCCATGGCCACTTCTCTGCACCTCCTGTGGTAGTTCTGATCTATGTGGTGTTGGAGGACCCTCACCCCAAGCTTAGGGAAGGTTTGGGGAGAAATCATGATGCCAGAAGAATGGATTTCCAATATTTGTTGGCCTTCCAGAAAGGCCCACATGGCCTGTGAGTGGAGTTTGGGGGCTGGGAAGTGGAGCTAATATCAGAGGGTATTTCTTCCCTTCTGCTGGTAGGTTTCTGAGAGGAGTAATAACCATCTGGGTCATTGTTGGCAAAGCTGTAAAAGAGGGTGACCTGATAGGGGCTTACTGAGCATCTTAATCCTTACTCCCAGTCTAGAGCAAGAGATGATCGTGGAGAATATGGGTCAGGCCAACAAATAGGCTTCTAACAAACCACGGGCAGCTTCCTGTTGTGTCAAGGTCAGAGGCCGGCAAGAAAGTCCCAGAAATCAGTTCCCTGGTTTTAATCTATACAACACAGAGTGGCATATCAGTGCAAACTAGCACATGACCACTTTATGAAACAGATGAATTACTCGGAGGAGGAGAACCAGTTAGTACAGGGAAAGAGGATGGAAACTTTCTCCTTCCCTAATTCATCTGAGAAAGGGGCATTCTTATTGGGGAGGGGGGGCAGGCAAGGTCAAAGATATCTCCACATTCTCACATCCTCTTCTGAAACAAAATTCTGTCCCTTGAATTTCGTTCGCACAATTATGTTTCAGTGCCAAGTGTGTGCCGGTGAGAAGGTAAACAAGACGGCTATAGCTTGTACTTCTACGTAAACACTGAGGCTAAGTAGTCTGCTGGTCAGGTAAGTATTCAAGCAAGCCAGTGATTGTAAGATGTGGTAAATGACGTGACTTCATCTTGCCACAAAGAACGGGAAGAATTGTGGGAGGCATCTAGGCATTTATTTGGGTACCTAATGTCTCTAAAGGAGGTGTCTTTGGAGGGTAGCATTTCTGTCAAGTCCTTTCAGGGACTGGAGTGAGGAGGTGAAAAGGGGAAGGGAGGAAAGAAGATGAAAGTTTACTCCAAACTCTTTACAGAATTGGTCCGTTCTGGTGGCAAGATAGGGCAGCTCAACCACTAGGCTGGCCCATTGGCTCCATTTATGTGTGCATGAGCGCGTGCAGACACACACACACACACACACACACACACACACACAGACCAACACCTGGTGGTGACTTCCAAGGCTGTTATGTTCAGAAGGGTTTTAATGTCCTCCAGGGTTCAGCGGTGCGAGGGCCCATGGAAATTGGTCTAGAAGTGAGAAGAGCACCAGGGCAGGGTTACTCCCCTGAAAGACTTGCTCAGCAACCTGATTAGTGAACAGATCATAAACTGGGCAGACAGTGGGTTCGTGTACTAACCCCTGTCCCAACACCAGGTCTTGATTCTTTAAAAATCCATATAGTTGATGACTTTAAGGTTAAATGTGCCCTATCCCATCTTAATTTATCTAGTCAAAGTTTTTCCATAGTTCTCTGTCTCTGAAAGCAGATGAACAAAGTCGTAGACAATAGGGAAATGAGGGATAGATGTAATTCTAATAATCATTATAATGTATATTTAAAAAGTATTAGCCTTGTGTTCATATTATAAGTGAAGTTATCATTTAAGTAAATCTATTTTATCAATACAGTGTTCTTCATAAATATTAAAGGGGTAATCATGTACGTAAAGGGAAGATGTGAGGGTATAAAAATGGCATAAACCCATAAAACCCCAACTTAGAGTTTATATGGCTTAAATTATGCTTCTCTCCTCAAAATTAATATGTGACAGTCCTAACCCCAAGTACTTCCAAAAATTAGTGCAGTTTATGATGAGTGCTTTACTGAGGCATTCAGACTAAAATGAGGCCATCAGGACAGTCTCTAACTGGTCTAACTGGTCTTTAAGACATGGGGAAATTTGGACGCAAAGGTGGTTATATATAGTGAGAATACAATGTAAAGACACCCAGGGAGAGGATAGCTATATACTAACTAAGGAGACAAGGAACAGAATGTCCCCTTACATCCCTCAGAAGGAAGAAACACTGCTAACACATTGATTCCAAACTACTTGTCACTAGAGACATTGGATAGTCAGGGCTAGAGAGATGGCGCAGATGTTAAAAGACTCACCTCCAAGAATATTCTAGTCAGTCCTATGGCAAAAGCCACCCAGTCAATGATGCTACAATAAAATAGCACTAATGATTTTATACAGAATTTGTCTTCATATACTTGAAGCCAGTTGGAAGATAGTAAAATATTCCTCGTTATTCAAGCCACTTAATGGAGATACAACTAGGCTTGGGAGTCCAAAGACCTGGGTTCATGATCTCATTGTGTCATACTCAACGGGGCTACGAATGGTCTCTAACTTGTGAAGTCTCCCTAGAGATAAAGTTCCCCAGTCACCACTTGATCCTTCCCTTCTCTCCCGCTAAGACTCTATGTTTAGAAAGCACTGCGTCTCCTAGGATTCAAAAATGTCAGTCATCTCCACAGCTGGATGAAGGGAGGATAAGGGCAGCACTCATGGGAGAGTGGAGAGCTTGGAAAAGCTGTCTAGACAGACAGCCTCAATATTTAAACTTGTCTGTACATATGCGAATGATCCAAGGAGCTCCTGATGCTACGCTAGCCTGCAGACGGTCTGCTGGGGGGTGGCCACCAAAGATGCAGCTTGATGGTGTCAGCTGAGGGGCACATGATGGTTAGGAGAAGGTTGTGTACCTGGAATCTAGATTCTAGATGATAGTGTCTTGCTTTGGAAGCCAATTTCCTCCTCACTGGCCAAATCCCAGAACTTAAAGTCCTCGGGGCCTTCTGTTTAGTCTGGCTATAGTAGAATGAATACATTCTATTCTCAAAAAGCAAGTTATTCCTTTTGTTCTTATTATAAGAAAGGCTCTTTCCTCACCAGCCACCCCCAACTTATTTTGACACTTGTTCTTATCTCCTGTCACTGTGTGGTTCCCTTGAAGGGTTGGGGGACATCTGAGATGAGAATAAGGGAATTATATGAAAACTCAGACAAAGACAAAGGAAATCAAATTGAACTATATCACTCATATGAGAGACAGGTTTTTTTTTTTTTTTTTTTTTTTCCGAGACAGGGTTTCTCCGTAGCTTTTGGTTCCTGTCCTGGAACTAGCTCTTGTAGACCAGGCTGGCCTTGAACTCACAGAGATCCGCCTGCCTCTGCCTCCCTAGTGCTGGGATTAAAGGCGTGTGCCACCGCCGCCCAGCTGAGAGATAGGGTTTTATACTTTCTTCTGGTCTTTTTTTTTGGGGGGGGGGGAGAAAGGATAGGCAAGACCTTATTTAGCTTGGTTAGTTTTGGTAAATTTGTATCTGCCCGCATAGTGATGGTTCCTGAAGCAGCATGAACCAAAAGAATCTTCAGTGTTCTAAGCAGAATGAAGACTGTATAAATAATACTTTTTCAAGTCCCCCACCAATATATTAATAACAATGTCATGAACAATAGCAACAAATATTTTCTGATACAATAGTTTAGGTATTGGACATCTACTCATTAACAATCCGACAGTGACCCTTACCTCGGCTAAACTTATGGCCTTGGTGTATCGACCTCATGTTTGTGGATATACGCTTGCCCTTACCCATTAACTACTCCCAACCCCCCTATGAAGGGGCCATGATGTTCCCTCCTTTGTAACTGGGAAAACTGTTAGGGTTGAGCTTGCCTGTGCCCATGCGCCTGGACTTCAGTCCACCCATGATCTCCCCACTTCCTGAGAAGACTTACAGACACATTCGGGCATTTTCTTGGGTGATGGTTCTCATAACGCAAGGCTACAGCCCCTGGGAGTCTTAAACTTAGTAACCACGTGCCTGTTAGAGCCTGGGATTAGGGATTAGCCCTGTTATTTTAGCTTCTCGCTTTGTCTCCCAAAGCTCAAGAGCAGAAATATGGTTCATTCCAGGCACCCACGTCCTACCCCCTCTCCTCCGGTGCCACTATCACACTACACTCCTAGCAACATCTTGATCCTTGGCAGCACTTCAGAACTTGACATTGGGGTTGCTAATTATCTACTCATTTTTTTCCTTTGGGGTTCTTAACCATTAATAGTAGCAAATTGAACGTGTGGAATTGCAATTTCCAGGCTCGGCTTTATTAACCCCCAAATTTGAGCTGCTCGTAGGCCACGCTTTTATACATATATATTGACTTTGAAGTCATAGCGAGCCTCCCACCGCTTCCTCTCCACCATGGCCCACATTTCAACTTTCAGTGCCCTCTCTGGAGCCTGTAACAGCTGGTGTTAGTCAGCCAGCTGTCTGGAGGGCTGCAGCCTGCTCTACCCTGGTGTGTCAGAAAGCCGAGGAGGATGCTGGCCTTTTAGCTATTCTCTTGCAGGCAGATCCCCAGCTGCCTTGGCATGCCCTCGGCATGAGAACGGCGGTGGAGTGAGGCTACGCTCACTCGCTGACCAGATGGAATGAGGTGAGAATAGTCAGAGCTCATTACCCACCATTAGGTCAGAGTCTCTCCACTCACTAAATCCAGAATAGAATCTTCCTGAAAATGCCCTGGGAGGGAGGTAGTGATTGCTTTAGTGGGTGAAAAGATCACAGAAGTGTTAGTAATTCATTGAGCCTCAAAATAAAATTGAAGCTATTTCTCAAAATTCACCACAAGAAAACAACTTAAAGCGAGGAAATAACCTGTGTTGCATAGAGGTTTTTGAAGGGGAAAAATGAGAAACAAAATGCCCAACTGAAGGGTGAATTTAAGAGAAATAAACATTACCTTTAGTAGAAGTGACACACAACTTCTCCAGGTACTAGAATGGACCGCTCTCTTTTGGGAATAGCCAAGAAGCAAAGAGACATAAACCTAGAAGAGGGAGACTTTTTCCTGTTGAAGATGAGAAAGGAGAATCTCGTGGACTCATCCACTCAAAGCAAGAAACTGTACAAGGAGCCCCAAAGTCCTGGTTCCTCCTGCAATAAGCCTTTGTTTATTGGTTCCGGCTGAACGCAGCAGGCTGGCCCTGGGAGTATCCATATACCTACACCGTCTCTAGGTTTCGGCTGGCTCTCAATAGCCACACAGAACAGCGGAGAAGTCTTTGTGACAGAACTTTGATCAAGTGGCCTTAGGCAGTACATGGCTTCTCCTATTCCCTATTCAATAGGCTCTGTCTGTTGACTGTCACCTCCCCAGCAGCCTTCTGTTCTGTACCAAGAGCCCTAAGGGCAAGGCCGAAAATCAGAGTCAAACTTAGTAGATACCCTGTCATTCTGGACCAGAAAGGAACCAAGGAAAAGGCCTCACGGACTTCCTTCTCTCTCCCATCTTTGGGAAGTTTTAATTTCAATGTCTGTTTATTATACAAATATTATGAGAACTGTAAAGAGAAGATGTATCTCATTGACTCAGAGGATGAAATTCTGGGTCAAAGAAGCATAGATGTAAACTCTAGTCAGGCCAACTGACTTATTTCACAAAAAGGTTTTTAATAGTTGCCCCTTATCTAAGGGGGATCTCTCCCAAGACTTCATTGGATTCCTAAAATCACGAACGGTACTGAAAGACAGACAGACAGATAGGTGCATGCATCCAAGCGTGCACGCACGTGTATGCATGCACACACAGATACTATTTTCTTGTACATAGATATCTATGATAAATTTTAATTTATAAATTGGTGACAGTAGCAAACCAGCAATCAAATGAAACAATTACACAATGTCAGCAACGTTACTCAGCTTTCCTTCTCAGCATTCTCCTGCTTCAGTTGAACACAGTAATGTCACTGTGGAACACAGAATCTCAGATGCATGGTGACCTTGCAACCCCAAAGCTTCCTGGTGCATGTGTGAAGGGAGATTGCAGACACAGGATTAGATCCTGGTGGTGAAAGTGTCCTGAGTTCTCTGCTTTTCAATATTGTTTTAAATCTGTCATTTTCCTCCTTCATTTCCATCCAGAGATGCAAAGATACTTGTATATACTGTAGATGTGACACTGCTCTCTGTGTTTCCCTCTAGCGCCTAGTGTTCTCTGTAATCATAAGGTGAGTGACATAAAATGACTGAGATTCAACTCCTTTGAACTCGAAAGATCAAGTTTGTGTGATCTCATCTTAGATCTGGCTCTCAGACACCACAGGAAGGATGAACAGTATTTCTTCTGGAGTTGATCCACCATGATTTATATAAGGACTCCTTATTGTTGGCCATTTTGTTTCTCATTTTTCCCCTTAGAAAACCTCCGTGTGTGTAGGATATTTCCTCTCTTTAAGCTGTTTTCTCGCGGTGAACGTCTTGAAAGGACTACAGATTTAGTTTGAGGCCCAATGAGCTATGCTCGCTTTTGCCCATATTTGTCACGTCTCTGTTCTGCTCCTCTGTAGGTCTGGCTAGGAATAAGTCTGTTGACAGAACTGAGGCAGAAACAATAGGAATTGCAGGGAGCGTGCCTGGTGCTCTTCACAGGCTAGGCAGAGGGGTAGAGAACAAAGAACTGGAGTTCTTCTCGGAAAGTCTGGTCAGTCTCAGCCAGGAATTTAAAAAGGAAAGGACATTTCATTCAAGCAGAGCTGTCAAGGAAGTGGGGAGGGGAGGAATTCACAAAAAGGTGAACCGTGAAAGTCACTTAAATGCCTAGCAGCGCGAGAATGAATAAATAAAACACACTATGCTCCTTTGGCAGACGTTCATAAACAGTTGAGAGTGAAGTTAGTCAATAAATTGCAATGTAAACAAATTTCAAAAGGCTTGATGAAAAAAATTGCATTATAACATGGTGCAATTTACATAATTTTAAAATTGCATTAAAATATCTTCTATTTTTCACAAATGCTAACAAACACATTTATTTATTCCTAAAATGAATTTTAATTAACATGTAGAAATATAAATGTTGAATTAATACATGAAAGCAGCTGTCTTTTTTGAGCCTGTCAAAAATATTTGAAATTTTTTCTTCAGTTTTCTTGGGATATATGTTATAATCGCTATCTATAGTTTCAAGTTGTTCATTTACAATATCTAAAATGAACAAGGAATTATCATATGTGTTATGATTACTTTTCTCCATAGGAGGCAGAAATAGAAATAATTAAATCTTCCTATAATACTTTTATTTCAAAAGAATAGGAATGTAAATATGATAACAGTTTAAGAAGAGTGAATTCTAGGAAAGAGTTACTTAAGCATTTTATTCATCTTTGTTGTTTTCTGCTCTTCTTAACTTTCCCAAATCATTATCAACAGCAATGAAAGAACTTCCAAATATTAAAGGTACAGGTGATGACTTGGTGGAAGAGGACATAGGCAGGTAATGGGCTGGAAGAAAAGAGGGGGTGTATCTGAGTGGTTGGGAAGGGAGGGACTTATAGGTAATGAAGATAAGAAAGCCAATAGTGAGTATTGTCACATGCTATCTGACTGTAGAGACTACTATAGCAGCATCAATAGACTATGCCTTTAGAACCAAAAGCTGCTGATGATTCGAACCCCTGGTTTCTCACTCCTGCATTCTATTTTGGAAATTGCTGAAAGTGGTTGTCTTACTCACAGTTATTCTCTGTCACTGGGTTCATCTCAATCCAGAGGAATCTAATTGGATATCAATGAGCTTTGCTTTAGTTGAGACAGGCAAAGGAAGCATACAGTTCCAAAGATTCCCAGGAGACTGGCTGAGAATGTTGGATTGATATCACAACTCAACTACTTTCTTCCTTGCCCAAGCCCCATCCTTCATCCCTTGTTGCCTATTCTCCCATGGATACTGATCCCAAGAGCAGTAACTTTTTGGAGAAAAAACTCATAGTCTTGACACAACAGCTACAATAACAGAAACACAGCAGCAACAACAGCAGCAGCAGCAACAACAGCAACAGCAGCAACAACAGCAGCAGCAGCAACAACAGCAGCAGCAACAACAGCAACAGCAGCAGCAACAACAGCAACAGCAGCAACAACAGCAGCAACAGCAGCAGCAACAGCAGCAACAGCAGCAGCAACAACAGCAGCAGCAGCGGCAACAACAGCAGCAGCATCAACAACAGCAACAGCAGCAACAACAACAGCAGCAGCAGCAACAACAGCAGCAGCAACAACAACAGCAACAGCAGCAATAGCAGCAACAACAACAGGAATAGCAGCGGCAACAGCAGCAGCAGAAGCAACAGCAGCAGCTGCAACAACAACAATAGCAGCAACAACAACAGGAATAGCAGGGCCAACAGCAGCAGCAGAAGCAACAGCAGCAACAGCAGCAACAACAACAGCAACAGCAGCAGTATTAGTAGCAGCAGCAACAACAACAACAGGAGTAGCAGCAGCAACAGCAGCAGCAGCAGCAGCAGTAAGGAACTCTGAGTAATAGCAACAGTTTTCCATGGAACTTGACCCACACCCTTTACCAACACTGGAATACAAACTTTCCTAATGTCTCCCCATGTGAGTGGCTCAAGCAAGTCTTGTGTATTTACATTCTTGGCTTCCACCATCCCCAGTCGTTAACAGCTGTTATTGTGCTTGCAAGAAGAATATCAGATTCAGGTTCTGATCTTGGAAAACTAATAGTACAGACTGAAAACCAAGACTTGGGAAGGAAATAGCACAAAAGCACTCCTCTCCAAATGATATTAAAATATAAAATTCTACCTGAAGGAACAATATAAATACCCATTGAGCAGGCACATGTAGTTTATGAGCTCAAATGTATTAAATTATGGAAATGAACAAGGACGCTGGAGAGTTAGCAAAACTTTTAAAAAGAATTAGAAAATTGGGAAAGAACCAGAAAGCTCACCAATAAATAGTTCACAGACACAGTGAATAAGAAGGGTGAAGGGAGAATGGCAGAGCCAACTTCATATTGGAATTTGAACTGACGAAATGGGGACTTAGCTAGAAGAACTGTAGAAAGCCAGAAGGGAGCTATGCTGGGTGACATAATCACAGCACTTGAGTCACATTCTGAGACCTGTGACACCTCAGGCCTGAGGATAATGACTTCCCAGTGAGGGAAATGGTTCCTGAAGAGGGAGCCTAGAGGAACAAGATAGAGACATGGCGACGGCAGTTCTAGAAGAGGACTGATTTAGCAAAGGGTGTAGAGGGTTTCCCGGGTGGAATGGACCCCACCGCCAGCTTGCACATAGGTCCACCATGAAACCAAAGTGAAGTGAGGATGGTGGCAAGGCAGCCTCCTGGTCTCTGACCACTGCAAATGAGTCCCCATGTTCAAGGCAACCTCAATTACAGTAGCTCAGCACTGCCCAATCTTGATGCTGACCTCCTACACCCCCAGTAGTAACCTGGTCCTCCATCACTTAACGATATGTCCATCAGAGCCATCAGGGTAAATCTGCGTCTTGTGTGAAATCTCACCTCCTCAGGTGACAGTGATCTCTCTCTTCCTGGAAACCCTAGTCATTCTAGCCAAACTATTTTGTTCTAGATTTAAACTAAGTTAGGACTGGCTTACAAGTTGTTGTTGAGGTCCATGCCAGTTACGTATAGCCAAAGAGGTCTTTCCACCAGTTGAGCAGAGTTTAATAGTTTTTGACACATAGACTCTCTTTGCATCTGTGACCCTTCACCCCGCACAGTGATCCTAGTAGGTGATTCTTGTCGTTATCTGATTTCACAGATAGTCAAAGCTCCCAGCCAGGCAACTATCCTTCTGAACCCACCAATTTCACCTTCAAACTACTCAATTAGAATTGGAAGAACGCTGCTAATGAGGGCCTGAGTGGATGAGGAAGGAATCAGGAAATAGCGTGTCTTAGTCTTGGACACCGTGAGAGTTTAGGTCCTTGGTTGTCTCTAGACTTGTGCATGGGTAGAAACTTTGTTCTGCTGGCAGAGAAGCCATGTGATGCCATAAAGGTTACAGCTGACCTCTGAGGTCCTGCCTATTGCTAAAGAGAGAGAGAGAGAGAGAGAGAGAGAGAGAGAGAGACCCTCCTTCAGAAGAATTCCTGGAATGGTAGCAATTTCTTCAAGGTGATTTTTGTTGACCGAGAGCTGTACTGAAAATCAAGGAATAAGCAACTGACGACTCTTTTTAAAGCATTGTTTTTTATTTCTAAATCTGTAGCGTCAAGCGTTCATAAACTTCTCCAGACCCCTGTAGGGCTTGGGATTCCTCTGGGGCTCGGTTAACGTAAAATACAATCAACAGTACAGCCGGGCTGTTTATCTTCAACACTCATCATTGCTTCCCACTCTCTTCCTTCTTATCGAGGCCAAGGAAGTCAACAGCAACGTGTAAGCAAGATAGCTGCTGAAAGAGTTATCGTGCGTTGCCAGGTGAAGAATCATAGCTGAGTTGGGTTAACTTGATGGCTCCTCTGCTGAAATTCAGAGCCTCTTATCTTTGCTCCCACTTCTCCCGTCTAGACACTTGACAATGATTTGCAGGAAATTAAGGCACTTATCCCTGCTGAGAAGCCAAAGTTAAAACATTCCTAAACATAATTTTACCCTGTGTGTGTTTAATGGGAGTCAATGTTAATTCAGCAGGAAAAGAGAGATGGCTTTTCCTCTCTCTGTCTCTCTGTCTCTGTTTCTCTGTCTGTCTGTCTCCCTCCAGCTCCCTGTGTGTGTGTGTTGGTGTGTGTTTGTGTGTGTGTGTGTGTTTGCCATTAGCCCACTCTCCTTCAAATGTAGCTGTGTAATTTTTCAGTCTGGTCTTTCTAGGCTAGTGAGCTTGTCAGATTATTTAAGACATAAAATATAGGTCTTTTTTTTCTCTGACAAAAGGAAATGGGAGGGACTAAGGCTCTCACATTCAGCATCTTTTGGTTTCTTTTGATTTTTCTTTTCCTCACAAAGTTAGAAAATGATTCTGTTCTCTCAATACATGGCAGAGGAATCACCTAAAGTGAAACACTGGCTTTTGTTGAGAAAATGCGCTGATATATTCATGCTAAGGTTCCAGGGCTTAGCATTATCATCTGGTCTCCAGGCTGAGAAACGATGAAAGAACTGCTTTTCTGCTAAGCAAGAGAGGGGGGATTTGAGGTTCTTCTTTCCGAGAGACAGGCAGAAGGGTGAATGAACGGGCTGGGGTGGGAATGTTGTAGCTGAGAGCCGCCACCGCCAAGCCGCCAGCTCTAAGGAAACAATTTAGGAAAGGATGCAAAAGGCAAAGGATTATCAACAGCAGTTTTTCTGCCCCCACCTCCTCTCCCCTCTCCTGTGAGACCTTTGAGATGCTGGAGGGAAAGTGGAGGTAAGTCATACATCCAACACTAAGGGCAAAAATGCTTCCACAGAGGCCAGAACCAAAGCATAGCTTACCCAAATTAGTTGATTTTATTTTATTTATCGTTTTCAAAATGGGCCTAGTTGTTCCCAGAATGGATCAGAGTGAGATAAGATGGCGAACCTCGGGCCTGGGGAGATGGCTTTGTTGGCAAAGTACTGCCACACAGCGCGAGGACCTGACATTGGATGCTTACGTGAAAGCCAGGAGAGTTAGCAGCTTAGTACTGGGGGGGTGGGGGGGGGACAGAGGTGGATTAGATCATGGCCTGTCAGTCTAGCAAGCCACTGAGGTGCAGGCTCCGTGAGACCTTTTCTCAAAAATAAGGTCGACAATATTAACCTCTAGCTGCCACATACATACGCACATACATGTACACACCCATAAATGCGTACTATAAATTATACCCTCACCCACACACCTATATATGCACACGCATGCACACCCCCGCAACCACATACTCACACATAAACTATACCCTCCACCACACAACGTTTTTACATTTGTCTATCACATACATCACTTCTCATTATGCAACATGTTCTAGAAGGAAAAAGGAAGAGCTAACCGTTAGTTAAATGGATATGAAGCATTTTGTCTGTAGCTTTATCCTGTACAAATTGCTGTAGGGTGAGAATTCATTATCTGAAATGCTTGTGATGAGAAGGTGTTGGAATTTAAGATAGTTTTCTGATGTGGCAGTATTTTCATGACTATAATGAGATGTCTTTGGAATGGGCTCCAAGTGTAGATGTGAAATTCATTTATGGCTCATTGGTAGTATATACACTTGGGCTGGAGGTAATTTTAGATACTATTTTAATAATTTTGTGTCTTTTACTAGTATGAAATATTAATCGTGGAAGATAGTGGGTTTCCCCTGACTTCATACATGCCTCTATGGTGCTTCCATCATTTCTGCTCCCCCGCTACCCTCACTTTATTCCTCGCTGCTGCTGCTCCTCTTCTTACTCCATAACTGTTCGCCTCTACAATTTGGTTTTTATCTTTTGGTCTATGTACAAGAAGTATTTCTACATACACAAAGAATTTCTCTTTCTGAATCAACATGACAACCTCCAGCTCTGTTCATTTGTCTTCAAATGACACGAGTTACTTGTCACATGAGGCCAAGTGTGGATGTTTCCATTTGTGGCATCGTGTTCGTATTCAGAAAGTTCTAGAGTTTGAAGCCTATCCAATCCAGATTTTCAATCAGAATATAGTTTTTAGCTCAGCCTACAGTTTTCTGGAGCTGCCACAAGTACATACCTCAAAGTGTGTGGCTAAAACAGCAGAGATGGATTTTCTCACAGCACTGGAGTCTTGACTTTTACAATCACTTCAGGTCTCCTTCCTAGGCTTGCAAGGTGGCCATCTTCTGCTTCTTCCTGTGATCTTTTTAAATTTTTTTTTTTAACTGTGGCATAGTCTTTGTATATAAGTACACAGTCAGTCCTGGACCAGGGCTTACCCACATGTCCTTCCAAGGCTCTATCTACAAATGCATAGCATTCTGAAATACTAGGTGAACGCAGTGGGTTTCAGCCCTTGTCAGTGAGGCATTTATCATTATCGTGTGGGGAGATTTTTTTGCACATATTTACACACATGTAAGCACACACACTCCACATCTGAAGAGACATATATTTTATCTACTGCCCAGAAGACACATGTATTCTCATGAAGCTTGAAACTGTTTCGCCATGGATAGAGGCTGGGTGGCTATGGGATGCTGTAAATTCTACTCTACACAGCATCAAGCGCCCTCCATGGATATTTTCTTACTTATAGTCCTCTTAACAGTCACACAGGGGCTTCTTCCTCCCCATCCACAAACTCTAGGTGATATAATTTTAAGTAACACTCGCCATTCTTGTGAGACACAGACCTTGACTTTGCCTCCTACAAGGGTCAAAGCCTTTTCTGTTTGTCTCAGCTCTGACCCCACCTTTCCCTAGTGTATCTATAAGTGTTGAGAAGCACTTATCCTAGTACCTACCAATGATATTATCAAGTCCTTCGCATCTCCAGCCTAATCACCTGCTTTCTGAGAGCTTATCAGCCTTGACCCCGCCTAGGAATATTCCACTGATGGTCACGGAATAAGTCTGGTACAGTTTGGTAGATTCTCTGCTGGCATTTAGATTTCGACCACAGGCATGTTCTTGGGGACTGTGTATAAGCAACAGCGATAATTTCTATTCCACTCTAGTGGTTAGTTTGAACACAAAATTTTAGAGACTTCCTGCTCAGTGGCTTCTGGGAAGGAAAAGGGCAAAGGATGTGATAGGTTATTTTAGAGCTGGTGTAGTTTGGTTGGCACTCGATAGTTGGCATTGTTATACTTATGTCGAAGAGATATCTCGCCGTAAATCAAATATCTATGCCACATGGATGCTGAGAGGGCAGACTAAGTGAATGCTGTGAAAATTTGGAATCGTTTGGAACATAGGCATCTAAGACGCTGCTGCTGTTAAACGAAGGACAGGGTAATCTTGCATTGAATTGTGAATGCGGGGGACTGAAATGGAAGGCGTCTGCCGTGATGGGATTGCGGAGATGCTGAACGGTAACGACCTTCATATGGACGCTCTTAGCCCTGAGCGCCTGGTTTTATGCAATAATACACACTCTTCTTATTGCTGCTGATGCTAATAGCTGGAACTCGTGTTACTTGCGACAACAGTCATCCCTGCTGATACGCAGCTGTAGACTCCCCTGACACTCAGCCCCCAGCAGCTTCCGCAGCCTCTAGTGAGAGTAACTGCTTCAAAGCTGTCTGTTTGTTAGAGAATGGCAACCAGCAAGAAAACAAATAACAACAAACGTGGACAAAAGATAATGAGCCCGTCCGCTGCTGGTGGGAATGTAAACTGTTTCAGCCACTGTGGAAGTCAGTATGGGAGTTACTTAAAAAACTGAAGTAGATCTCACATACCATTTCAAGGAATTTACATGAATTGCACGCTTCCAGGCAACTTACCATAGATACTTGCTCATCAGTGTTTGTTGAGCATCATTCACAACAGCTATGTTATGGAACCCACCTAGGTGAACAACAAAGGAACGGATAAAGAAAGTGTCATGTGCATATAAAAGCAATTGTTTTCAGTCATCAAAAAGAACAACTCGGTCTTGCCAAAAAAGGAAAAACCAGAAACACTCATATTAAGGAAATAAAGCCAGTCATTCTGGGACCTATTTCCAGTTCCTAGATTTTCTATAGATCTTTGAAACCATGTAGGCATATATGACAGGAGAGTGGAAGTGAAATTTTCTCAGGGAAGCAAGGGATCTAATGAGAGGGACAGCAAACAGGAAGGGAGGGCACAATGGGAGGAACATGCTCAGCATACAACAGACACATGTATGAAATTTAAAAATAATGAAAAAATAAGTTGTATGAAAAGAAGTCATTCATTTGTCAGAGAGATGCCAATGCCCACAGCCTAGAGAAGAGTGGTCAGTCTTCCAAGTTATTCATGGCAGGTCCTCTGGGGTTTGGAAAGCGACTTACTGCATTGCTGGGAGGCTATAATATTGTAGCAAAAGGCAATGGAGTCTGCGTTCTAAAATAGTTTGACTTAAGAATCAGCCATAAAGAGAGCATGGTGGTAGCACACAGCTTTAATCCCAGAACTTAGGGACAGAAGTAAGTGAATTCCTGAGTTGGAGGCCAAACTGGCCTGTAGAGTGAGTTCCAGAACTGCCAGGGCTTCACAGAGAAGCCCTGTCTCAAAACAAAAACAAAAACAAACAAAAAGCATCAATCATATGTGTCTGTGAAATTTTCTTTATATTCTGATTCTTTATCTGGGTAGCAGAAATAACCTTCATGCCCCAAAATTTCTTTAAGAATTAAGTGAAATTACACATGTAATGCTAAATGACAAGTTCAGGATGTAAAATATAAAAGTCTCAAAGAAGAGCCTCGGCAATGAATTAGGTCAAGTGGAATGGAGAATATCAGGTCTTGAAGACAAAGTAGAGGAGTTAAATAAGTCAGTCGAAGAAAATGTCAAATAAATAATAATTATAATAGTTAGTACTATTAATAACAATAATAATAAAAGAAAAGTCATAAAGGGAATGCACAGGAACTGGTACACTATAAAGAGGCTAACCTGGGGCTGGAAAGATGTCTCAGCAGTTAAATGAACAGGCTATGCTTCCAGAGGACCCAGACTTGATTCCCTGCACCCCTATCACTGCTCACAAACATCTGTAACTCCAGTTCCAGGAAATCCAACACTCTTCCTCTGGCCTCTGTGAGCACCAGGCACACATGTGATATACAGGCAAGCATACACATAAGATGAAGCAAAATATTTTAATAAAAAAGAACAAACCTATGCATTGTGGTGTAGAACAAAAAAAAAAAAGGAGATTCAGGTCAATGAGACAAAAAATATTTTTAACATAAGCACAGAAGAAAATGTCCATAATCTAAGGAAAAAGATGCCCTACTTTGTGTAATGATTAAAATTCTAAATGTACAGAGAAAAAAAGAAGGATATTGAAAGCTGCAAGAGGGAAAGATCAAATCACATATAAAGGCAGAATCATAAGAATAACAGCTTGTTTTTTAGTAGAGACTATGGAAACCAGAAGGGCTTGTATGCATGTTCTACAGGTGATGAGAGACCCAGACTACTATACCCAGCAAAACTACCAGTTCTATCAAAGGATAAAGGAAGGCTTTCTATAATTAAAAAAAGATTGAAGAAATTTATGACCACTAAATGTCTACAGAGAACATTGGAAGGAATATTTGCGTATAAAGAGAAGGTTAAATACACCCAAGAGGGGACAGAAAATAAATACTCTCATAGCATTTAACCAAAAGGGTTCAAGAAAGCAGTAATATGACATGAATTAATATATGCTGTTCAGTAATAGCTCTTACTGTTAATTGACTCAATTCTGAAGAAACAGAGACTAACAGATTATGATTCATCTTTATGCTGCCTCCCAGAAACAGAAATCACAGTTTATGATAGAGGGCACCTGAGGATGCCAGGACAGATAAAAGGTATGCCAAGCAAATGAACCAAGAAACTAGCAGGTGTAACTCTTCTATTATCCAACAAAAGAGACTTCAATCTAAAACTAATCAGAAATTATTAAGAGGGATATTTCCTATTGATGAAAGAAAAAAATCCCCTAAAGGACACCATGCTCCTAAACATGTATGCATCAAACACAAGCCCCTAATTTCATGAACAAAATACCATCAGATCTAAAACCACAGCACTGTGATAATGGGTGGCTTCAACACCTCACTCACACCCATGGTCATCTGAAAAAAAAAAAACTAAACAAAGAAGGTCTGGAGTTAGGTGAAATCATAAATTCAATGTACCTAACTGATATCTATGGATCACTCCACCAAAACTCTGAAAACTCAGCATCCCAAGGAACTTTCTCTAAAATAGATCACACATTAGGATATAAAGAAAACCTCAGCAAATACAGGAAAATTGAAATAGCATCCTACTTCTATCTGACCACAATAGAATAGAGATGACTATCAACAATAGAAACTCATAGAAACGAAACAACACATTACTGAATAAATCTAGGTCAAGAAAGATATCACACAGGAAATCAAAGAATTCCTGGAATTGAATGAAAATGAAAACCAACTTACTTGAGTTTAATTGTGTTCAATGGTAGCAAGTAGCTTTGGGCAAGAGTTTCTAGTCCAGAATATTATTCTTCACATGACATGGCTCTTGAGCAAAGGTACTTATTAAAATGATTAACATACACCATAATTATTCTTCTGAAAGTGGTTACCTCTGTTGACCCAACCACTCGACAAGCCTTAGATATTCACCAGAAATTGTGTTATTTGTACAGACATTGGATGTAAATAAAATTCTCTTTCTCCATTCTTTTGATTCTTTTAATTTCTGATCATGATACATATTAAATAATTCTTTACTAGTTTTACTAATAAATCTTTACTAAGTTTTAATTAGTAAAAAGGAGAAGCAGATGTGAGATAGGAATTTAAAATTTAAAAAAAAAGAAAAAACCTACTTAAGGATCTGAAGAGACGGCTCAGTGGTTAAGAGCAAGTACTGCTCTTGCAGAGGACCTGAGTTCAGTTCTGAGCGCCCATGTCAGGCAGCTCACAACTGCCCGTAACTCCAGATCAAGGGATCCAACACCCTCTTCTGACCTCTGTGGCCATCTGGATTCATGTGCACATGCCGACAGAGACACAGCACACATACACATAATTTAAACATTTTTGGAAACCTACTTAGTTTCACTTACGCTTTCTTTTGTAAAACTTCTACCGCTCAATGATCTGAGATACAGACAACAACACGCTCACGGATTGATACATCTAGACACAGATTTGAGCAGCTGCTTCACACATAGAAAATTAAGTCTTCACTATCATGTGCTTCTAAAAATTCATCCATGTTTAATTTATGCCCATCATCAATAAATATTATCTTCAAAACCTTAAACCTATAATACACATGCTTAAAATTTTTACTTGGCATACATCTTCTAACATCTGGGTTCTGTTACTATTATCACGTTTCTCCCTTTATCTGATGATAGCAGATAATAAATGATAAGTTCCCAGAGGAGACCGTCACGTCTCACTCCATCTCTTTGCAGCGCACGGTACACCTGGCTCGTGTTCCTGTTTCAGGTAGACACGTTGATCATTTTATGCTGAGATAATTTTTTCTTGACTTATGGAGCCCTTCGAATAGCTAGCTAAAAGGGAGAATTCAAAGTCGATAGTGGATGTTGACAGAGGCATGTGGGCCGTTGTCCAAGAATTTGGAAACGTAAAATCCCTAAGATGAAAGGGCTAACCAGTGCCTCATCCACAGCTGGGGAAACTGATCGGCTAGGGGAAACGATACCGCCAGGAACACACGCTTTCGGAGTACCGCTTACGTTAGATCCCACTCCTGCAGTCTCCGGACTTGCCAACCCTTGCCGTCATTTTTAACTCAGCTGCTGACCTGACTAAAGAGAAGCTGTGGGTGGTGAAATGGGCCGGAGGGCAAGGTATTCAAGTACTATTGGGCCAAGATGAAAGTTGCATTTGCTCGCAATATGAAGTTCTTTGCTGGGCAGTTTCTCGCTCCTTTTCTGTAACGGTATGCAATAGATGGAGCGCGAGTGGTGGGAATTGAAAGTGTGTAATTGGAAATGCATTTCTAGGAAGAGCTCAAGGAATCACTTTATTCATGTTTTGGTTTCATCTGGATACACACGGCTAGCGCACAATTTATGTGGAGAGAATAAAATCTGACATTGTTAGTTCTGAGGATGGATGTGCCCTCTAAATCCAAGACAGTGAACTGATTATTACTTTCCAAACAAAACCTATTTAGTCTGACTGAGAAACCTGCTGTTTCTCCCTACCCTTTGCAAAATTGCTGCTTAAATGGAACCTAATGGAAAATTTCATTGTTTTGCATCAAGAATTTCGGTGGCCTTTTGTGTAGCAGGAAATCAAGGTCACAGAATGCTTGCATCTTCCGAAGCTTGCCCTGAAAGAATTTAAGGTTCAGGGGTGCAATTGCTTCCCATAATGTCCTTCTAAGTAAGTGGCTTTGCTATTTCTTTCCGTTAAAAGGAGCAAAATGGGGCATTGTGAAGTGAAATTTGCACCCGGAGGTTTGTTTCTCAGAGACACTGAAAAGCCATGGTTTCCACTGCAGGCTGGACGCCCACGTCCTCTAAGGGGCCTTGCAAATAATACACATTCCCAGACATCCTGATTTAATTGGTCAGGAATGAGGTGGGGCCAGACTCGTCGTAATGAGCGCAGCTCTGTGAATCTTCTTGGCCTCCCTTGACCTCTTTTACCCTGCTGCATGCTCTGCGTGGCTGTCTGACCATGACTTTGCCTCTGCTAGATCCTTGCTGACCCTCCCCATCTCCCATCCCCTCAACCTCACACTTCCATGAGCTAGCTAGAACTGAGGGCAAACTGGAAGTGGCATGGTTCTTGTGGCTCACATTTTGATGAAGTGCCACAGCTCCAAGTATTAGTTCTCTCTTCTGAGAGCCACAGCGGTGTGGGTGGGGCAGGGAGGCAACACGCCTTGAGAACAAACTTGAGCGAGAAATAGAAGACATGAAGAAACTGGCTGGATAGATATCCGCCCTGTCCCCCACTCCCGTCCTCATGCACACATCTTTTTTCTCTCCCGTGGACTACTCCAGGATGTTGCTCCTACTTAGACAACTACAGACACCCTGTCAATCAATTACACTTCTCTTCCATTTTCGTGTGATATTGTGGTCAGTGTCCGAGTTAGGGTTACTATTGCTGCAATGAAACACCATGACCAAAAGCAAGTTATGGAGGAAAGGGTTTATTTAGCTTATAATTTCATAGCATAGTCTATCACTGAAGGAGGTCAGTTCAGGAACCTGGAGGCAGGAGATGATGCAGAGGCCATGGAAGGATGCCGTTTACTGATTTGCTCTCTATAAGTTACTCAACCTGCTTGTTTTAGAGAACCAAGGACCACCACCAGCCCAGGGGTGGTCTCAGGCACAATTGGCTAGGCCTTCCCCCATCAATCACTAATTAAGAAAATACCCTACAACTGTGGTTCTCCATCCTCCTAAGGTGGCAACCCTTTAATACAGTTCCTCATGTTTTGGTGACCCCATCCCAGCCATAAAATCATTTTGTTGCTGTTTCATAACTATAATTTTGCTACTGCTGTGAATCGGAACCTAAATGTCTGATATGCAGGATATCTGATTTATGACCCCTATGAAGTGTTCATTCGACCCCCAAAGGAGTCGCCACCCACAGGTTGAGAACCACTGTCCTACAGGCTTACCTGCAGCCTGATCTAACAGGGACGGCCGTTTTCTCAACTGAGGTACCACCCATCTCTCAAATGACTCTCGCCTGTATCAAGCTGACATGAAACTGGGGAGCACAGCCATCAAAGTAGGGTACATCTTTCCTTTATGTCCTTATCTTTGTTATCCTGGGCTTGTACCACCCCGTCTCCAAATTGAGTCCCAGATTTTTAATTCTTGCCTCAGCTCTGCTTCTTATAGAAGCTGAGTTAAGTGTATTTTTTTTAATCTCACAAGTGATTTTGTGATAAAGGTAGAATTGAAAGCCTTGCTTTTCTAAAGACCCAAACTCCCATCCCTCCTCGAATATCAGAGAGGAGGGGAATTTTCCTGTTGTCATTTCCTTTCATTTATTTTTCAAAACAAATGCAGAAAGAAATTTGAAATTCTCTTCCCAGTAGCTGTGCACTCATGTCTCAGCATTAAGCACCAAGCAGTGTGGTGTGCTGCCCAGCAGAAATACATTCCACACAGACGTGGGGCCTTGTGGCTTATTTTTTTTTAATTGATTTATTTTTTATGACTTTGTAACAATGTCTTCCAAATATTTTCACAATACAAAGGACCTCTCCACTCTTTCGTATTTTCACTTAATATTTCATAAGGTTGGGGGTTTATTTTCTGTCACCCTAATAGGGATTTAGATTACTTGCAACATTTTGACATCACAAACACTGCTGAACTGAGGGTCTTCGAGTGTGTGGCTTGGAGTATGGAAGTCTTGCGACAGACAGCTAGAACTGGAACTGTTAAGAGTGCATTAGGTTTTGACAGACACTCTTTTTTGAAAAATTTTAAAACAATTTTTTCTTATCTTACATAGCTATCCCCGTTTCCACTCCCTCCCCTCCTCCAGCTCCACCCTTCCTTCATCCCCAACCCACCCATCCATTCCTTAGAAAGGGTAAAGCTTCCCATGGGGAGTCAACAAAGTCTGACACATCACTTCCAGGCAAGGCCAAGGCCCTTTCCTCTATATATAGGCTGATCAAGGTATCCCTCCAAAGAGAATATGTTCCAAGACTCCAGTTCAAGCATTAGGGATAAATCCTGGTCTGACTGATAGTGGCCCCACAGAGTGTCCAAGCCTCATAACTGTCTCCCACAATCAGTGGGCCTAGTTTGGTCTATGCAGGTTCTCCAGATGTCAGTACAGAGTCAGTGAGCTCTCACTAGCTCAGGTCAGCTGTTTCTGTGGGCATCACCATCATGGTCTTGATCCCTTTGTCCATATTATTGCTCCTCCCTCTCTTGGACTGGTCCCAGAGCTCCACCCAGTGCTTCACTGTGGATCTCTGTATGTGCTTCCATCAGTTGCTGGATGAAGGTTCTCTGATGACAATTAAGGTAGTCATCAATCTGATTACAGGGGAAGGCCAGTTTAGGCATCCTCTCTACTGTTGCTTAGGATCTTATCTGGGGTCATCCTTGTGGATTTCTGGGGATTTCCCTAGTGCCATGTTTCTTGCTAGCCCCTTAATGGCTCCCTCAATCGCAATATCTCTTTTCTTTCTCTCCCTCTCTATCCCTTCCCATCCTTGAGCATCCCATTTCCTCATGTTCTTCTCCTCCCTCCCCTTCTTCCCTCCTCTCTTTTCACCTTCCCCTTTCCTGCCCCCCCCACTCCCAGTTTTCTCTGGAGATCTTGTCTGTTTTCCCTTCCTAGGGGGATCCATGTATGTCTCTCTTAGGGTCCCCCTTGTTATCTAGCTTCTCTGGGATCATGGACTATAGGCTGGTAATCCTTTGCTTTATGCCTAATATCCACTTATGAGTAAGTACATATCATGTTTGTTTATCTGGGTTACTGGAAGGATAGTTTTTAACCAGTTCCATCCATTTGCATGCAAATTTCAAGATGCATTGTTTTTTTTTTCTGCTGAGTAGTACTCCACTGTGTAAATGTACTATATATTCTTTATCCATTCTTCGGTTGAGGGTTTCCTAGGTTGTTTCTAGGTCCTGGCTATTATGAATAATGTTGCTATGAACTTAATTGGGCAAACGTCCTTGTGGTAAGAGTGAGTATCCTTTGGGTATGTGTCCAAGAGTGGTATTGATGGATTCTGAGGTAGGTTGATTTCCAATTTTCTGAGAAATCACCAAACTGATTTCCAGAGTGGTTGTACAAGTTTGTACTCCCACCAGCAATAAATGAGTGTTCCCCTTACTCAGAATCATCTCCAGCATAAGTTATCATTGGTATTTTTGATCATAGCCATTCTGACAGGTATAACGTGGTATCTCAGAGTCGTTTTGATTTGCATTTCCCTGATGCTTAAGGATTTTGAACAATTCTTTAAGTGTCTTTTGGCCATTTGCAGTTCTTCTGTTGAGAACTCTCTGTTTAGATCTGTACCCCATTTTTTGATAGTATTGTTTGGTAATTTGATATCTAGCTTCTTGAGTTCTTTATAGAGATGGTCTTCTGTCCGATGTGGTTAGTGAAGATCTTTTTTCTATTCTGTAGGCTGCCGTTTTGTCTTAGTGACTATGAAGAGTGCGGTCCCACTCTGCATTCCTAGCAAGACTTCATGAGAAGGGCTGCTTCTCACACATTTTCGCCATCTCAGTTGTCATTTTTAAGCAGTTGTCAGGGTGGGCAAATAAAATTACTTTATAGTTTTAAATTATTAAACAGCATTGTTTTTGATTTTTATGCTTAGCCTCCTTTGGTCTTGTAACTCTAATTTTAAAAGCAATTTTAATAAACTATTAGAATAGAGTCTGAGGAGAGTGTAGTTGCTAGGAGATTGGCCTATTCTTTGTCATGTCTGATAATCTTTTAAGCAAGTTCAAATTGTTTGTTGCAAGGTAACTCCTTCAGATAATTAATAGACTTTCGTAGCTTGTATCCCTCTCCCCTTTCCCTCCACTTGATCTTTCCATTCTAGCCCCATCCCATCCATCTGTAACTATCTTTTCTATTTCCCTTTCCTAGGGAGCTCTATTCTTTCCCCTACCCTCAGTCCCTTACTCTATACCTAACCTCCGTGGATCTACAGTTTGTAGCTTGGTTATCATTGACTTAATGGCCACTAGCTGCATATATGCAAACACAAACCTTCTTTGTCTTTCTGAATATGGGATACTTCACTTGGCACGAATTTTTTTTTCTAGTTCCATCCATTTACCTGAAAATTTAATTTTAACACAATCTTTTAAAATTGATTCTTTGGGAGTTTCACATCTTGTACCCCAATCCTTCCATGTCTGCCCTCTCCCCTCGCAGCCTCCCCACCAAAAGTAAATAAAAAAATTAAAATTAAAGAAAGCTGTCTCATCTTCAGTTCTGCCCTGTGCGTACTACTTCGATTCTCCTTCTTTCCCACCTCTCCATCACATTTGCTCACCATAGCGGCATTGGGAGCTACATTGTGTCATGCAGGATATCCTTTTGCCCAAACAGCTTTGATTGCAACGAGTCATTGGTCTGGTTCAAGGCCTCTGGCTTCTGCTATCATACCCATCCTAAACCCTCACCAAGATTCCTCTTGGATATCCTGCTTTTGCTGGAGTCATGGAGACCCTGCAGTTATGGTTCTACCTGCCCTCCCACCTCTGAAGGCACTGCCTTAGTGGCGAGGGAGAGGCAGGACCAGCTCCCCTTCTCCCACACAACCCAGGCCAGCTCTCTTATGCCCATGCCACGTATGGTCATTGAGGTGGGGCTAACTCAGCACTACCCTTGGACAGCAACATGACTTTAGGTGCCAGCCCAGACCAAAGACATCCTCATTGGTTTTGGTAGTAATGTGGGCCACTGATAACAACCTGGACCCCAGCTACTGTAGGTCATTGGACTAAGACATGGTCCTCAACTGCAGCACAGGTCCAGACATCACCATGGCCTCTGGTGGCAGCTCGGGTCACTCAAATCGGAATGGCTCCTGTGGCAGCATGGTTCTTGGACATCAGTGTGGCCTCTGGCAGTGGCCCAGACCACAGAAATCTGCATGATCCTTGGTTGTAACATGGACCATAGACATCCACACAGACCTCAGCTGCAGAAGGGCCGCAGATCCATGCATGGGCCTCTGTGGCAGCTCAGGTGGTAGGTGGGTAGGCTGTACCCATGGCATTAGGTGGCTGATCAGGTCACTCAACCAGCCCCTGTTCCTCACCATGTCGTATCTCCAGTTGCACCCCTCTTCACAGCACCCCACTTTTCTCACTCTCTCATTCCCTCACTGCATACTTGCTCATCATAGTGGCACCCACCCATCCCTTCCCAGTGGCAGGGCTGGGGCCCTGACTGTCTTTCCTCCAGGCCCACTTGTGTGGTGGAGGTCCAGGGCTCTAAAAATTTCATTTTTTATTTTAAATGCCTGAGTAATACTCCATTGTGTAAATATACCAAGAGACATTTAGGCTGTTTCCAATTTCTGGCTATTATGAATAGAGCAGCAATGAACATGGTTGAGCAACATCTCTGTGGCAGGATGAAGTGTCCTTTGGGTATACGCCTGTGATGGATAGTTTTATGTCAACTTGACACAAGCTAAACTCATTTGAGATGACAGAATCTCAATGAAGTCAGGCAAGCATGTACAACATTTTCTTAACTAGTGATTGGTGGAAGAGGGCCCAGTCCATTGTGGCATTATGGGTGGGGTCATCCCTAGGCTAGTTATCCTGGCTGTTATAAGAAAGCAGGCCAATCAAACCATTGGGAGCAAGCCAGTAAGCAGCACCTCTCCATGGTCTCTGCATCATCTCCTGCCTCCGGGTTCCCGGCCTTTTTGAGTTGCTGTCCTGACTTTCTCCATTGATGAACAGTGCTGTGGACATGCAAGCCAGTTAAACCCTTTCTTCCCCGAGTTGCTTTGATCATGCTGTTTCATCACAGCAATAGAAACACTTACCAAGACAATACTAACTGTGGTATAGCTGGATCTTGAGATAGACCCATCCCCATCTTCCGAAGGAGCCCCCACACTGATCTCAATAGAGGCTTTTCAAGTTTGCACTCCCTCCATCAATGGCTAAGTGTTCCCCTTACTCCACATCCTCACCAACATGAGCTGTCATTTGAACATATGGACTCTTCAGGCCAATAGAAAGTCTTTATAGCTGGCCACCACCTGCATGGGAAACTCACCCAAATCATGCATCCCAACCCTTCCTGTTCTTGACTTTTTAAGCACAAAAAGACATAACCTTGCCAAATAGACTTGATATACTTCAGTTAACAAGAACAGTTGGCAAGAAACAGAACTACTGAAGAAAAAAAAACAAAGTTAGTGCATTTATAGACTTTCCAAACCACATCCTGGGACTGTTGACTTACCCTTTGTCCCTGTTTTCGCAGGCAGACTAGGTCTTTGTTCCTACTTTGACAGACATTGCTGCCTACATGCTGGGTTCCACGACCCAAATGGACTTCTAACATGGCTAAGATCTGGAGCCTTTTACAAAATGACTTCACACTCTCACACACACAAGGAAGTCTAGGACATCCCAGCCTTTCTTTAAGAGAAGTCAGACCTGGGCATCAAACAAGATGGTTTTCTAGTGTTTAGGTAGCTGGCAGAATCCTGCACACCTGCCTGGCCTGCTCTCCAATTCCTCTGAGTACACTAATTCCACCTAGTTCCTTTGAACAGAAGCAGAGCATGCTGAGAACTCTCCCCCAAAACAGACATGCATGGTTTGCCAGGGAGTTTGCGTCCAGAAAAGCTGGGCCAAGATTTCCATGGGAAACAGCTTTAGGCAAGCTGAAGTAGACCTGGCAACATGAACCAGCACAGTTCCCCTGCCTAATGGAAGCAGAGTGGATGTGTGGGTAGGAAAGTGTGGCACACATGTGTCTTATAATCAGATGAGACTGATCCCAAAGCCTGTCCCATGGTTCTGCTTCTTTCAGGTGCAATATCTTTGCACACCAATGCTAGGGAAGTCTCGTAATTACTGTCTTGGGGACACATGTGCCCACCAAAGAGTTCTCACTCCTGATCTCCCAAACCATGGATAAAATAGGTGTAGTAAGCCTGACTAGAATTCCTAACATGATTGACTAGAAGGCCAGCTTTGCATAAGATGAGTCGGAGACACTTCAGATAGCCGTGCATTTGGTATGAGTGCACACTCGACACAGGGGAGTCGCAGAAGTGCTTAACTGAGACACCGTACTAAGAGGCGAGTGTTCAGTATTTAGGAGCCTCGAAAGCTGCTTCCTTCTATTATTTCCACTTCATTTTCTCTCCTTGCCTATCCTCAGGTATGTTCTTCCCAGTCACCGGAGAGAAAACCAGCTCTCCTCATCCATCTACTTTCTGATTGACACTTACAGGGACACAGCAAGTTCAGTGCAGTAAGAATGACTTTGAACGTAGCCTGCTCCTCTCCCTCTCTCAGATTCTCGCCCTGTATCTGGCATCCAATGTAATTTGCTGTATTAACTGAAACCCTCTTTGTGTCCCGGCCTGTGCTAGGTGGTGAGGAACATTAACAAAACCACAATCTCTGCAAGCATCCTGAAGAGGAAAGGAAGCCCAAACAGCTAGCCGTGGTTTGTTGATGAATGGAGACTGCCGTTGGACCAGGAATCTGTAGGTGGCCTATTCATTTTCTACATGTCGAGTTCAAGCACATTATGGGCCATCTAGAAAAATGAGATAATAAGTCATTGGGTAAATAGTCCGGGAATTAGAACAATAGACTGGAATGATGAGAGGAATTTGAGATCCAGCATATGGGTTCGCTTGACATTTTGGAACGAGATCCTGTAGAGGGAGAGGGGGAAGTGAGGAATGGCTGTGTGGCAAACTGTCTAAAAGTGAATTGAAAGAACACCAGGGATCTGGGCGTGTCGGTCAATGGCACCGCACTTGGCTAGCATGCATGAGAACTTGGATTCAATCCCCAGGATTAGAAAACAGGAAAAGCAGAAGATAATGGGGGGAAGGAGAAGAAAGAAGAATAAGAGAAGCAGGAATTGAAAAGAAGAAGGTGGGAGAAAGGGAGGAGGAGGGAGAGAGGCAAGGGAAGGAGCAGAGCCCTATTAAAGTCTTACCATCAGGGTCTTCAATACTCACTTAGAGTGGAAGGTACCAGCCTGTGTCCTCCATCTGAAGCCACAGCATTAGCATTAACACAACTACAACAGAAAACAAAAGGAAAAGAACCACTTTCAGGAGACTGGCTATCCAGCAACAAAAGACAGTGATTCACGCATGAGAAACGAATGTGGAAGGCAGCTATGCCCACCACTATACCACCAACGCTGGGGGCGGGTAGGGAGGGGAACAGGAAAGATCAGGTAAGGGGTGTGGAGGAAGAGAGTACTGGGAGAGACGACTGGAATTGGAAGGCATTTCCGGGGTTCAGGTAGAACCCTAGAGCAATGGAAAGTTCCTGGAATCTATGAGACATTAGCTTCATAGCAAAGCAAAGACTGCAAGCAGTGGGGGGGATACAGAGCCTGAACCGGCCATCTTCTGTAACTCGGCAAGTCTTCCAGTAGAGGGACTGGGACCCCAACCCAGTCACACAACCTTCAATCTACAAGATGTGCCTGGATAAAGATGGCTCAGACGTTGTAAGAGTAGCCAACCAATGACTGTGGCCCAACTTGAGACCTTTGTCATGAGGGGGAGCCTAAGCTTGACACTGCCCAGAGGGCCAGAAACCAGAGACTGGATAGCCCAGAGACCTAAGATAGAACCAAATACAACTGGAAAAAAAAGTCATTGAAATGATTTCTGATGATATTCTTCTCTTCTCAGAGACCAGAGCCTAGCATGATCATCATCAGAGAGACTTCATCCAGCAACTGATAGGAGCAAATGCAGAAACCCACAGCCAAATTTTAGGCAGAGTTTAGGGAATCCAGCAGAAGACTGGGAAGGAGAGATTGTATGAGCCAGACTGGTTAAGGACACCACGAGAAAAAGCCCCCCAGAGTCAACTAAACAGGGATCATAGCTCCCAGAGACTGAACAGAAAATCAGGGAGACTGTATAGGTCTGACCTAGGTCCTCTGCATATATGTTATGGTTGTGTAGCTTGGTGTTCTTGTGGGACTCCTAAGAGTGGGAGCAGGGACTGTCTCTGACTCGTAGGCCTGCTTTTGGGACATTTATCCTCCTACAGGGTTGCCTTATCCAGCCTTGATTTGAGGATTTGTACCTAGTCCTATTGTAACTTGATATGCCATGTTTGCTTGAGTTACCTGGGAGGCCTGCTCTTTTCAGAAGGGAAACAGAAGAGAAATAGATCTGGGAGAGAGGGGAGGTGAGGAAAGGGAATGGGAGGTGTGAAGAGAGGGGAAACTGTGGCCAGGATGTAAAGATAAAAGAAGAATAAGTTTAAAAAGGCAACAAAGAGAAACAAACGTGGTAAGTTCCTAAATTGTTTTATGCCCCTGCCTTGAGAAAGTTGCTAGACCTCAGCCCTGAGGAGAGAACCATAGCAGTGAGGGAGTAATAGTCCTGAGGACAGTGGCTGGGCCTCACAGAGAACTCAGGGAGTGGGGAGAACAGCACCAGAGACCACAGGAGCTGAAGAGGCTTCAGAGTCCCCGGATGAGGTCAGTGCACTCAGGTGAGGAAAATACCCAAACCAAGGCGTCATCTGAAATTAGTGAAGGAAACACCCCCTGAGACGGAATTTCAGAGCCAGGACTGCTGTCAGGATGACCAGCCAGAGTAAAACACTTCCTCACCATTCGGATATCAGGCAGAATACTCACCAGGGGTTGGCCTTATATGTCAAATATAAGAGAATGAACGCTGATCTGGCTTTGCCTGAATAATGAACATGTAAAATCGGTAGCATTTTTATAGACCAATAATGAGATTGCTGGGAAAGAAATCATGAAAGCAATCCCACTCACAACACCTCCAACTATCCTAAGAATAAATTCAGTGAGGAAAGTAAAAGACCTTTACATTAAAAGTTGCAAAACATTAATGAAAAAAATTTGAAGAGTTTCCTTAGCGGAGTTTTTGCATAAGAGGAAAGAAATCATGTAGCTAAGGACTTGAATATTCATAACAGCTTCCTCGGCAGTCTCTCCAAACCAAAAATAACAGGATCCAGAAGCGAGTGGGTAAAGTATCTGTTATATGCACACAATGGGAACAATCTATTGATACAGGGAATGATACCTATGGGCTTCAGAATAATTATATCAAGTGAAAACACACTCTCCCCCTTCCCAAGTATACGGCCTGGGACCCTAGGTTTACTCTCTGGATCCGTAAAAGAGAAAACACACAAGAAGGAATAAAGGTGAGGTGTTTCGTGGGCTAAGGAAGATTAGAAGATAAATAATAGTAGAGTATGGAAAAATATTTTTGGCTGATACATAAGTTTTACTACATTAATTATGGAGATAGTTTAGTAACTGTATATAAATTTCCACATATAAACATCATTAATAATTTAATTTATATCAAACCCTAGCATCCTCTACTCACACTCCTGGGTTTCCACGGTTGAGCTAACACCAGACGTGGGATGTTGAATGAAGAGATCTTTATGGTGCATTGCAATTCCACACGCCCAATATTCGCTCCGAGAAGTATGCAGAGATTATTTGTACTTCCCCATAGATCTGCCATATGGGGCAAATTTCTTTTTTGTGTGTATTGAACACAGCTTGAGGTGACATAAAATAATGAATAAGGAACTGGAAAGAGATTATTATATTTGCTATTAATAACTGATGTGACTTCAGGCAAGTCATTTCCCCCGAGGCAGGCAAGCACAGAGAACAAGCTGGGAATCTACTTGCTTTGGGTTATATAGATACATCATCCCTCTTCTCATAATATAATTGGCAGCCTACCTCTTTTACCAGCTCATGATATGCACCTAAGTCTTGGAAGGCATCAGGCTATATGCATAATCCTGTCTGAACAATGGAATAAATTTCTCTTCTCCTTTATTATCATTCAACTTGGAAAATGTACATATAAGCATGTTCCCCATACATCCTGGTACAGGGTAGGGGGAGCTGATGCAGCCTGAACTGGTTTGGGGGAACGTACAGTAAGGCAAAACTTGTAGGGTGAGTCCCCTGTTTACCATCTGATGCCTATGCGTAATTGGCTTGCATATGAAAATTAGATACTTTATGAGAAGGAATGTGCACAGTAAAAAAAAATACTTATATGACCTCATCTGTCACTCAAAACATAGAACTACTCTCATCCAACTCTTCTCTTGAATCTCCTAAAAAGAAGTCACAAACAATAACTGGGGCCCTTGAGTATCTTCATCCTGGTACTCACGGCTCTCTTGCGGCGTGTTCTGTCATCCTTTATCACTTTGCTTGGAATAAGACTTCCTTGCTATTTTTGCAATCAGGTGAGCCTTTATTTCAGTTATTTGAATAAAAGGCTGAGATCCTAAAAGTACCCAATCCAGACCATAACCCATTGATAGTGCTCCCACCCCTGGATTAAAAGATTTGAATAAGATGATCATGAAAGCTTCTGGAGTTGGAAGATTTAAGCTCTTAACTTTCCCCGCATCCCACAGGGGAGTCTTTAACACTCTTCCTGGCAAGCAGAACAGTCATTCCACCAGTAACCCTTTACTATTGTGGTCCCACCATTAGGCGAGTTTACTGCTTACTATAGCCACTGCCTGTAGTATTACAGTGCACATGAGCATGTCAATTAGAAATTGTCCTGCGGAGAAACAATGGATTTAATTTTGTTAGCTTGGCCTTCCCAAGTTTTCTAGAAGACAGTAATGAATGAGAATGGGAAAAGGAAGGTTTGGAGGGCTGGTGTGACGATGCAGAGGGACCAAGAAATGGCGGAGTTGCCAGGGTTATGGGAAGGGGCAGCAGGAGGATGATGGTATAGGAGCAGGCTGCAGGAGGCAGCAGGGAGGAGGGTCAATGGCTTCCTCTGGGATGTACCATCTCAGATCCTAAGTATGGCTTTCATTCGCTACTTCCCGCAGCTCCTCGGAGCGACTGGAAGGCAGGTTGTACATCCATCCGCCCGAGTGTTCCACTTGGCTTTGAGTCTCTCTAATTGGATTATTAGCAGATGGGAGTTCTTCTAGCGCCTTGGCTCCAGGTCTTCCATTGTGTACAGAATGATGCTTGCTGGGAGAGGGTCCAGTTGCACTGTTTCTCTCTGTGGCGGCTGCTCCCATTCTCACATCTTTTACGAGCTTTAGGACATTTGGGAACCAGCTCTTCTGATACCAGAGATTGCTCTGTTCACACACCCCTGATGCTAATACTTTTGATCAATGCAACTAGCTCTGTTGCTTGCTTCCGACAAGATTGACTGGTATTTGAGAAGATAACACGTTATTTTAAAAATTGAGATTAAAAAAAAAACCTGCCTTCTATCGCCTAGGATGACCACTAGCATCTTGATCATATGCCTTGTACTTTGAGTTGCTATTTTCTGAAACCATGCATTCGCATTTGTGCCAGTGGACTTGCAATGTATGGGGGACAGGATAGCGGCTTCTCAGAAATATCTGCTTTCTAATGTCCAGAACCTAGAATGGGCTTCCTTACATGGCAAAGGGGGCAGGTAGAATTAAAGTTGCTAATCAACTAACGTGGAAGAAGGGAGATTATGCTGGGCTATCCAGAGGGGCCCTGTGTACCCGCGAGTGACCTTAAATGCAGAAGAGGCAGGCGAAGGTTAGGGCAGTGCGGTATAACGTGAAATGTCAGCTGGTCATTGCTGGCTTTGAAGATGGACAGGGACCATTAGCCCGGGAATTCAAGCAGTCTCTAAAAGCTCGAGAAGCCTCATAAAGCAAATGTATAGAAATACTGTTATTAGTAAGAACGCCCCTAGTCTTTTATTCTAGTTTCCTTGGCTCCATTTCTCACCCTATGCCAGCAGTTTTAGGGACCTGCTATGGATCCCTTAATAATTTTTAGCTATACACAATGATGTGTAGGTGCACACACCACCCTGACCCCCACCTCTCCACACACACACACACACACACAGAGGGGGGGGGATTTTGAAAATATTAAATGGAAATGGAAGCACAGATCTCATTTTGGTCACAGTTAAAATTTTAGATAGCTTTCCCAACTGAGTAAGCCTGCAGGTGGCATAATTGGGGTGGGCCTCTGCCAGCCTCATAATGAGCTGCTCCGCTGTGTAAATGGAGCACAGCATAAAGCTGTCACCATTCAAGGCAGGAAGGAGCAATGCACAAGGTCAGACTGTGGGTGGCAGTATTTGAGAATCTGGATGTCTGTACATGAGCGGCACTTGGGGACTTCCCAGTTGCACAGGTCCAAACACCCCCTTTGTATTTTGACCATTTTCAGTCGTATGTTTTGGCACTTCATGCATTGTCTCACCTGGATGTGAATTCTAAAACAGTGTTTCTACTACTGTATTACCCCAAGGTTTGCTACACACACACACACACACACACACACACACACACACACACACACACGGTGGTTTAATAGCTCCCCCTCTGCACGCCAGTTCAACCACTTTCCATTGCTTTTGTCAAAGGACAGAAAACAAATTCAAGAAAGAGAAAAAGTTATTAGCTCACAGGATGAGGTTAGGGTCAGGGCGACTCTGTTTATCTTCCCTTTCCCTTCTGTGCGGCCAGCTTCCTTCAGCGGGCTGCAGGTGTGGCTGGAGGCAGTGTCTGCTCCTGCTGCAGCAATAAGGAGCCCTGTTCTATTCCACATTTGGCTTCATAAATCCAGCAAAGGAAACTGACTGCCCAGCTTGGATCATGTGGTTACTTTTAGATTAACCTCTGTGGCTCTTGAATACAGGCCCAGCCTAGGCTGTGTGTGGACTCAAATGTGTTCTCAGCTACAGGAGACACATGTATTTCCACAGAAGATTGTCATGATATGGGGAGCAGACAATTAAAAAACAAAACCGAAGAATGGGCAAACCAGAGAACTCTAAGATCGCTGAAGTCTATTCCTTTGATATTTTGAAGTTTCTTGCTAAATATGAATGAAATTTAGGGCAAAATCTGGTGCAGTGAATTCACAGGTTCATCCGTGCCATCAACACACTTGAAGACATTGAGAGCAAACTCTCCTTCCTATTGAACACGAGTACATTTCCCTTTTCATCGCTGTTCCCTAAACGTGGCAATACGTGACCATTTGCATAGCATCTACACTGTGTAAGTATTATCAATTGTCTAAAGACGATCTTAAATGGGTTTGTACAAATGGGCTGGAAGGGCTTCTGAAGCCAGTTCCCTGGGGAAAATGGACCACTGTGCTTCTAAGCTGCAGACAGGTAACTTCAAATACATGGTTTGTCTCACACACTTATCTCCTGGAAAGGTAAATCAGGCCACGGGATGGTGCTGAAGACCCCCTTTGTGCCATGGAATGCTCCCCAATGAACTGGCACTTTTCACTAGCCACACCCACCTCTCCACAGAATGGAGTCACAGAGCTTGCCTGGCATGGTGGCTCTGGCTGTTGTGTTTTCTGTCCCCGCTACTGGACAAATCGCTGTGCCCACTCTGGCAGTGGGATTGGATGGCATTTTGAGGCAAGCTGTCTCTTGGAAACCGAAACCGTTGAGAGGCTGGGTTGAGCTGGTGGGACAACTGGTATTCGGCTGAGTGGGAGGAGGAGGAGAAACAGTTTACCAGCTGCTGGGGAAAGTGTTTGTAACAAGAGAGAGGAATGGGGGAAGAGGGGAAGGGGCAGGGGAAAGAAGTGGGGGGAAGCATGTTTGTGTACAGATGCTCTTGTCTGTGAATGCGTGTGTGGAGGTCAGAGGTCAATGCCAGTATCTTCTTTTGATCCCCATCTTGTTTTTATCTTTTTGAGATAAAATCTTCACTAAACCCCAAGCATGTAGTTTGGTTAGACCGTGTGGCCAGTAAGGCCCAGAGTTCTGCCCATATCCCCCATTCCCACCCCTACAACACAGGACTTGTGGCAGATACCTGTTATCACATCCGTCTTTTTACGTGAGTGCCAGGGACCTACATGGAGGTCCTCGTACGCCAAGTATTTTACCTGCTGTGATAGCCCCTAGCCCTCTAGAGCCTTAAGAAGGAGATCTACTACTGTATGCATTTGAGGACTAGTCAAGTGAACCGCAGAAGTCAAAGTAGTAACTGATTTGGACATACAAAAAAACCTAAGGACCAGAACCAGAACACATCATCACCTTGTCCCTTGACAGAAACACAGCACAGCAACAGGGCGCATGGCAGAAAGACAGAAGGTTAAAGAGGACTCATTACAAAGCTCCCGGGAAGCTGGGGGGTGCATTGCTAGCTGCGAGGTGTTGAGAGATGTGTGCGACACTTTGGACCCTGTTTTCTTATTTATGCCGAGCGGCTGACACTGCTCTTAGCTAAGAGTGGGCCTGAGCATAAAGGGTATAATGGAGTTAGTGGAAGTGGTAAAAATTCGTTCCTTTACAGAAACCCCTTTCTTTGTTATTGAAAACAGAGCAGGCTGTGATGGAAGAGGCTGGTGCCTTGCCCGAGAACGTATTCTCAAATGACAAATAAATCAGTGCTTTACTGGATATTACGCATCATCAGCATCCCGCTCTCTCTATGAATACAGAGAGTCAGCAGCTGACAGCACAGCATTTTCTGCCCTCAAAAGCTTCTCTTCCCTCCAGAAGGACAGCCAACATATGTAGAGCAGTAGGTGATGCGGGCCAGTGATGAGTGCTGGACAGGGAAGCAGCCCACCCTAGCTCCAGCCTGTCCCTGCCTTCAGCCATGGCATGTGTTACCTTGTCCGCTACTGACGGTCATTAGATCCCACTTACTCAGTATAAAACGCAGTAGCGATGCGGTGCCTTCTGTTCTCATATGGTCATTGTGAGAGTCATTTAAACAGGAGGCTAAGAAATCAAATAAAATGAGAAACGTGTTACACAAACCCGGGAATGTTGATTAGTGTCAGGCCAAGTTTCTCCGTCTTCTTGGAACTCCAGGCAACCCCGACTTTCCTCCTAGTGCCTCCCAGTCAAATCTGGCACCTAGCTGATGATGGCCCTTAAGGCCAGACCATTTGGAAATCTACCGTGGCTTAGGCCAGACACGTGGCAGCCCCTATCTATGATTCCAGAGTTAAGTACATAGAGGGAGTTTGAGCTGTTGGTGTAATGTGGAAGCAGCCTAGATCGCTCCAGCTTGGGAGTGGCATTCACAGCCACCAGCAAAAGGACTCAGGAAAGTGAAAAACACAGAACTTGGTAGCAAGCACTCGTTGCCTTCAGGCACTGTGAGGGGCTAGACTTTGCATCTGGAGTCTGCGGCTCTTAGATCTAGGGCCTAAACAAGTCACTTTCCTTATCTCCCGCAGTATCAGTATCAGTGATGCTGATGCTCCTTTGGTTGCAGGGCGGTGTGGAGAGCTTACTTACAGTAGAGGGACCAAGCACTTAGTGTGGTGGTGAGGTGTTATGAGCTGCCAAAGACAGTGACCAACGACTCTGCAAGCTTTATGGTATCCTCGGTTTGTGCAGATTTCAGGCTTGCAGCGGAGCATCAGACTTGCTTGTTCCCTAAGCCTAGCAAACATTATCCTTATCTTCAAAGTGGCAGGCCTTGTACCCGGAGCCGCCCACTCCTCCTGTTCACTTAGCTCCTCCTTCATTATCCCCTGCCCTTCCTCTTCATCTTACCTACTGGAAGTATTTTTTAAAAAATCAGAAGGCTGGGGATATGACTCAGGGGATACAATGTTTGCCTTAGAAGCATGAGGACCATTGTTTGGAACTCTGGAATCCACAGAAAAGCCTGGTAGGTGCAGCGGCCATCCCTACTCCCAGCAATCAAGAGGCAGAGATGAGGGGCTCCCAGGGCAAGCTGGCTAGCTAGACTGGCGGGAATTGGTGAGTTTCAGGCTCAGGGAGGGATGCTACCTCAATAGACAAAGTGATCGGTATCATGAAAGAAGCTCATCAGCCTCAGACCTCCACGTGAACATGCCTGTACATAGGGTATACACCTTTAAACACAAGACAGCTAAGCAACAAAGAAATGGGGGTTTTCATGTGCACCCAGAGCCATAATAGACTTGACCCTCTCCCTTCTAAATCACTGTGCAGAACTAACGTAATTCTCTTCTATGCCTTAAAAACAAAACAAAGAAAGCCTGATTATCATGCAGCCACCGGGTTAAATAAACAATGGGCTCCAGCAGGAATAGCCCCTCCTTTTCTCCCCCAGTCTTCCTCTTAGGGCAAGGCTTGAAGGGTTTCTTTCTGGGAAAGGATTTGTTGCTGCCACAGAGAATAATAAGGGACCCAAAGAGATGATTAATTAGGTCCTGTGCCCAGGCCAGGATTCAATAACAAACATTCATGGAAAAGATTCAAATCCATTTGCATGAAAAAAAGATGAACGTAAGAGTTTTTGTAACCTAAGTGATGCTGTGTGTGTGTTTGTGTGTGTGTGTGTGTGTGTGTGTGTGTGTTTCCAGCAAGATAAAGAAAGCTGATCTGAAGTCTAAGTGGCTGTGTGTGCAGAAATTCCAGGGCACGCGATGCTGGAGCCAGCTCATCGGAATCCTTTGCTTAAGTTCTGACAGGTTGTGTGAATTTGGGCGAATAAATGAATATCCCTATCGCTTGGTTTTCCCATCTGTAAAGTGTAGCGGAGGAGCACTGGAGCGAGGACTAAAGGCACTCTCAGGACGGTGTTATCAGAACACACTTGATGTGCAGAGACTGCTTGAGGCCGCTTCTGTATTCGTGTGTTCTAATCCCTCACCATAGTGGGAGACAATACTGTAAAATGCTTTTTGACTATGTTTTCTTTTCATCTGGGGCACACTGCCAGACTTGGACATCAAGCCCTGCTGACAGTTTAACCCAGACATATGACTGAGGTCAACCAATAAAATATGATCGGAAGTGCCATGATGCCTATAGGTCCAGGTTGGTGACCGGTGCTATTTGTCCATGCCTCTTGCAGTGCCCCAAACCTTAGTAAACTGTGGGGAAGAGAGACTGGGTTCCCGAAGGGCTGCTACCACTAATCTTTGGGTCCTTTGTTATGTTCAGTGGCAACAGAATACCAAATCGTTACCAGAAAGAAACCCATAAAGTCTTGCCATTCACTGTCTTTTGCTTCTGAACAGAGGTTGTTATAGAAACTAATAATGTACCCTCATGGGTGCAACAAGGGTCTCCACCTACTAACACGCATGAAGTGACTTGGGACTTTGTTCTTCCTTCTTGCTTCCTAAGAGGTGGTCACAGCAATGAGAGAATATATGAACCCGTCTAATAAGCACTGGCTGTGATTCAGCCCGGGCTCTTCCTTGGCAACATAACAGCAAACACATGGCACTTGGAATCAAATGACTTGAGTTTGAATCTTGGCTCCGCCGTTCTCCAATTGTGTAACCTTGGACGAATTCTGTAAGTCCTCAATACAGTTTGTCATATCCAAAGGTAGTATAATAAAAATTTGAAATTCACAGGCCGTTCAAGCCGTGGTGGCTTGAACCAGAATGAACCCCACAGAATACTTGAGTACTTGGGTACCAGTTAGTGGGCCTGTTTGAAAGGATTAGGAGGTGTGGCCCTGTTAGATGAGTTTTGTCACTGAAGGTGGGTTTTGGGGTTTTAAAAAACTTACATCATTCCCTGTGTTCCTCTGCCTACAACTTAAGAATCAAGATGAAAGTTTTCGGCTGCTCCTGCCACCATGCTTTCGCTGCACCCTCATGAACTCTAGTCTTCTAAGACTGTAAACCCCAAACAAACTTTTTTATAAGTTGTCTGGGTCATAGAAATTCATCCTGAGAGTAGAAAAGTAACAGGCACATACTCTTGCCCCAAAATCATGCTTTTAGATTTTTTTCCTGTAAAAAAAAATACCTCCACAAACATCCTACCTATATATGTATGAAGACACCTATTAAAGAATTGTGTGTAATTGTCTAAAGATGGATCCAATAGTAATGAGAAAACTAAGCAATTCATAATGTGTCCATACTTTAGAATATGTCAAACTGCTATTAATGGGATTAGAAGCATCACGCATGCTGATACAACTGTCCACCTTATTTTTGTTAAATACAGAGGCAAAATGCAAGGCAAAAATAGAGTAATTGAGCTTAGGTTACTTAAGCAGCTGTGTACCTGTAAACACACAGGCACACCCAGAGGTCCGTTTCTGAATGTGGTTTCAGATGCTAAAGTTAGGACTTTTATGGTGGGAAGAGCAATCGAGAGTGGGAAGGTAAATGAGGATCATTTCTGCCCTAACACTTTTATTTCACACAATGTCATTCTTCTGTAACAAAAGAGGGAAAATGGTGATAAATAATGCCACTCTTTTTACAGAGCTATTGCAAAGCTAATTTGAGAGAAGAGAAACTTTGATATAGTTTGCAGTTCGTATGAAAAGCAGTCTTTTTTTCTAATTGTATTCTTGGGCATGTATTTACCATGGCTAGAATTTTTAAAAAAATGCTATCCAGGGACTGCAGAGCCTTTTGGAAGGCTGTCTAATTCTCTCTTGTTCATTTCTTGTTCCATTGTGTTTGTTTTTTCCAGGTTTTCCCTGAATGTGACAAGTGATCCCACCACCGAAGTCTGATTATCTCAAGTTATCCTTCTTAGTACTTCCTTTGTACAGAATCTTATCTACTAAAACCTCTTAAATAGTATTTTTTTTTCTTAGTATCTGGGTTAACTCCTCTGGTGACTATCCAGATGTTGCTGAGGTGGACATGATTCTGAAAGGAAGTCAATTCAATGGTATCAAAGTCCTAGAGCCCAGGCTTTTGATGCTCGTGAGATTTAGAGGTTCAGTTTTCATGTAAATTCTGCTGTCTTAAATAATCTTAAATTTGTGTCAATATACAAAAATCCATTATCACTGTAAAATACTTAAAACAATTTTTTTGGTTTAAAAGTAGATTCAATAATCTATCTTTTACCCTAATTTTATATTCTTCTTTCTTTTCAGAGTAGACTTAATAATCTACCTGTGTATCTCATCATATCTATCTCCCCATTTTTATTTTCAAAACAAGAACCCCAAATCTAAACTTCTTTGTTCAACCTTTTTCTTGACTATTACCAATAAGAACTCATAACCAATCACCCTAAACAATGATAAATATCCATAACCCATTGAACTACCAAAACCCACTCATCCCACGTCTTGGGAATGTGGGTGTTGTGTTCTTAAATTTACTTCCTACTGTCTGGGGGCAATAGCATCTTGAGGGGAACCTGAAAAGAAATATTTGGATTAATTGTCAAGTCCTGGGAGAGATAGCTATACCATTTGTTATCCAGTCTTCATGTAATGGGAAAGTGCAGAGCTTGTCTCAGGTCCTGCTTAGGGTAGTCTGTAAGCCTGGATCATCTCAGCTAGCCACCTCAAAATGATCTTGAGTAGTTTGTAGTTCAAAACTGATCTTTATATGCTGTGTTTTAGCTTAGTGGTGTTATCATAGTCCTGGTGGAATCGCCATTGTGGGGCCACATCCTCCTTTCAGAGACTACAAAGGTCACTCTTAAGTGTGATCATGGTTTGCTACAGAAAATTTAAACACTTTAAATATCATATACAACAGATCTCAAAGAGATTAAAGGACCATATTTTGATATATGTATATGCATATATATATGTATATGTATATCCAGAGTACAAAAACTTAATTCCTGGTTGCCTCATAGAGACTCAAACCCGAAATCATGTAGAGGAAGCTAGATGAAGCCTTTTTCTAGAATTAGTTAGTACTTTATATGACCATTAATATCATGACAAAAAGTTTAAAATATATATATGTATTAATCTTTAAAATTTTTGAAATAATGTTTATGCCTTAAGAAAAGCTGTTAAAGAGTCAAATTAAAACCTAAGGATTATGAGATTATTGGTAATAGGATAGTCTCTAAATTTTTGCTTTTCTTCTGTCCTATATCAGGTGGGTCTTCTGACATAAGACAGAGACTTTGAGTTTTACTTTGATAAGCATGCTTGGATTTAGAGAAGCAGATAGCCACATTCTGACTCCAAAACCAGCTTTAATTTATAATTGGACAGGAACTACATAAAGACCATTTGCATTATGTGTCTATAGAGAACAGCAAAAACAAACATTTTATCTTGCTGAAAAGATGATATACCAATAGGCCAATTTACTCTTTTTCTTGGAACATTATTTTGTGGATTATTTGTCCCTTGTTTTACATGTTTCATTTGTCTAGTATTTCTCCAATTCCTTAGTTGGATGTCTTTATTCTCCTGAAAAGACGGAAACAAAACCTTCCCAAACCCTCATTTTGGGGAGGTTCTCTTATGCCAAGTTATACCTAATCAAACGAAAAACATTTGTTAGTTTTATAGGTTAGTTTCAATTGAACAGCTTTGCTGTTTGATGAACTACCATCTCTTCTGATTAAGAGGTCTTTCTTGTTCAAATCAAACCTTTTGTCAATTTTTATGGTATCCGTATCTTTTCTTCTTCTGTGGAAACAAAAACAGAATCTCTTCTCCAATGTAACACATATCCTGGTTTCCATTCAGAGGTCAACACATTTTTAAAGTATACATGCTGATCTAATTCTGTAGTTTTTTTCTATTATTCAATGTCTCTCCACACCTATTCCTTTCTCATTAGCATTTAGAAAATTCAAAGTTAATAAAACATTATGCATTCTATTTCTGAGAGTTTTTATTACTCCTTTCTGTTTATTTAGCATATCCTTTAGAGTTCAACTTGACCTTTCTCTAACTGCTTGCCCTGTAGGATTATATGGTATACCTATAATATGCTTTATATTGTAATAAGCAAAAAAACCTTTTATTTTACTAGAGACATATGCTTGAACACTTTCAGTTTTAATTTGTACAGGTATACCCATGATGGTCATAATGTCTAACAAATGTGTGATTATCAAATCAGCCTTTTCAGAATTCAAAGCAGTTTCCCATTTAAGTCCTGAGTAGGTAGCAATGGTGTGGTGTACATATTTTAATTTTCTAAATTCTACAACATGGAAAACATCCATCTGCCAGATTTTATTCCTTTGAATATCCTTTGGATTAGTTGCTGCAGGTAGTGAAGTCTGGGTGTATAAAAACCAAGGAGGACATTTCCTTATAATTTCCATTGCTTATTGCCAAGTAATGGAAAAACATTTTCTTTAAAACTTTGCTATTGAAATGATGCTTTTACATGAAATTCTGAGGCCTCCAGAATATTTCCTATCAATAGTTGATCAATTTCTTTATTACCTTTTGCTAGAGGGCCTGACAGACCCGTATGGGATTGGACATGTGTTATATATACGGTATTGTTCCTTTTCCTGATAATTTCTTATAACTGAATAAATAATGAAGTCAATTCTGTATCATCTGGTATAAACCCAGCAGTTTCAATATGCAAAACAACTCTTTCTGCAGATTGAGAATCAATAACTATGTTGAGGGGTTCATAAAATCAATTAATACCATGAGAATAGTATATAATTCTGACTTTTGGAGAGAGTCATAAGGGCTTTGAGACACTCTACTTCAGTTTTCTGATTTGTAACCTTCCTTTCCTGATTTATTTGCATCAGTATAGAATGTAGGGCTCCAGATATTGGTGTGTCCCATACAACAAGAGAAAGGATCCAATTAGCTCTTTATAAATTGGATTCTCTTGCTTTGGGAATATTTGTTGTTAATCTCTCCCAAAAAATTAATGCAAACTTGCCGGGCAGTGGTGGCGCACGCCTTTAATTCCAGCACTTGGAAGGCAGAGGCAGGCGGATCTCTGTGAGTTCGAGACCAGCCTGTCTACAAGAGCTAGTTCCAGGAAAGGCTCCAAAACCACAGGAAACCCTGTCTCGACAAAACAAAACAAAACAAAACAAAACAAAAAAAAATTAATGCAAGCTCTTTACCAAGGTTTGCTTTCTGCCCAACATTTGTCAATTTAATCATTAATAAAAGGTACTAGTACAATTTCTGCTGGGTCTAGTACTGCTAATTCATGAAACCTCAATTTTCCTTTTAGAATCAACTCAGAGAGCTTTTCCACATAAGTTTATTTTGCTCTGTTTATGTGGTAAAAAGATCCATTTTAAGCAATATCTTCCCTCTGCATTAATATTCCTGTAGGAGAATGCTTAGAGGGTAAAATAACCAGAATGCAATCAAGCTCTGGATCCAAACAATCCACTTGTGCATCCTACAATTTCTTTTCCACCAAAGTCAATTCTCTCATCTTCGCCTGATAATTCTCCTGTACTACTTAAGTCCTTGTCACCATTTAATGTTTTGAATGAGTTATTCAGTTCATCATTTTTTATCCCAATAGTGGGGTGAAGATTGGAAATGTCTGCTTGCAATCTTTGCAAATCATTAAAAGCTGACCATTGAACTCTCCTGATTTGCCCTTTTGGGGTCTAATTTTTTTGTAGGCCCATTATATATCCTAAATAATTAATAGACTCTTCCCTTTGTATTTTTTTTCAGAAGCATTTTTTAATCCCCAAGTAGGACATTTTTTTTTAACTCTTCAAACATTCTTTTTAAAGTAACTACATTTGAAACAGCTAATAATATGTCACTCATGTAATGGTAAACTACAGATTGAGGAAATTGCTTTTATATCATTTTTAATGGCTGAGTTACAAAATATGGTCACATAGTGGGACTATTTAATATTCCCTGTGGGGAAACCTTCCATTGATATCTCTTAGCAGGCTGAGAGTTATTACATGTAGGCACTGTCCTTTTCTTGTAAAGGTATAGTGAAGAAACAACCTTTTACATCAATAACTATAAGAGGCCATTTTTAGGTAATAGAAAAGACAAAGGAATTCCAGAGCCTATTGGCTAAATCACCTTATTCACAGCTCTTAGATCTGTTACCATTCTTCATTTTCTACGTTTCTTTTTAATAACAAATACAGGAGAATTCCAAGGACTGGTTGATTCTTCAATAAGCTGAGCATTTAGCAGCTACTGTACCAGCTGGTCTAAGGCCTGCAGTTTCTCTGTTGTTAAAGGTCATTGCTCAAACCATACAGGATTGCCTGTCAATAATTTTAAAGGTAGAGCTGTTGATGCCTTGGAAAGAACAGCAGCTGTTGTACTCTGTTCTTGTACAATGTGAATGGCCAGTGACTGTTCTTTATAAAACCTTCTAATATTTTCCCAAGAAACACACATTAATTTATGGTTTGTTCCTAAGATTGAGGGAATGTTAGTTATTCTGAGTATTCCACTGCTGTAATAAATTATGTCCTTAAAATTTGTTACTGTGTTAGGTACATATGGCTTTAAATTTCCTCTCTGTCCTTCTGGCACTATACAGTCGCACCATCTTGCACTCTGTTTTACTTGAAATAACATTCCAATCCCTAAAAGCTGAGCATTTACCTCCTGAAGAAGACAATTTGGATTCCAAGATTCTTGTGCAATTATTGTTACAGCCACACCTGTGCCTATCAGACCTACAAAGACAATGTAATTATTCATATTTTAATTTTAGTCTTTGTTCATTTATAAAAATTAGCCAAAATATTTGATTTATGGTTTCACCTGAACTTTTTGTTCCCTCTGTTATAGGTTTCCTTTATCCAGAGCAGTATGGTTTCTTACAATAAACACTAGGTTCTTTAATTGCTCTGGGAAGAAGTTTCTTCATTGATGACAGAAAATTACTGAACCGAATTTCACATGGGGGCCTGCAAGAGGTCCCTCAAGGTGATTCCTGATGACAAAACATTATCTTGACTGTCCCTTGTTGATCTGCATTCATTAGTAAAATGTCTTCCCTTGTCACACCTTCTGCATAATCCAAAGGAGAGGGGCATTCTGTTCGAATTTTAGAAAAAGCATTGTTTCTAGAAATGCTGTGTTTACAATCTCTTTTTAGGTAACCTTGTTTACAAAAATTCAAACATTTGACATTTTGATTTTTCTTCAAACCACTGGAAATCGTCTTTCCTATCTAAATATCATCATGGTTGTAAGATTCAGTATTGATTGTATCTTGGATACATTTCTCCAAGGGAGCTGATATTGCCTTTAAAGGCCTAATTATCCTTTTGCATTGTGAATTGACATTTTCAAAATTCAGAGATTCAAATATTGTCTAGCTTCTGAATTTGGTATCTTTCTATTTACTACTGATGTCAATCTTTGTAAGAAATTAGTAAAGTTTATTTGGGGCCCTGTATGACTTTAGTAAATGAATCAATTTTCTTTCCTACTCCTTCAATTCTGTCCCAAGCATTCAAAGCTGCTGCATGGCATAAAGTCAGGGTGAGGTCATCATACAGAGATTTCCTTCGTAATTAGCAAAATCTCCCCCTCTGCAAGAAGTTAGTCTTGGAGTACTTCCATACCTCTAGTCCTACTTCATTGTTCAATGGTCTTAGCTTTATCTTTCCACCAGGTCTTCCATTGTAATTGAGGACCAGGCTTCAAGACTTCTGTAATCATGTCTCTCCAGTCTTGAGAAATAACTCTAGTACAACTTGACCATGAGTTTAACATCTGCTTCACAAAAGGTGAATGCATGACATATGAGACTATTGCTTCCTTGAATCTCCTTAAATCTAACATTTCCACAGGATTCCACTGAGCACTTAAACAGTCTTGGAGATATCTGTCATTTGGCAGTTCCTGTAAGGTAACTGGATAAATTAAGGTTGGTTCTTTGAAAACCTTAGGCTGTTCCTCTCTAACCTTATACTATAATGATGAAATTGGTTCTCCTTTAAATTCCTCTGATTGGATTTGAATATCTCTATGATCTGTTTTAATAAGTCTTTCTAAGGCATGTATCTTGGCACTCATATGAACCAACTCTTTTACAGATAAATCAAGAATTACCAAACCGACAATAAAGATTATCAAAAATGATAATTAACATTATGTCAACCCCAGTTAAGTTATCCCTACATTTAACTGATTTAATTGTTCCAATTTTAAATCATGCATTGCATAACCATACAGAGACCTAGCTCTCTCTGTTGTATTAGTTTTCCCACTAAACACTCTCTTTAAACTAATTCCTCCATTTAAGAATTCCCAATTGTCTCTCCAAGTCTGCTGATGGTGACAATGAAGATGTGAGATTGACTGCTGGTGTGTAGAGCAGTAGAAAGCTGAGTGGGTTTCAAGGCAGCCACTGAGTTTGGCAACAGCCCAAGAAGGGGGTCCAGGGAAAGACCACCAGGGAAGAAGAAAGGAAAACTTAGCCCATGGGGCAGTTACTCTGGCCACACATTGCTCTGGCCTATGTTGGTGACTGCAAAGCCATAGGAAAGAGGCTTTCTCATGAATTCATGCCCCAAAAGTTGGATGCCAGTTGTTGAGCAAATTCTAATTGGTCTTAATAATAAAAACCCAGAGTCAGATATTAGGGTAAATGCTGAAAGATCAGAGAAGTAAAGGAGCCAGCCACTAGAGAGACCTTTTATCTCTACCAAATCCTCAGACCAAAGTGGGCAAGATCCTGTCTCCACCAATCCTCAGACTGAATGCACATGGTCTCCTGTCTCCTTTTGCCTTATATTTCTCTCTGCTCAGCCATATCTCTTCCTGCCTCCAACTCCCTAGTGTTGGGATTTAAGGCATGAGACTCCCAGGTACTGGGATCAAAGGTGTGAACCACTACTACCTGGCTCTGTTTCTCTTCTAGACTGGATAGATTTCATGTAGCCCAGGGTAGTCTTGAACTCACAGCGATCCATCTGCCTCTGTCTCCTGAGTGCTGGGATTAAAGGTATGTGCTACCAGTGCTTGGCCTCTATGGCTAACTAATGTGGCTAGCTCTTCACTGTGATCTTCAGGCAAGCTTTATTTGTTACATCACAAACAAAATATTACCACAAACCTCAGAAGTCATGCAGTACCTCTTGGCTTGTGTTCATCTCATTCGTCATAAAGTTTTGCCCAATCTCAAGGGAAGAAACAGATTCAATTTCTTGGTGGAAAACAGCAATGTTCTGGAAGACCACAAGGAGCAGAAACATTGCTATAAGAAATTTTGGAAGGCGTAGTCACAATTTATAAGCTCTGGTGGTCCTGGATTGTTAGGTCATCACACTCTAACAACTTGGTGGCTACTTGAGGTCACTTGGGGTCTTCTTGAATCTCAGCGTTTATGAGCTGTACTGAAGAATGAATAGTAGCCCCAGGTTTCAGGAGTTCTCTTGTTTGTCTTTGTCTTATAGGAAAGTGAAGAGCCATAACAGAGAATCATTTTCCATTGCCATGTCTCATTCCATATTGCAAACATTTCAAAATATATTCTGTCCTTAACAGCTAAAAGATTCAGTGGAGCATACTTCTGCCTTTCTGATGAGCATGAGTTGGATCCCCTTTCTCTCATCTCAACATACAAATCCCTAGGTCCTATCAAGTGGATGAAATGAACACACGTGTTTCCTCCATGCTTCCTGCAAGAAATGAGCTCAGACTAGAGCTGGACTAAAGCCTTCCAGTTATCAAAGGAGTCTTCTTTCCTGAAAAAGTGATGTTTGTATGTAATGTCCACCTCTGTCCCCTTGCACGTCAGAACATAACAGTGCCTGGAACAAGCTGCCTAAAGATTTTAAGCAGCTTGCAGTAAGAGCAAACACTCTTTTCTCTGCCATGTGAATAGTGAATTCTCAATCAAGGAGCCATTTACTGTAGTTTACTCTCTTTGAGTCTCAAGGCACTTACGACTAGAGACTAAAATTAATTTATCGTGGTGTCGAACAAGATCCTTTGCTCTGTCCTTTCTGTTCTAAAATCAGCTGCCTCTAGTCTGTCTCACTTTAGGTACAGAGAAATTAGGAGATTTTTATTTATGATTGACTCTTGAGAGCAATATGTGAACTGAAAATGCCAGAAACATGGAAACATACACATATGTGCACATGTACACACACATACCACATATACTACACACACACATGTACAGGCATCACACTCCTCACACAGCCCTACAATCAAATATCTAAGCTTAGATCCCCACACTCCTGACCCATTGTTAAAGATGGAATCCAGGGCCTTTTGCATGGTAGACAAGTACTCTACTCCTGAGTAGTCAGTCTCTGGATTTAATGTTGACTCTTCCAAAATTTTGCTGCTAATAGTTTTCTGTTGACTGCAAGCCATGTGAAGACATAAACAGTTTCTTAGAACCTATTTCATGTATTAGCTGTATTATATTTAAAGAATGTGAGAGAACTGTGGGTCCCTTTTCACAGCAATACTCAATTTACTGAACGGTTGAACTGCTCACCTGGAGGTGATTAGCATCTCACAGGGCTTTGACAGCACATTTGCAACACTTGAGATGCCCTCACTAGCAACAGGAGGTAGCCATAAAATTAGTGTTGAGGCGTAGTGTGTTCCATAGCTGGTTGTATGGAGTTATGATCTAATGCTGTATCTATGCTTGTTAAAAATTCTCTCCATCACACATGACACCATACATGCTGTGTTTAGGCACATATGTTTTAATAAGTCTTCACTTTTAATAATATTTTTGTGTATATTTATGAAAGCAAGTAATGATATAACAGGAAATTATCGACATATTTTTAAATTTGTATCTTTGTCTTCTTTGGTATTTTAAGCTGTACAACGCATTGCAATTTTTAAATTGTGACCTATCTCCAAAGTAAAATTGATATATTGTGGACTCATAAAATCCAAACCTATATTGTTCAAGGGTCAGCTGCAGTTGTTGTTGTTTTTTGGCAGGTCTGGTAATGTGTGTGCTAGAGCTCACACAAGCCAGTCTACTGCTCTGTCAGTGAGCTGCATTCCCAGCCCTGATCCATGGTCTTGATGGTTGTGGAGCGAGTGGTGAGCTGCCTCTCTCCCTTTATTGAAGTTCTATATTTTCTTAATTAGTGTAGGATGCTCTAGCAGAATCCCACACAGTGAGTGGTACAAACAACATACATTTATTTCTATTTCTTTTCTCCTTCCTTCCTTCTTTCCTCTCTCTCTCCCACACAGTGAGTGGTACAAACAACATACATTTATTTCTATTTCTTTTCTCCTTCCTTCCTTCTTTCCTCTCTCTCTCTCTTTTTCTCTCTCCCTCTTTCTCTCTCTCTCTCACTTTCTCTCTCTCTGTCTCTCTCTTTCTCTCTTCTGTCTCTCTCTCTCTCTTTCTCTCTCTCTCTCTCTCTCTCTCTCTCTCTCTCTCTCTCTTTCTTTCTTTCCTGTTTTAAAATGAAATCTCATGTATACCTGGCTGGCCTCAGATTTGCTATGTATCTGAGGATAACATTGAACTAATTTTCATGTCTCCACCCTTCCCCATCCCAGTGCTGGGCTACCACTCCTAACTTATGTGGTCTTGGGGATCAAACCCAGGGTTTTGTGAACTTCAGGCAAACATTAAACACAACCAGCATCTATTTTCATATTTTTGGAGACTGGTAAATTCAAGAATAAGGTGTCTATTGATGACTTTCTTTGTAGTTTATAGACAGCAATCTCTCATTGTATTCAATAATGACCAAAAATAGAGAGAAGCAGTAGTCCTCGCCTACCTTTTTCTAGTAATGCCATATAGAAAGGCTCTACTTTTATGAACTACGTAACTTCTGAAGGGCTCAGCTGCCTAACGCTATCACACTAGGCTTGCAATTCCAGCACATGGCTGGAGCAATGGCTCAGAAGTTAAAAGCACTAGCTACTTTCTACTTGGGTTCAATTCCCAAAACCCACATGGTGGTTCACAGCCCCCTGGAATTCCAGTTCCATGGGTTCAAACACCTTTTTCTCATCTTTGTATTGACCAGGCACACCTGTGGTACACAAACATCCATGCCAGCAAAACATCCAAGCACATTAAAAAAAAAAAACTCAACGTATGTTGGAAGGTATTGTTTAGAAATTTCCTCCAAGATAAACCTCTCCCCTTGGAGAGAACCTCACTAAAACACAGCATCTTTTAAAGGATAAAATATTTCATCCTGTAGGGGAGCACTGTAATCTCAGGAAGTAAACAAATCACAAGCTTCAGGAAGTCCCTAAAACTGAACAGATACACTCGGCCTTTATCTCCACAGCTTATATAAGCAATGAGGACTGTATAGAGATACTCTAAGATCAGAAAAGCCATTTGAAAGAGACAGAGACCAGCTGAGCTATCTGAGTGGCCGTGAAAAAACACCAGATATGAGTCAAGCTTCCTGGGAAAAGTTCAGACTAACTGAGATACTTGGAAAGGACAGTTCCAATTCCTGAGCTGCCTGCAAGTTGTGTAGTAACCTCCTTGTTTCCAGCTTTTGTGAGCTGTCACCTATACACGTCGTTTATAAGTTCTATAAGTAACCCCTTTCCCCTGTTGCTGTAAGTAACCAAAACAATCAAATTTCATTGATTCTCTCAGTTGGACTTTGGTGATATCCTTATTTTGGTCTGTTGTCAGTTTTCCATCGGAGTAAATGTTTGTTTTCATCTTTCCAGAAATGGTATCAGACAAAATAGGAAGAGACATTCAGCTAAAAACATGTTGCCCACTTTTAGGCTGGGTTATCTTACATCAACTAAGACAATCAAGGCAATGTCCCCCATAAAGATGCCTACAAGTCAACATGATCCAGACAATACTTGACTGTATCAAGTTAACAATTAAAACTAACCATGACAGGAGCTAACTGGGGAAACTTTTTTTTTTTTTTTTTAGAAACTGGTAAAAAAAAAAAAAGGAATCAAGAATTTAGTCTGATTTCCTGTAGGAGCTGCCCCTCAAGTAACAAACAGACAGTGGAGGGGTGTTTTTCGCAAATCTCTACCTATGTAATGGACATAGAAAATGTGCAATGGAGTTGCTAACAGAAGTAGAAGGGAGACAGTGGGGACATTGTGTTTCACCTGATGAGAGGCATCACTATCTCCTAATATCCTATAGAGAACCCACAGCCTGTAGCTGGAGTTATAAATTCCCGGAGAAAAGAGAATTATGAGATGATAGTAAGGTAATGTTATATGAATAAATCCACATTTGCAATTCTACAAACAATTGAGTTTCATCAACAAATAAATTATAAGGAGACAAAAAGAGGAGGAGAATGGGAACTGTGGTCAACTGAGTTTTGGGTCTCCATTCTTCCTCCATTTCCACATCTTTGTAACCTTTAACTTGGGGCCTAGCAGTAGGACTTGTTTGAGCAGTAGAACAGCTTAGGAGTGAGCTGAGTGGCAGCCATGCATGCATCCATCTTGTCTCTGCTTTAGTCTGTGGATGGGATTGGACAAGCAGCTTTAACTTCCCTATAATAATGGACTGAAATTGAAAACAGGAATTAGATGCTAGAACTTTTCTATCCTGAGTTGTTTTCTGCCCTGGTATTGTATCACAGCAACAGAAGTGAAACGTGGGCATCTTAGAAGATGCCAGTGAGTATGAGTTCTAGTATCTTTATTAACTCGTGGATGTTTAACTTATCGGGTGTGCTTTAACTCATTGGTTTTGTAAGGGTTTTGCAGTGACTGGAGGGCCAAGGAATACTGCAAAAAATCACACCACACAACAGACCTCAAGCAAGAGATTTCTTTTGGAAAATGCTGCCTCTGAGCAAGGGAGGGAGGAGAGAGGGTGAGAGGAAAGAATAAAGGGAGGGGCAGGGAAGGAGAGGGGGAGGAAGAGGAAGAGTGCAGGCAGTGATGATGCAGACTTTATAAGGGTGTGGAGCAAATCGATGGTGGAAACCTGTCACGTCAGCCTTTAGGAATGGTGTGTCCCATTGGCCTCTAGTGATGCCAATGACCAAATGCAGGGTCAGTGAGCACCTGGTCCTGGAATGTAGGCAGTTCTGACAGGTTTTATATTATTTGTACCACTATTCAGATTGCTCCACAGTAGGCAGTGGAAACTCCTTTTGAATTATTTTTTGACTTTGAGACATTGAGACTACCTTTGCTAGTGTCATGACTGTCAGGTTGAGAAGATTTCCTAAGATTAATCTCATACTTTTTATTTTATTTACTTATTTTTTGCCCATGTTATTAGTGTTTGTGTCCCTCAGGTTCCCAGATAACTCAAAAAAGCAACTGCAAAGAAGTGTAACATTGAAGAGAATGAGAGAGAGCTTGGAACAGAGCTTGTGTTCCGCTGAAAAACAGGCAGAGGCTTCAGTGGGGGAAGTGGGCATTGGCAAAAGACAAGGCCATGTTTTTAAACCAGGCTATAAAGAAGCGGGAGATATACACCAGGAGTGATCCTGGGGTTCTGAGGTTCTGACAACCTTATATTGCCCTTTATTGTTCTGACTCCCCAAATCCCCTTGACCCAATGTTCTCTAGGAGCTTTTGGCCGAGATAAGAAACTTGTGTAACAGCAATTACTGAGTGGGATGGATTCACCCTAGGGCAAGGCTGTCTCTGGACAATAAAACGCAGCCTTTAGGCCTTGGAGCCAGCTTCACTTTAGAGTCTTTCACAGATCAGCCTCTCACTCCTGGGTTTTGAACAGCTGGTAGCAATTTTCTTGTAATAAATGACTGCTAATTATCCTACACACAACACTTAATTCATGCCTTGTTGTCGGAGTTGAAACTTTACCTATTCATTTTAATTATCCTGTTCCCTGCTTGCCCTGACCCTCTTTGCTATGAGCCCTCCTTTCTTATCCCACCTCACATCTTTATCACCACATTCCAGAAAGCTGGAACCAAACCAATGGGACAGAGGCTTCTGGTGATAGCAATTCTCCCTGGATCAGAACGTGACCCTCTGGTTCTTCCAAATGATCCACCTAATGAGAAAACGCAGCCTCCGGAGAGAAATTATCATCACAGCATTCTAGTGAGCTCAAACATGACCCTACACTGCAGTGTCCCTGAGACCCAGTTCTAATAATTTTATTGCCGTGCTGTATGCCTTTGATCGTGCTGTTTGACTTAATTTCTCAATTGTTTTTACTTCTAACCGGGTATAGGAGCCTCCTTGAAAACTGCAGAAAGATAGTGCACACTCTTGTGTCACTCAAAGACAAGCAAACCCTCTGATAAGTGCATTGTTAGGCAGGTTTGTCATTGCGGGAGTTATCTTAGGCTATGCTTACACAAATCATAATGATCTAGGTTACTCGCTTGGCTTGGTCTGTAGATGCATACTGGACACATAAGATGCGTGAGGATGTTGTTTGTATACTTTGAGTACTGCTTTACAACAAAACACTTAGGAGATAAGAGTCATAAAATAACAATAAAAACTATAAATGCATAAGTCAGCGGCAGTCGTTTATCAACGTATATTATTTTTTACATGCTGGTTTGATGTGATCGCAGCAAAGGAGATTTGTTTACACTGGTATCACCCAGAGTGCACTACGCTACAACATTCAAAAGACTATGATGTAACTAGCCAATAGGAAGTTTTTAGTTCATTTTCATCTTGTGGGACTGCCATAATATATGCAATCCATCTTGGGCCATCGCATCATTATGTGGTGCATGACCATACATTAATGGAATTAATAAGCTATGAATTCCTTTAAGTATCCAAGTTGACAATTTAAGTTTTGTGAAATATTACTATATCTTCACAGTAAATGGTAAAGAGAAGAAAGTCTTCCAAGCATGTGAATAATAATCTGTCATTTCTAAATAGTTTTTCATTTATTACTCCACTGGGTCCTAGTCACAAAGTTAAACTAGATCAGACAACTAGAATAATCCCTTATATGGATAGAATTATACTCCCCATGCCCCAGAAGGATATGCTGAAGTTCTTAGTTCTGGTGCCTCAGGATGAGACCTAATTTAGAAATAAGGTTGTTGCAGGTATAATTGCCGAACATGAGGATGAGGTCATGATCAAATAGGGAACACATTTAATTTAATGGCCAATGTCCTTTAAAGAATGGAGACAGACAGCAGAAGGTAGGGACTAACAACACTCTCCTACCTCCCTGTGAATCTAAAGGAGATGATCTGTTCTGTGACTTCACAGAGTAGGGAGGATCCCAGTCAACAGTGAACTAGAACTCAAAATAATCACAGGAGACCATCGTTAGCTTTATAAAAGGGGCCACAGACTGTAAGGGAGCGCACTGAACAGGGTGACGGCAGAGGGAGAGAGTCTCGCCTTCCACTCTGGATCCACAAATGAATGGAAAAAAAAGGAAAAGCTCCGGAGGCAAACCCCAAAAATGTGTACAACAGAGATCCAAGCTGAGTGCAGCAGATACCGGAAGCCACTCCGGGCCCTAGTTGCACATCACTTCCTGTCTGTACCGGAACAAGCAAACAGAAAATTCAGTGCAATCACATCTCTAAACTCCAAAGTCCACCGTCTCTCTGGCCTCATCACAAAGAGCATGAGACCCAGGGAACCACAGAGCCACATAAACGACCCATAGGAAATGACCTGGACTGAAACTCAGCGGTGCAAACATACTTACATTAGAACTGTGGACACTAAGAGAAAGGTATCCTGAGCCCACCAGGCAAACCACAATATTCAGCTGTTTTAAAGGTAAATATGGGCACGGGTGTAGCCACGCCTAAGCTGCTGACATTTGGACATTATAATGCATATGGAGAAATGTAAACATTTAGCACACAAGCAGAAGACCATAGCTGACCAGGCAAGACCTATTCTGAGGAGGCGCCCCTATGCTGAGATCTGGGAGACTCCTCTGGTAAGGCTAATCCCAATGATACCTTGACAGAAATTGAAACCAAACTGTGGACCGTTTGAGCTCCACTAAAACACTACATACCAAACAATCTGATCTAAGGAGTTTGAACTGTAGACACGAAAATTGGTCACCCCATGTTAGACAAGTATTAGGGGATAAAGGCAGTACCCATTCCAGAAAGGAAGAAAACTTAGGTTATGCTATACTATTTTAATTTTACATCACCATTTGTTATTTTTAAATTTTTATTCTTGAATAAATATTTGACTTTTTTCTTTAGTTTTTCTATGACTTGAGTTGATCATTGTCCTGTGTGTGCCTATGCCTGCTCTACTGCATGTCCTGTACTATTTTTCTTACCTACAGTGTTCCCTTTCTGTCCTCATTTTCTCCCTTTCTCTTTCCCATTCCCTTCTTTTAGTTCTTAATTACAAATGTATATGATTTTAATAACCGTTGAGCTTTACTTGTCCCAACCATATCTCAACTCCTTACTTATCACTCCTCTATTTTCTCTTGCTCTTAGAATAATTCTTTAACTTATTTGGCTTCTTTTCTTTTCATTTCTACCCTCAGTAACTAACATTTTGTACTGTGTGTTATCTATACTTTTCACTCTTCCAAATTGATTAGAATTGAGGGGAAATATTTTGATTGACTACTACAATACCTCCATAAGTGCCTTATCCATCAATCATGGTTGCTTCTGATTTTAGTGTTTTACAGAATATCACTGGAGGGTATGCCAGGGACTCTGAGGATACAGGTTGTGGGTATAGCTACTGAGCTACACTCTCAGGTTATAGGGGAGAAATGACACTCAACCCTGCTACAACTGAGTTCACTTGAATAAATATCTCAACTAAAGAAAGGTGACTTTTTAAAATTCAACTTATGACATAATTCTCTGTGTCCCGTTCCCAAGGCAGAAACATGAAAAATCAATGCAATATGGCTTCAAAAGTTACCAATTCTACAGCGTGGGTTTTCATGAAAGTCAATTAAGTGAAGTCTCAGGCAAAGAATTCAAAATGATAATTGTAAGAATGATTGATGAAAGCCATGAAAATATAATAACTAAGCTCTTTAATTCAAAAAGAATATGAATAAATGCCTTAATGAAATAAGGAAGTCAATACAAGTTATGGAGTAAGAATTCACTAAAGATATAGAAATATTGGGAAAAAGTAAACTGAAATTTCAGAAACGAAAAACTTGGTCAAATAAAACTCTTGGTAGAAATCCCAGTCAAGAGAATTGAGTTGATGGCACTATATCAGGGTTTAAAGACAAGGTAGATGAACAATAAAGATATAAAGAATGAAATTAAACATAAAGTAAAAGTATGAACAGAACATGTAAGTTCTGTGGGACACTATTGAAAGACCAAATTTATAAACCATGGCATAGAAATAAGAGAAGTACAAACTAAAAGCATGGAAAACACATTCAATAAAATCATACCAGAATAAAGGCTCAATCAAGGGAAATAGATGACAAGAGACACTTTAGAAGGCTAGGCAGGTAGACAGGCCCAGAAAAGTACTCCCTGTATTATGTCACAGTTAAGACACTGATAGTACTGGGCAAAGAACATTGAAAGCCACAAGGAAAAAGTTTCACATCACACATAAAACAAATCCACTACAATCCCAGTGGACCTCTCAACAGAAACTCTAAAAGACATGATGGTATAGAGTGATGTGTTTTAAGATCTGAAATCAGTAACTGTCAACCCAGATCATTAGATCCAGAAAAATTACCCTTTATTACTGAGAGAACACGAAAACCGTTCCAGGAAAAATATAAGCTCACCCCTCATGTGCACACACATACACACCACAGAAATTATAGTCCACAATCAGTATGGCTTCATTCCATACTGTGCCCAATCTCAAGTTATACTACACATTCTTTAGTATAGAGCCATAGTAATAGTAATAGAAATAGTAATAGTAATAGAAACCACATGTTTCTGGCACCCAAACAAACACATAAATAAATGGAACATAATAAAAAAAAACCCTGAACTTAAGTACACCAATTTTTTGACAAAGATACCAAAAATACATGCTGGAGACAGCATATTTAAATGGTGTTAGTAAAACTAGACAAGTGCTAGGCATGGGTGGCTCACGCCTTTCATCTCAACACTGCTGAGGTAGAAGCAGGTAGATCTCTGTGGGTTTGAGGCCATACTGGTCTACATGGTAAGTTCTAGGAAAGCCAGGGCTATCCAATAAAAACCTTTCTTTAAAAATCAAAAAATGAACAAACAAAAACCTGAATGGGTACATGCAGAAGAGTGAAACTCTACCCTTATCTTTCACCCTGCACAAAAATAAGATCCAAATGAACCAAAGACCTCAATGCAAAACCCAAGGCTACGAAGCTGATAGAAGAGAAACTGTAGAGTGCAGAGCATGGGCACAGTCAAAGACTTCTTAAATAGGACCTCAGTGGTTCAGGAAATAAGACCAACAATGACCAATGGGACGTTATGAAGCTAAAAACCTCCAGGATAGCAAAAGAAGAGTCATTTGAGTGAAGGGTTAGCCTACAGGTTGGAAGGGAAACTTTGCCATCTACTGACAGAGAATCTATACCTAGAATATTCAAAAATTCAAAAACAAGAAAATAATCTCATTTTAAAAAAACATGCTGAAGACTGAGCAGAGAAGTCTTAGAAAAAATACCTACCTCAAATGTCTAATAAACATGTCAAGAAGTATTAAACAGCAAAGTCTTATATGTGGATATTTATGCAAAAATAGCAATGACCTAGACTGAAGGCCTGAATGTATATGATCTTAAGAAAGCCTTCATTCTTCTACCTGGGCTTTGCCTGAGTATCTCCAACAGAACTTTTTACAGTAACGATACCCCTCTTTCCCATGGCCTGTGAGAGAGTCTTTTACCTTATCCATTGTAATTCTATCAGGAACCCTCCAGTGATGAGACAGTGGCTTCGCACCCCACCCAAACCCTGTATATGACAACAGTGAAAACATTGAGCGTATCTCTCCCTGAGGAGCCCTTACACACCGGGACATGTCCTGATTTGTTTTGAGCACTTTTCCCTCTCCCAATTCTCACTTTTAAGCCTATTTTAAAATGTATTTCATAAAACTTCCAGTTCTGCTTCATAAACTGTCTAGCCCTAAAATTAATTCCAGCACCAAAGCCTGGTTTGGGCTGCATCAAGTTCCCTAAGGCTAGGAAATCTCCTCAGGCTGCTAGGGTCAGAGTGGGCACCTCTGTGTTCTTTATTCGTGTCCACCAAATACTGACCTTTCTACTGAGTCAGGGATGAGGCACGAGTACTCACTTCTTCCATTCTAGCCCTTTATGGTGTCTGAAGTCTTAGCTAAAGTAATTAGTGGAGAAATGTAAGGGATACAAAGAGGAAGACGCCAAATTATCCCCACCTGCAGATGATGGGTTCCTATATGTGAGACTCCCTAAAGATTCTGCCAGAAAACTCTCTGAACAAGTGAGCACATTCACAAAGTAGCAGGGTATAAATTCATCCAGAAAGCAGCAGCCTTCCTGCATAGCAATAATGAACACGCTGAGAGAGAAATCAGCAAAGCAACACCGTCACCGTAGCTTAAAAACTACTCTCAAGTAGGCCTAATCAAAGGCTAGAAAGACCTCGACACTGAGAATTTTCGAGCACTGAAGAAAGAATACTGAAGAAGACAGTACAATATGAAGAGAGTCCCAGTGACTGTGGATTGGCAGAATTGATTTTTTAAAATGCTGTGTTTCCAAAATGTGATTTACAGATTCAATACAATCTCCATCAATGCCTCAATGTTAATCCTCCCAGAAATGGAAAAATCAACCCCGAAATGTATATGGAAACTCAGAAGATCCTGAGTAGCCCAGGGAATCCTTGCAGAAAGAGCATTGCAGGATGTGTGGTACTTCCTCCTCTCAAATGATCTTACAGAGCAATAGAAACAATAACAGCGTGGTCCTGACACTACAGCCAGCGTGTAAACCAAAAGACGTCCCAGAAATAAAGCCAAGCCCCCACAGCAGCTACCCGATGTTCTGTAAAGACAGTCGGATGTACATGTGTGAAGGTCAGAGGACAACCTGTGCGAGCAGGTCCTCTCTTCCATCAAGAGGGTATGTGGGTCCCAAGGGAATCCAACTCAGGCCTCCAGGATTTGCAGGAGGAGCCTTTACCTGCTGAGCCATCTTGCCAGCCATAGGACAGCCTCTTCAGCAAGGCTACAGAGAAAACAGGATGTCCACATGGAAAAGAACAAAAGTTCATCCAAATAGCTTACTCTGCACAAAAAGAACAAATCAGTTCAAAATGTATCAAGACCTTAATATAAGACCTTAAATTTTGAAAGTGCTAGAAGAAAAACATAAATAAAACATTTCAAGACGCAGGCACGGGTAAGGGTTTCTCTGAAAAGGCGTTAGCTGAGTAATTCCAAGAGCTGACAATGGGACTGCATGCAATGAACAACATTGTGCTCAACAAAGGAAACAATGACGCGGAGAGGGAACCTCCAAGATGAGAGAAAGCCGACGCTCAGTGTCTAGAATTCACAAAGAGCTCAAACCTACACACCGAAACACATTATCTAATCGGTAAGAGGGCTGATAAAGCAAACAGTTCTCAAAAATATAAAGTACAGAGGATTGTTCAATACCCTACCACCCTGGGGAAATATATGTTAAAACTACATGCAGACGCCACCTCACAGCGGTCAGAATGGCTAGCATTAATGGAAGGTGCTAACAAGTTCTGGGAGGATGTCGGGTGGGGGAGAGGGAGCCTTTTTCTGCTAGTGGGGAAGTAAACTAGTTGAGTCACTGCAAAAGTTGACAGAAAGGCGACTCAGAAAACTAAATCTGGGAGCTGGGTAGATAGGGCAGTGCTTCATAGCACTAGCTGCTCTCCAGAGGACCCAGGTGTGATTCCCAGCATCTGCATGGTGGCTCACAGCTATCTGTCACTCCAGTTCCAGGGGATCCAACATCCTCATCAGACCTCCACAGGCACCAGGCATGTGTGTGGCACACAGATGCACACGCAGGCAAAACGTTCCCACAGCAACCAAGGGCCAGAAAGTGGAAGTCCATGTTTCTACAAGGTTTCCAGTTGTGGAAATGGGCATTTGAAGCCCTAACCAGATTTCAGAGTTGCTGGTTAAAGAACTTGTAAAATAAATTATGACTGAACACCTAAACTCACACTTTTGGTATGGCAAAGGGAAGAAAAGTAAAGAGTGGCTGTAGTGATGACTCAGGAATTAAGAGTGCTGACTGCCCCTCTGCATACCTACAGACAACCATGTAGGCAAAACAGCCACACACATAAAAATAGGAAGAAGGAGAAGGAGAAGGAGGAGGAGGAGGAGGAGGAGCAGAAGAAGGAGAAGCAGAAGCAGAAGAAGATCCTGCCACGTATAAGAAAACAAGGATTCATTCCTCGACTCCCTTGTTGATGGGAGCTTCATGTTTTCATCACTTAGGGAAAAAGAACGGGAATAAATGTGTACAGGACCCCCTTTCTAAAATAAAACCAACTATAGACCAACCTTGAAAGATGGCTTCAAGAGCGTCTCCCTCCCCACCTTGATGTTTTAACGGGGTCGGCAGTTTGAGCTTCCTTGTAATGGGAACCAGAAGAAATCTAAAGGGAAAAGGCCACAACAGCAGGCCCAGCTGCCTTTGTGTCTAACTGTATCAGCTCTGTCCTCAGCAAATAGCCAAGTTGCCCGACAGGCAATTATTGCTGTTCCTAATTGCTTCTATCAAACCCGGCTGTTGGAAGTACCTAGTGCCTCATACTCAGCCATGCCTCAGCCAACCTGATTTTTTTTTGGCTTTGGTTAAGGTTCTATTTTTGGCACACTGGTTGCTGTCTGGCAATTGAGTCCGTTCAGACGTGTTAAACTTTCCAAAGGGGCTCTTTGATCGATGCCAGAAGATGATCTAATTAGGTTCTGTCTTAAGGAGTGAAATGGCAAAGCGTAATGTCTCCTGTGTGGTTTGTCGGTACCCTGGGAGACGATGGTAGCACATTTAGAGCTCTGCCCATAGACATCCACGGTAGAGCTGGCTGCAAGCAGCATCTTCTTGAATACATGAAGAAATGGGGGTTTGCATGGGAAACTCTGAGCACCTATAGGAAAGGATGAGTTTAGAATTTAAAGTATGTAAGCTCTGATAAATTGCCAAATGTAGGAAACACAATTTAGCAATATTTTATCAGTTCTTTGAAAACTTTTAATTCAATGTGCTTTGAACACACATATCAATTATTCCCATCACACACATGCATGTCTGTGCACACACACACACACACACACACACACACGCACGCACGCATACCATCCTCTCACCTCTTCTGATCCAACTTTGAGATGTTTCCTTTTTTTCTATTTTCTTTCCCTTTCAAGTCCAGTTTGCGTTACCCAGCTAGCCTTGACAGTAAGGTCTTGTCCCGGTAGGCAGTCAGCTACCAATGGGTCACATCATTGAAGGAAACTGACTCCCTGTCTTCCAGCGGCTTTCAAATGCTAGCAGCTGCTCAGTTGGTGGGAGATTTCCTGTCCACCTTGACCTCTCTGTGCTGGATTTTGTCTGGATCTTGCACAGGCCTTGGGCATGCTAACATAATCACTGCGTGTTCATTTATGCATCTGGCCCATTATGTGTGGAGAGCACTCGTTCCTTGACGTTGCTGACAGCATCTGGCTCGCACCATCTTTCTGCACCCTCTTCAGGCATTTTTTTTTCTCGTTTATAAAGTTTCCAATGTGATTATAAATTGCAGCTCTTTTTTATTTCCTTCTGTCCCATCTTAAAGTGTCCATTGATACCAGTAAACTCCGTTCTCGCTAGGATGAACATGAGCGAGGTTTTCTAGTGGATCTTTTCGATTCATCCTCCACGAACCGGCATTCACACTGTGCATCCAACGCAGGGATGATCGGGGGTGCTACAGGAAGGGCAAATCTAGAAGGAATCGGTGTTTCTGGGACCAGATGCTATAGAATTACATACAAGAAAGTCACTATAAAAAAAATGGATAGGAACATGACAAACTGTGGAAAGGAAGACGGATGTGACATCAGAGTTATTCTCGTACTGAAAATGCCATTTTCAATAAAAATGATAATAAATGCAGAGAAATTGGAAAATGGAACTGATGCACAGAATGTATATAAACTGTCCCTGAGGAATCTGACATTGTAATTATTAAAGATTTTAAACCTGTTGTTTCTTAAACAGCTTCCACTTAATAAAAACCATGTAAAAATGAAGAAAATACGAAAATGATAAATCTCAAGTGAAGAACAGCAACAAATAAATATTTCTAAGTATTCTGGAAATTCTAGAGTTGAGTCATGAAATCACTGAGATGAATTCAGCTGTAACTACCTGCACAAGACCACGCGGTCCAAAATCCCAGCACAGATGAGGGAGGAGCACATGAAGTCGCACCCCTGGCTGAAGAGCTCTGGACAGTTAGTGACTGCTAGGACAAGTCAGGTTTCTTCCAGGACGACATCACTGGGAGGTTACCCATGCTTTCCTAGATGGTCCTTCCAGCAAGTCATCACTGGGAGGTTACCCATGCTCTCCTAGATCTTGATCCATATATATACAGACATCAATAAATAGACTCTGTAATTTAAAAAAGAACAACAAAAGACAACATGATATTGAAAAATAAAAGTAAGGGGGATATATAAGGAAATAAAAGGGAAGGGTAAATGGGTTTAACCAAAATATGTTATATACACTTACAAAATTCTCAAATAATAAAAAATGGAGAAAATGAAATTTTTACCAGAAGAGCACAGAATTTTATTTAATGTATCAGAAGAAAAATTCAGTTAGCTTGAAAGTAAATTCATTGATGTCCACTTTTGGGGGTAAAGAAAGGAGAAAGAAGTTTTCCAAATGAACAGATTCTTAGACACCTGTAGGAGTCATGAAGCCTAGTAATAGTCACAAAATAGAAACCATGCCTGTGTGTGAGGGATCAGAAAAATAAAGGTGAAGAAGTAAGAGCCCAAGCTGCTCAACTGTGATTTTAAAAATATCCACTCATCTACATATAGAAAATTGACAATATATCCAAGTAAGAGAAAAAAAAAGATTATGTTATTTGAAGTGTTGAAAGGCAACGAGAAAATAAAAACTTGACTTTAAAAACATAAACTTGATTTTACTTCAGAAATCGTGGGGATCAGAAAACAGTAACAAAACTTATTCAAAGTGTTGAAAGAAAATAGCTCAGTTTAGATTCAAGCACACACATAGGCTAAAATGAACATTACCTAAAATAAACAATGTAAATAATAGCAAGAAATAACTGGGAGAAGGAAAATGTGGAGAATTATACAAAATCAGAGAAAGTTTAAAGGAAAAATTATTTGAAAAATAATTGCATGATGACAAAAGTGACAATCTATAACTAAGGTTATAATAATTATAAACATGTGTCCTCTTAACACAAAGTCCAAAAATACATTTCCTAAAAATCAAAGGAGAAACAAATGACAACGGTGATATTTGGAGACTTGAATACTCTAAACTCACTAATTGCAAGGTAGCTACACAGAAAACCAAAAGAAAATATATGTCTTGGGCAGTGCTATAAGCGAAATGGTTTAATAATATCTATAGAGTATTCTACTAAACAGTACCAGAATACATATTCTTTCCATGTACTCATGGAACATTTCCTGAAGCATTTTAAAGGGTCCCAAAACAAGTCCAAATTGTTTAAAGGTGAGGTTATACAGAATTTGTTTCCTAAACATAATGGAAACAACTTGGAAATCAATAATGGTAAGATTTTGGGAATTTGCAAATGTGTGGAAATTAAAAGACACATTTCTACATAAGTGGGTTGACCATTGGGCCAAACAGAAATTTCAAAGGGAGTTGGGAAACTGAGCAAGAGGAATGAGAATATGCCGTGCCAAATTGTGCATTTTTAGACGGAGAGTTTACCTTCCAATGCGTATGTAGATAACTCAACATCATAAACTGTCACGTGAAGAAACTAGAGAAAGATCAGACCAAATTCAATGGCAGCAGAAATAGAATAATAAAGAGGAGTAATTAATTTTATAAAAAGTAGAATTAGAAGGACGATATGGAAAAAATCAACGAACCAGTGTTGCTTCTTTGAAAAGGCTGGTAGAACTGATAAATATTTAGCATATTTGAACTGAGCACAGGATAAGAACAGACTCAAACTCGAAAACCCTGGAAAGGAGTGAACAAGAACAAATGGAAAGAAATAAGAGCATTGTAGAGTGAACTATGGGGGCTTGAACAAGCTTATCTCCCATAGACTTGGATATTTTTGAACACTTACTCCCAAGTTGGAGATGCTGTCCGGGGAGGTTGTCAAACCTTTGGGAGGTGGAGCGACGCTGGAAGAAGGGCATCCCTGGGCATTTACGATCTCACCCAACATCCAGTGTCTTCTTCTGTTGTGTTCGTCTATAAAGATGTGAGCTCTCCGCCTTCTGCTCCTGCTTTCGCAACTGCCTCTTGCTGCCACACCTCCCTGCCATCATGGACTCTTATCCCCCTGGAATCATAAGCCCAAAGAAACTTTTCCTTCTGTAAATTGAAATGGCAACGTTTTGACGCAGCAAGAGAAAAACACGAGAAAAACCCATAGCTCACAACTTGGTCCTGGAGGGTGGGCTGCTGCTGGGAAGAACCTGACTATGCTGTGTTTTGGAATAATGTGGGAACCCTTGGAACTTTGACTAGATGGCTGTCTGTAAGCAGAGTTTTAAGGGGCATCCTAATAGATGCCTATGAGATAGCAGTGCTCTTAGCTGCGTGGACTGTGGGTACCCAGCTCCAGGGGTTCCAGATGGGAATAATATTAACAGCTGTACCAGAGGCTATTCCAGCGATATTTTGGCAAACAAAAATCTGGCTGCTGACTGGCCTGTCCTAAGGACCTGCCTGAGGCAAACTTTTAAACTAATGGACTAATTTCTTTGGCAGAAGGGACTTCAAGACAGCATAATATTGAATCTGTAGTGCTGTTATTGGTAATGCTGATGACGGTCTGCAATGAAAAAGAGCAAGTGGGGGCAGCAACAAATAAAAATGTACAGTTTGGAGAGAAAAGGAGCATTAAAAAGCTTAATACTACAGCCAAGGATTGTGCTGGAAGAAAGGTTGTAATTGCCAAGGAAATTAGCACCCTCACAGAGAGACGGGATCTTCACTAGAACATAGGGTAGAGTGGCCTTGGGGCAGGACTCCACCCAACTAGGCTTCCAAATGATGCAAGGGAAACGCCTAAGAAATGTCCTGATCCTAGAACGCAACAGTAAACAAAAGCCGCAGCTCACGTGGTCAGAGGGTGAGGGTCCAACCCAACCTGGCAGCTGAACTTGGCAGTGATGCCCATGTAGCGCTTTAGGGAAATGAACGATGCAAGAACGGGTCCTGGATTCTTCCTCTCCGAAGAGCTACTGGGGTCAGGCAACACGTGGCTGGGGAACCCCTTCCATGAAGGTCCTGAGAGAATCAGAGGCTGTGAGAGGCCACTGCATGAAGCTGCAAAAGTACCGTGTATCTCCAAGATGTCGGAGACGCCAGAGTGTTGGGATACCTGCCAAGGAGAGCTGCATGCAGGGAACAGAAGTAGCTCAAGACAAGAGAGAGAGATCTATGTTGCAGGCAGCGAAGTTGGAGGGGCTGCGCCCTCTGAGAGCTCTTCGACACTAGATAGGGAACTAAAGAGTTGGGTGTTTGCCACGCTTGGTTTCAGGCTTGCTTTGGTCCAGTATTTACTCAGTATATTCCCCTTTCCCCTCATTTGAAATAGTAATGTATGTTCTGTGCAGTTAGGTTGAAAGCATTCAATTTTCTTTTTATTTCACAGAAGTTTACAATTAAGAGATTGCCTTGAGTCTCAGAAGAGGGTTTCAACTTTGGACGTTTAAACAGTGTTGAAATTGTGAAAGACTGTGGCAACTTCTGGAGTTGGACCGAATATATCTTGCCTTGTGATATGACCACCAGCCTTTCGGGGCCAGGGAGTGGAATGTGGGAGGTCTGAATGAGTGTAGCCCCCATGGGCTAAGCTGTTGGAACACTTGGTCTCTGGAGGAGGTTTGTTACTGGAGGCAGGCTTTGAGGATTAATGTCCTATACCACTTCTAGTTTCTCTTCCTACTTTGTTCTCAGTTCCACGTGTGAGCCCTCCACTTCCTGCTCCAACTCTCTTGTCTGCTCACTGCCATGCACCCCCACCTTGACAGACTATTATTCCTCTTTAAGTTCTAATAAACACTTTTTTTCTATAAGTTGCCTTGGCCATGGAAGGAAAAACAATAAATAACTGGTACGGAATTATAATGATTGATTGCACACCGATAAATTATGAGTGAAACTGAAAAATGTCTAGAAAGACACTAACAGTGACTCAAAAAGAAAAACAACCTGAATAGACCTAGGAGACATAAATGGAATAACTTGATAACCTAAAAAATATTTTTATGAGATGGACATGGTGGTGCATCCCTTTAAGACCAGCACTCAAGAAGCAAGTGGTTCTCTGTGAGTGCAAGGGCAACCTGATCAACACAGCAAGCTCCATACCAGCTAGGGCCACATAGTGAGACCTTGTCTCAAAACAAAAAAAAAAAAAAGAAAGAAAACAAAAACAAAAAAACACCCTCTTTTCACAGAGAAATTCCCAGGCCCGTATGGTTTCATTGTTTTAATTCTATTGATATATCAAACAAATTAATACCAATCTTTTGCAAACTCTACCAAAATATAGAAGATATTGAGAATACTTTCTGTCATTTCCTACAAAGTCACTATTAATTTAATACTCAATACAAAAAAAATCATAGTAGGAAGTACTGTCCAATATCCCTTGTGGACATAAATACAAAAATCCTTCGTAAATTCTAGCAAACCAAATCCAACAACATATTTGAGGAATTATAAACCATGACCAAGTAGGCTTTTTCCCAAGAATGCAAAGCTGGCTTATTATGTGAAAATCAATCAATGTAATATACCACATTCATAAAATAAATAGTCCATGTCCCCACTTGACTTAAAAGGGATATTGACAAAATGCTGTAGCCTTTCATGATCAAGCCACAACAAACTAGGAATTAAAGAGGATTTGTTCATTATAATGAAGTACATATCTAACACAGACTTATGACATTGTAGTTAATAATGAAAAAAAACTGATGCTTAATATGCACAGATAAGTCCACTCTTGCCGCTATTTTAGGCATTGTATAAAAGACAAATAGAAAGACATAATAGACATTTACATCATAGTAGTGATAGAGTAGAGGGAAGAAGGGGAGGAGAAAGAAAGAAGAAAGGGGAGGAAGAGATGGAAGAGAACGGGGAAGAAGAGGCAGAGGAAGTATAGAAAGGGAGGTGGAAGAGGAAGAAGGGGAGGAAGGACGAGTTGAAATACTAAATTTGTTAAGCTATATTTCAGGGTATGCAGTCAACATGCAAACCCCAATCATATTTTACTATGCTCTTAAAAGAGCACCCGAAATCAAATTCCATTTTCAATAACATCAGAAAGAATAATAGATTTAAGAACAATATTAACAAAGTGCAAGATGTATGTACCCCGTGGAAAGTACAGGAGCATTGTTGAACACGAATAAAGTAGGCGTGAGGTAGTGGGGACCTGTGTATTCCCTGCGGCTTGGAAGATTTAAGATGTCAAAATCCAAAGGTAAAGGATGAAGTTGGGCTCCTTTCTTGTGCCACCAAAGTAACTAATTCAAATGAATCATGGATCCAAACATAAAAGCTGAAACTATAAAACTCTTAGCTTAGCCAAAGCCTTATTCGGTTTGACACCAAAAATCACAAAAGAAAAAAAAAAAGTAACTCTATCCAAATCTTACAAAAAGCCATGCCTCTAACAACATAATGAAAAAGCCAAATGCAATCTGCAGGAGAAAATATTGGCAAGTTAGGTATCTGTTAGAAGACATACCTAGAAAATGTGTTTTAGCTCTTCTAACTCAAAAATATCAAGATAAAGGACCCAAATGAAAAATGGGCAAATAAATTGAATGGACTTTATTTTAAGAAACTGAAAATCACCAAGATCCATGTTCAACATGCTTGGTCATTGTAGAAATGCAAACAAGAGCTATAAGACAGCAGACAGCTCCCCAGCCTCCCTGGGATGGCTTCCATTAAAAAGACAGGTGACAACAGCGATGACATGGATTGGAGAGAGCTGAGCCACCGTGTATTTCTGGTAGTGTCATAAGCTGTACAGATGTTTTGTGAAATGGGTTGACAAATTCTTTAAAAGATACCTCTGTAGTTACCAAAATAATGAATTTCACTTCTAGGAATAGGCCCCAAAGAAAGGAGAACATGTCCACATAAAAATCTGTGTACATATGTTTATAAGCAACATTTCCAAAACATAAAAAGTAGAAACAAAGGTTTTCCAATCGATAAAGTGAAGTGTGCCCATGTACTGCCCAATTATTTACCTCATAAAGACATGAAGTTATACACGTTGTAAATACGGATGAACCATGGAAACCTTACTTTAAGTGAAAGAAGCTAAACACGAAAGGTCACCTGATATTTAGTTCCATTTATATGAGATGTTCAAATAGGTAGATTCATATAGGAAGGAAATAGAATGGGCTATGTTAGAGTTAAGTGTAAGAGAGAACGGAGAGACGGCCTGTCGGTCTGGGGAAGTTTTTGAGACAATAAAAATGTTCTAAATTAAACAGCTTGGTTGCACAAGTCTGAACATTCTATGACCCACTGAAACGTTCGCTTTAAAAGAAAGAATTTTATGGTAGATGGGTTATATCTCAATAAAACTGCTATTTACAAAATATAAATCATGCATCTGTGTTTTAAGCTGTTCGATAGCTTTGCCTGGCTCTTACATTCCAAAGCTTAGCCATGGACACAGTGTGCTATGTCCCCTCACACTGCCTCCTCCGGGTGCTCACTCACCCTGACCCATGACCTTTGCTTTGAACAAAACTCATTACTTTCTACTGTAGAGTCCTGTTTGGTTTTTGTTTTGGGAGGGGTGAGGAATGCCCATTCGATACTTTGCCAACAGTTTTTCTAACTCATTTCTTCCTTTTGTCCAGAGTAGAAATTTCCCCCTCTCTGTCCTTGGATAACTAAACTATACTGTTTATTTTCCTTTAGTATTTATAGCTTGAGTTGAGATTACTTTGTGTATTTATGTGCGCATTTGTAGATCTGTCTTTTGACCTCCCAGGCCAGTTCCCTCTTGTAGTAAGCTATCGCCATCTTAGGAAGAACTTTCTCTGTTTTTTATTCATTATGCTTCAACTTTGAGAAGTGTTTGTCCAGTCATTTTTACCCTGTACCTGTTTCTTGAATAAATTCTCATTTTATTCACCAGATTTCTTCTCTCACACTGCCCATTCTTAAGAAGGCCAGCATAATGTGAACGCAGTAATGGCTACTGAGCATCGCCGCCGACAGCCATGCTTTTCCACGATGTTATCAGAGCTCTCTTAAAGATTTCTTGCCCTCACTTGGAAGATCACTTTCGTGTCCTGTCAAGATACAGTATGTGCTGCAGAGAAGAGAAACATGAATGCTGTCCTTGAGGAATTCCCTTTCTGACGAGTGAAATAGAACTCAACCATGGTAAATAATAAAAATAATAATAATAAATGCTGGTCATAGCAAAGTGCTTGGGAATTACAAGATTGAAGATCATGGATGTTTAATGGATGATATCACTGATCTGGCTAAATGTACTTCACAACTTACAGAGAAAGTGGCTCCAGCTTACTGATTCTCAAATCAGGGTTGAAGAGATACAGGCGATTTTGCACTACAACACACCATTGGCCATTCCACGACGATACTAGATGTCGTGGAAGGGGCTGTTGGCATATGGTCGTAGGAACGAAGAAGACTGCTGAGCATCCTCCAACACCCAGGGCCATCCCCGCCGAACAGACATGTCCCCAGCCAATCAGTGTGGAGACTGAGAAACCCAGGTCAGACAATGATACTTGGTGCTGCAGCTGTAATGGGAGAGACTGGTAGGTGCGGTTTGGAATGGATGGATCAGGCTAACAACACCAGAACCCATGTTCCATCTCGATGTCACCTGTGCAGAAAAAGTTCATCACCCGTGCTGTGTCCTCTGCTGTCGCACAGGAAGGAGGGTTATGCATAAAGGGTTTTCAGTGATAAAACAAGTGTAAACCTGATCAAGACCACAGGGCGTCACTGGATGGTTAAAAAATATGTGTGAATCGTATGTTATTTTAAATAACCTCACAACCGCAATGCTGAAAATTTTAAGCCTTAATCTTTTAACCTTAGTTTCGTATGTGAAATTAAAGATAGTCTAGCCAGACATCAAAGTCATAACAATTTTATCAATTGAGGCAAGTCAATAACTTTAAAATGAAAATTATGAAGTAAAAACTGGCACAGGTGGGCTGTGGAGTCAAGAACTGCTCTGAAGGTGAACCACAGATCAGCCAAGCTGGGGAGCCGCTCCAGGGAGGGATTTCCTTTCCCTGTGAGCCTGGAACGTTAAGGGTGGGAAAACACCCAGAGAAGCAAACCCATAAAACAACCAGCCAGAGAGATGATTTCAATCTAGAGTGACTGTCATTATGAAAAGTGCATATATTCCTGGATTAATTCTCTGTGTTGTGCCAGGCCATACTTTCCAATATCCCGAGCCTCCTAGAGCATCAGTTTGGTGGGAAAACGGAGAGAAGGAAGATAGCATTTGATTCGGGGTCAACCCTGTTGCCTGGAAATCCCTGCCTAGGAGAACTCCCCTTCGTTCTTGCTTCCACGTGGATTAGACAGAAATCCCTCATTCGAGCTCCCTACCCCTATGTGATCTGATCTCTGCTCTTTCTCAACTCCACCGTGTGAGCTTGAGCTTCATGTCAACCTTCTGCGTTTGCAGCCTTGGCTGCTGTGTCAGCTGCACCGACTGTTTTCTGTCTGTCTCCTCGGGGGAATCTCTGCTTGGTTGAGTCTCCCATAATTTGTTTTCAGTTCAAATACTGCCTCCTCTTGGGGATTTTCTTTCGAAAAAAAGCACGTCACCAATCACCCATTCCCATGTTATCCTCTTTGGTCATCTTCAATGGAGTAAACACTCCCTAAAATCACGGTATTTGTTTACTTGCTCCATGACAGAAAGGTCTGGTCTGTTCCATTCCCAGTATTCCCCTGTCGTGTTGAATGGTCCCTGGCATGTGGAAGGAGTTTGGCAAATATTTGTTGAATGAATACATGAATTAGATAAGCTGGGGCTTGGACTGGATCATCTAGGAGGATCTCCTTCCAGCAACGAAGCACTATGATTTTCAAAATCCATCACAAAAAGCATCCATCTTTCCAACTGAGAGCTTCTCCCTGTATATCGGCCAAGATAGGATTTCTCGGGGCTTAACTGCAATGGCGGCTAAGCAAGGAGAGTGAAACAGATGCCTTTGGGGCAGGACACATCTTCCTCTGAATTTAGCAGCGGAGCAAAGAGCAACCCCTGTAATCAACACAGAGGTGGCTGAGAGAGCAGCTGGGTCCTCTGCCAAAGGGCCTTTGTGGATGTCAGAGCCAGCTTCTCCGAAAACAGCCCTTTATTTAGAGCAGTACTCCAAGCAGAGCTTGCCCTCCACCCCCTGCCTGTTCTCCTCTCAGTTGGGCTCTCCATATGTGTTCAATTGCTTTTCTTAACATCGGCTTGGGTAACCCTGATGTGAGGGAGACGAGAGAGTCAGCCATGAGGTCTGTGAAGGTCTGATGAAAGCAACTTTAACACATAACCATTTGCCTTGGCAGGAGCTCGGGCCAAGAGCAAAAGTCCTCTTGATGTGTCAAATTATAGATAAACACAAGTTTCAAAAAACATTTGTGATATAACTGCAAATAAATGCCGGTAACTGGCAGGGCGCTCCGTTTACAAATAGTTCCTGTCATCCAAACAGTAAGGGGATAAACTTAAGTACGACTGACTTCCCAAACATTTGAAAGCACTTTAATAGGCAGGCTCGGAGGCTGGATAAGCATAAGAGAATCTGAATTAAGGAGTAAGGTCGAACCAGCCAACAGCGAAGTTTGCACAGGGCTATGGTCATGGGATCTGGAGTCTATCGAGATGACTCAACCGAGGATTCCTGTGAGATTTCTTCTCCCATTCCTCCCATCTTTTAAAGACCTTCTGGGCTGTCCACAGCCCTGACTCAGGCTTGGATTGGCTTGTCATTTGGGAAGTGTGTCCTTAGAAACCAGATGAAGAGCCTTGGGCCCCTCATTAGATAATTACGCCTGACAGAGTCTCAAGAAAAAAATCAGCGAGAACACCTGGCCCTCTGCAAAGCTCTGTGGTGATGTTGAAGAGACCAAGAGATGGGGCCACCACCTCTGCCCCCTGACCACTCTGCGCTTCCATGCATCCATTAATCTCCCATGAGCCAAGATATATTTATTATATACTTCTTGTATGCTAAGCACCCTACTAGGTATTGAACTACTTCATTAAGAAAAACTCTGGTTCTGGTATCTGAGGTATATGTACCTATCTGAAGACAGAAGACTTCGGTTGTTATCTGAGTTGGCAGTAACCATTGAGATACCAAAAATCATAGAGTACAAGTGTTTTGGGGAAACCCCTATTTCCTAAATCCAATGCAATGTTGGGGGTGCAATAAGCATTTCCTTCTGGTCTCTCTTTGAGTTTGCTTCTAACATAAGCATTTATGTCAAGTCTGATTGTTATTGCTATTTCAAGTATAGAATGCAGCGAGTCGCCAGAGTGTCTTCCTCCCTCCCTCTCTCCCTCTTTATTCTCCCTCCTTCTTCATATATATTGACAAGTAATGATTGCATAGACACACTCAAGGGTTGTGTGGATCCTCCTTGCACTCCTAAAATGCAATTTCAATTTCCTAAAACCTACCAATTCCAGAGTTCAAGACGCCAAGATTTTAAGAGTTCTTAGAATTCGGAGCGATTAGGATCGCAACTTCTTCTGGCTCTTGGGCCTCTGTAGCACCATTCCCACCCACTGTAGTTGGACCATGGCCAATCACAGAACTCAGGCCTTTCTTTGAGCTCCATAAGAAACTGACTGAATCACCAAAAGTATCTGTAAACTTAACAGAAGACATTTTGAGGGCGGGAGAAGGGAGGAAACAAAAATTTTTTTTTTTAAAAAAAGTATTTGGTAGTGAGATAAATTGACTTCAACAGATGCAATTTCACTTGCTCCATGCCTGCCAGTTAAGATATTTGCCCTTCTGGGCACCATAATGCTTGCTCACGGGGTTGATATGTATCTGAAACACCTCTTGTTTCATTTTTTGAAAGTAAAAGGATTAGGGCTGGAGAGATGGCTCAGAAGTTAAGAGCAAGTACTCAAGCACAGCTCTGGCAAGGGGACCCACGTTTGGTTCCCAACAGCCATGTCTGGTGGGTGCCTCGGAACCATCAGGCCCAGAGAGAGCTGACATCTCTGGCCTTCACCAATGCTGCAGCCAGCTGCATGGGCCACCCCCTCACAGATGTATATATAATTAAAAATGATAATAATTTTAAAAAAGAAAAGTCCCGAGTTCTATACGAGCTCAGGTACTGGGAGAGATGATAGACAGGCAGATGGATGATACACAGAGCTCTCACGTCCATTTATGCATATCCATAGGTGGGTACCAGCATCATTTCTTTAATTCTTGCTTCCCTTCATGCTGCCCCCTTTTCCTCATTTCCCTCTCTGGTGCCATTTAGGAAGAGAAACAGAGATTTACCCTCGGCCCTCCTCTCCCTCCCTTCTTTCTGCTCTGAGGTCTCGGCTCCCACTGACGTCATAGCCCAAGCATGTTTACCAAGGTATTTTCCAGACAATGAAGGCTTCCTCCTTGTGAGGGATTAAGGTGTCAAATGTCAGGATAATATTTTTTCAACTTGTTACATTTGTGTATACACAAAAGGTTCCATGGCTTTAAATCAATATTAAAAACATTGGCTGTGTCTTTGGGGTGTTTTCACTCTCAAAAAATTTCTCTGGTTCAGAGGAAGTCGAGTTTCCTGGTGGGGAGAGAGGCCTCAGAGCATGCTTCCTAGATGGCCAGGACAGCACAGTCCATCCGAGCCTGCTTGCACCTTACTCCCAGACACAGAAGATGCCATTGGCCCTGTTCTAAAGAGTCAATGGGGCTGCAATGCCAGTGGCTAGAGCCTGGTACACAGTCAGATAATATGCTGTTCCCCTCAAGAAGTAGTTTTTCATGTTAGTCTCATAATATTTCTTCCTTCTTTTATTCGTTCCGCTTCCAAAGCAATCAATCACACAGATGTCACAGATGGAAAGAGACTTCTCTCAGGAAGGAGAATGCATGATACCAGAATTCCGCAGTCTTACTTTATGTATTAGGGTTGGCTGGCAGCTGCAATGAGCAAACACGGACTCCCAGAGATCCATTCGTTTCTCCTATAACGCTGGCATTACATACACGTGTGTGTGTGTGTGTGTGTGTGTGTGTGTGTGTGTGTGTGCGTGCATGAGCTTTATGTTATTTTCTGAAGCATATTTCCCTCTGTTTGATTCTTGGTAGAAAAATCACATTAAAAACTGAAACCTCCCATCGCTATCTCGGTTTCAGATCGCCTGTGTGACTCCTTCCCTCCTGGTTACCATGGCCCACACGAGAAGAGAGGAGTTTGCTTGCTGTCTTTGGCATCTGTCAGAGGAAGAAGTTGACTTTGGAAGCATTTTGGTGTAATTATCGTCTATTGTAGGTTTGGGTTACAGATAGAGGCAGACAAGGAGGAACGTGAAAGGCCTGTTCCGTCACCCACCGCACACAGGTGTGTCATGGAAAGAGCCCAGCAGACTTGGCTGGAGTCGTAGCTCCATGGTAATGAGCTTTGTGTTTTGGATAAAACAGAGCAAGTGTAGTCTTCCTGTGTCACAGAGGAACAATAACACCTGCTTCACAGGGCCCTGAAGGTTTGGGCATGGCAACTGTTTCTCTTGGATTTTCAACGCTGCCTTCTCTCAAATGTTGCTCCTACCTTTTCGGACCTTCCTCTCCAATTCCAGAAGACACCAGACGCAGACCTGGGAACTATTCTTTTCCCCTTGACTCTCTTTTCCTGCATGATTCTGTCCATAATACCGCCATTGTTTCTCTATAAGAAAGCTGTGAAGATGGCCTTCCCATGGTTCCCTTAACCCAACCTAATGAAGGGAGTGTGTAGTAATCAGGGAGTGGGCAAATCAGGGGGTTTTCAGGTTGGCGTTTTCCCAGAAGTCATCACTGTTGGTAGATCAGAGCCTACAAGAAAAGGAAAGGGGCGGGTTCCAAGGAGAGCGTGTTCAAATGACAAAGCCAACAGTCTATGCTCAATGCCTGCTGTATCCCAAGACTGTAAATAATACATCTAAGGACCCCTGATACTCTACCGTTTTGCAGGGTTTGGTTACAGAGCTGAAGGTGTAACTAATACAAACACGGCCTTATTGGTACTCAAAGGCTAAAGAGCCTAAGAACACTAGAGTTACAGTACATGGAGATTAGGCGATAGTAGACTCTTAATGCATTTTAAACCATACAAAACTCGGGGGTTAGGATGACGGCACAGCAGCTAAAGCACTTTTTGTCTTTCCCCAGGACCTGGGTTCCGTTCCCAGCATCCACATGGCAGCTCACAACCACGTATAACTCCAGGTCCAGGAAGTCTGACGTCTTCTAGCTCTCATGAGCACCTGGCATGCACATATCACATATACCGTCTACATTCATGCAGGCAAAGTGCCAATGCATAAAAATAACAATTTAACTTTATTGAAAATTTCATAGAATTTGAGTTTAAAGATGTCTTAGAACATCAGGTGACTAAACCCTTCCCTGGAGATGAAAAAAAATTTGCAGATTCAATCAATGTAAAATAAACTGTTTAAGCCCAAAAGAAAACCAGGAATGTCTGAAGGACACAAAAAAAAAAAAAAAAAAACAATGGCATGAATGGCTTTAGGCACCTGATAATTATAACACTTGGCTAATACATTTTTGGCGCAAGCTTCTTGGCAGAGAAGGCGAAGTGGAAACATGCTGGGTTACTTAGTTTTGGTTCTCTGAAAATGGAAAACACAGAATTTTTTCTAAAGAGACAAAATTTTTTCCTGGAACTGAGCATGGGCATTTATCATGTGAGTCATTGCTAAAGGATGCTGAGGACAAAATGGACCCATCTCCCTCTGTGGTTTCTTACCATGCAGCTTCCCATCTGGGTGTTCTCATTTCCACCCTTTATGGGTGTTTTTAGTGATCAGGAATCTTTTTAAAGCACTGGGTGGGCCTGGAACAAAACAAGGACTTCTGCTTCCCACCTCACCACGCCCTAGCCTGAGGCCGCTGAGGGAGCCGGTGCAGGTAATTTCACCTCGGCATAATCATAAGGCAATAATGATAATCAGAGAACTTCTACTTGTATTTCTTCTCAACGGCGAGTACATTTTCTAAGTGCTGACCAGGGTGGTTTGAATAGGAATGGCCCCACAAGCTCATATATTTGAGTACTTGCTCACCAGGGAATGGAACTGTTCGAAAGAGTTACAAGGATTACGAAGTGTGGCCTTGCTGTAGGAAGTGTGTCACTAGTGGGTGGACTTTTAGGTTTCAAAAGCCCATGCCAAGCCCCAGTCCCCACCCTCTCTCAGCCTGATCTCAGGATGTAGCTGTCAGCTGCTGCTCCAGGGCCCCGTGTGTCACCATGCTCCCTGCCATGATGAAAATGGAGCACATCTCTAAAACTGTAAGCAAGGCCCCCGATTAAATGATTTCTTTTCATAAGAATTGTCATGGTCATGGTGTCTCTTCACAGCAACAGAACAGGGACTAAGACCCTGACCAAGTCAGTGGTTCTCAACCTTCCTAAAGCTGTGACCCTTTAATGCAGTCCCTCATGTTGCGGTGACCCAATCATAAAACGATTCTACGTGCTCCTTCATAGCTGTGATTCTGCTACTGTCATGAGTTGGAATGCAAGCATCTGTGTGTTTCCCTATGGTCCTGGGTGACCCCTGTGAAAGGTTGCAGCCCACAGATTGAGAATCACCGGACTAAGGCTTTATCAGATTGCATAGCTCTTCCAAGCCCTCCACACTCATCCCAGTCTCCAGGTCCTTCCGTTGCTGGTGGATCCCCAGATGACTATGCTAAAGAGTGTTCCGATGTCACTTTTGACAATGGCGGCGGCAGCATGGTCACTTCACATGTTTGCATGTTAGAAGGGAGTGACACACACCTGCAGTGACTTCAGCCATGGTTGAGCGATTACATTTTCCTGTGGCTAGCGAGGCAAATTCCGAATGACAGCAACTAACAGATAAATGTGTTTCCTGCCTTTCTCTACATTTACAAGTGGAAATACGCTAAGATGTAAGCACGTTTTATCACATTCCGCTTGGATCTTTGGGGTTCCCAAGAGTTGAGGTATACACCTAGGGAGCAAACCAAACAAACTCAGCTCCCCCCTCAAAAAATATCAAGCCCACAATGCAAGTTGTAATTATTATGAAGAATTTGTTTGTGTAGTCAATTTATGAATTATTAATTTACAATCTTACTCTACAGCTAATGACTGCTCTTTGTTCTTCTTGTATTTACTTAAACAGTTGAACCCATTTCGAGTTGAAAATTACTAAACATCCCAGTGAGGCGCTTTGAGCGTTCTGGAAATTTCAGACTGTATACAAAGGCTGACTTTTGTGGGCATGCATCCTAAAGGACCTGGATCCCTCCATAATAAACTGTAATTCCAAGGTTGCACAAGGCAGTTGACAGGTCCTGAGGGGAAACACTGCTGTCCTGACTGCCCAACCGCCTTTCATCCCATTACTTTGCCCATGCCAAATCAATGCCTGTACTCCACACAACAATACACACTTAATAAAACTTAGTAAATAAATGAATGTGTATTGAATTATGAGTAGATGTTTGAATGAGTAAATCAGACATCCACCCCGCTGACACCAGGACAAACCCAGAAACGCCCATCTACACGCATGGTGTAGGAGGCTGATCCAGCGAACTGGTTTTCAAACTTCTTGCCCATGTTGGAATGAAAGAGAAATAAATATTTGCTTAGCAAGGGAGTGTGTGGTATCACAAGCAGATGTGTAGAGTTTGCAAATGAGAAGTGAAGGGAGAGACTCAGTAAGCGAAGTTAAAATAAACTATTTATTGCACTAACGAAGCCACGATGTGGTCGCACCCAACAGATCACAACTGCGGTAGCCCCGCCCCCTTGAAAGTCGTCAGCCTCTGCAGGATGTACTTGCTATAACAGGGAAAGGAAGGCTTCTAACTGACTTGGGGCATCCTGGACCGTTTAAAGCCTCGGTCCTCGAGTGTTAGGTCTGGTGGTTTTCCGTCTGTCTCTGTGCCAGACGGAAAGAGGATGGGGTGGAAGAGAAGTCAGATGTGTGCCTCGTTGCTAGGGAGGCAGCTTGCAGAGTGGGGTGCACACATTCCCTGCTTGGGTGACTTCTAGACTCTGGGGCTTGGCAAAGCTGCAGCTAAAAACATGGAACAAAATAAACTACAAAATATAATAGGAATGCGGAGAAAGTCATGAAAAGCAAATTGGTGATTCATAGAGATTACAGTGTAATGGCTGCAAGATTTTCCAGGCTTTGATTTAAACATTTTCAAGAAAGCAGCAAAGACTCTCTTGGTGGCTAGACATGAAGGGGGATTATTATTTTTTTTTTAGAAATAACAAACTTTTGTTTGGGATGCTTATTTTATTTTTAATAAAGCAGACATCACTTTTATTCCCCTGTTCCTCTCTTGAAGAAATAAAAATCACCAAGTAATCCCAGCTTCTGGATGTAGGTCACATAGAGAAGAAACACAAAGATCATTTCAAACTTAAGGGTCATTTTTTCATCACCCCGAAGCTCTTGGACAACTGCATAAAGAGTTATAAATACCAGTTGTGCCAGTAGCCAGGGCATGTATGTTGGCATGTACACATGCATGTATGTATGTCTAGCCCTTGCTTGGGCCCAGCAAATCTACAGTTCCTGAGTGAAGATATCAGTTTATCATAGTTCACCAGGTCATAGCTAAATTTTAAAAAGACCCCCAGATTCAGATGAATCATGGCTAGTGTGCCAATTTAGGAACACAAACCTCAAGATTGACGGTATAATGGTCAGAGCTATAGCCTAGCTCAACCAAGCACAAGGAGTACACATGCCTAGCTCAGCCTAGTGCAAGGATGCAGGCATGCCTAGCTCAGTCTAGTGCAAGGATGCAGGCATGCCTAGCTCAGTCTACTGCAAGGATGCAGGCATACCTAGTTTAGCCTTGTGCAAGGATGCAGGCATGCCTAGCTCAGCCTAGTGCAAGGATGCAGACATGCCTAGTTCAGCCTTGTGCAAGGATGCAGGCATGCCTCTCTGGCTGGTTTTTGTTACCTTTACACAAACAAGAGTCACCTGCAAAAGGAATCTCAATTGAGGCATTGACTCCATCAGATTGCCCTTTTGGCATGTCTGTGGGGCATTTTATTGATTTATGCTTAAAGTGGGTGGGTCTGCCCTCTAGGGTGGGGCCACTCCTGGGCAGGTGGTCTAAGGTTATATAGGAAAACAGGTCAAGCAAACCATGGAGAGCAAGTCAGTCAGTACTGTCCCTCCATGTTGAGGGTGCCTCTGTTCCTGCTTGGAGTCCTTTGATGGCTTCTCTCAAAGATGGCCCGTGACATCGAATAAACCCCTTTCTCGCACATGTTTGCTTTGTGCAATGAACAAGAGAACTTTGGTGTTGATCAACCTCTGTCCCTGCCTCCTGGTCAAGTAGTCTTTTTTTTTTTTTTTTTTTNTTTTTTTTTTTTTTTTTTTTTTTTGTCTATAACTCTTGCTGTTATATTAACCACCTAGTCTTCATTCCTCCTAGATAATTTGATGCCTTTATACTTGTGATGGCAAATATTACCCAAAATACTTGTTTAAAAATATAGACCCATAGGTAGGACCCCAGGAGGCAGACCCTCCAAGGGTCAGTGTTTTCTTCAGAGAATTTGGGAGTGCTGGGGCTCCTGTTGATTTTTTGGTGCTAAGAAAGCACAGTCATAAACCATCCCACAAATACCTCAAATATGCACACTGTTTTATGTTCCAGAACTAGTGGCCCCTTGGAGCTAAACCTTGACTTTGGGCCAGAAATGGCTTCTTGGCTGAGGGCTCCCCATCAGGACCCACTTGTTTCCAGAAGCTTCTGGTAATGATGAAAATAGTGCTATCAAGGGTCTCTTGCAAGCGAAGAGAAGAATGATATGATCAAATCTCTGAAAGCACACAAAAAGTTATGAAACAAGAGAAAGCCTGTGGTTGCTGCAGATGATGAATAGGGAAGATGAATGAAGTCTTGTTCATGTAGCACTAGTGTCTTTTGATAAGCAAAAAAACCTTCAAAATAGCTGCAACAGGAGACAGCGTCACAGTGATCCCTCTGCAGAATGCCAGTTCTGAAAAATAGCCCCTGAGAAATAGGTTCTGGTCTCAAATGAATTTGGAAAATATGGTGAACTTTACCCCAGTAAACAGACTCATAAAGTGTATCTATTTGCCCTAAAAGGCTCCGAGAAGTCCTATTGCAAACAAACACGATTAAAATGTGAAAATAGAAATACCTCAGACTTGGAACATTCTCTCCCATTGTCCCATAAAACAGGCATAAACATCTGTCTGAACGTACTTGGGTAATGTTGATTTAGAGCATACAGTGCGGGAAGAAAATGCATTCACAAAGGTGCTTAACACTGTGTGTAGTGCTGTAACTAGACCCAACAGAACGTTTACGACAGGGGCCAACCTCCTGATTTCTTCTCTCCATGTAAAACTTTAAAGTGTGTGCATGTATATGCATGCATTCACACACACACACACACACACACACACACACAGAAGCAGCAATAGGAAGCAAGCCTGTTGCTCGTGTCTTCACTTATTTTAAGGAGACGGGTGGGAACATAGGCAACAGACTTGCCCCACGCTTCAGCTTGTGATCCTCTGTTGGTTCTTGCTAACGAAAAGCAAGTGTATGGCGTGAGAACCGGGCGGGGGTTAGCTGAGCTCGGGAATGTGGAAAGGGGGTACGTCTGGAGCCTCTGGCTCTTTCCAGGCATCTGGATTGGAGTTCCAGCTTGTCTTCCTTTCTGTCTTTGCCAATTTGCCTCGCTGGGGTCCTGGCGGCCTAAAGATGTCATCTCGTTGACATGCTTCTGCCCTTCCTGTGTTTAATGCCCTTGCTTTAGAGGGAGCCTTGCTTCCAGGGACCTCTGGGACCCGAAGCTACCCTTAGCACAGTCCATGGGGCCTCTGGGTCGGAAAGGAGCAGAAAGAGCCGTCTTGGCTGGCTTTGCCAACTGCTTCATTGTTCAGAGATGTAACACTACTCTGGCCAGAATGGGGACATTCTAGGCTTAGGTTATGAGTCCCATGTGTCAGAGCTTAATGGCACTTGGAGATGCCTCTCAGATCGGGTGGTGTGGGAGTGGATGTGTGTCCCTCAGATGATTGCATTAGAAATCACTGAGACAGTGGGCCAGGGATTAGGAGGACGCTGTTCCTCCTTTAGTCTTTAAATCCGGTCTTAAAGCAGGGAGAGAAATCATTTCAGTGTGTGTGCTCCCATGCTTAGGCATGGTTGATTGTTCCGTAGGGTGGGTGAACTCTGTCATTCACTGAGGCCCTCACTTGATCTGCCCTTGGTTTGACAGAGACTAACCATAGTTGGAAGTAGTAGGGTGCAGAAGTTTTGTTGGAAAGGATAGTGTCTTTAAAAGTAATTTTACACACATTCCTTAGAACGGTTCGCCTCTTGTAGCATTCCAGTGGTTGATAAAACATAGTTGACAACTGCCTCCCCCCAAATTAACAATGTGTATGCATGTTAATTAATCACAATTACTGATAGAAGGGATATACAGCATAAACTTATAATAAAACATGATATAATATGAAAAACAATATGTGATATAAACATCACATATAACATTTTTGCCTGCATGTCACCGTGTCCCACCTTGATGATAATGGACTAGACATCTGAAACTGCAAGCCAGCCCCAATTAAATGTTTTCCTTTTTAAGAGCTGCTGTGACCACGGTGTCTCTTCACAGCAATAGAAATCCCACCTGAAACAATAACTGTTTCTTATAGGATCATTTCATTGTTTTTTGAATCAAATCCGTATATCCTCAGCCAACCTTGTTTATAACTGACAAGTGTATTCCCAACGTGACTTGATATTTGTTTGCTAGCAAACAAGATGAAAGGGAAAACTGGAGATTCAGCATGCTAAAGAACTTTGTTTCACAGTCACCTCCTCTTCTTTGAGGGGACTATGTTCTAAGATTTGACAATTCCCCTCCCCCAGGCAACTGAAACCTACATATTACATCCCTGAAGGAGGAATTTAAGAGATAGATGTACAGAATTACATAGTATTATACAATGCGTCCACCATATAAATACAATAGATCCAAACCCTCCAAAAGCGTCATAAGAGCAGCATCTGTAAGAAGAATTTGATTATTGTTGTTGTTGATGTCTGTTTATTTATTTATTTTGGGGTTTTTTTGTTTGTTTGTTTGTTTGTTTTTGAGGCATGCTCTCTCACACAGCTGTGACTATCCTGGAACTCACTATGTAGACCCCCTGGTCTTGAACTCACAGAGAACTGCCTATCTCTGCCTCCTGAGCACTGGGATTAAAGATGTGCACCGAAAGGCCCGGTTGTAAGAAGAACTAGTGAATGGTAACTTTGCTTACTTAATGATAAATTATTTTAGCTTTGTTTAAACTGACTCACAAAATTTTAACAATAGAACCACCTCTGTGAGCTATGGACAACTGCTCCGGTGAATGGCTGAGCCTACCCTATACTTTCTAAAACCCACAGTCTGTCTTATTATTTGCAAATGTTGCTTTCTTCCCAGGGAAGTTGGAGGCTGGTGATATTTAGAGAATAGTTGGGAAGATTTTGAATCAAAGCTCCACCCTTCTCCATGGGGTTTTCAGCTCCTTGGGGGCGTTGTGCACATTCATTCAGGGCCTTGTTTTTTTGAGTCAAATCCGTCTATCCTCAGCCAACCTTGTTTATAACAGTTGCTTTCTGCTGAGGTTTTAGGACTGTAATCTCATAGACCCCCCCCCCCCGCTACATAAAAATAAAAACTCAAGGCAGCCTGCACTTAGATATGAAAAATTATTAGCATTGCAAGGCAGAAGAAGGCTGGGAGATGAAATCACCATTCCTACTGGTCTGCAATATTATTGATTATCAATATCGCATAATTAAGGATTGGAAGGGATTGCTTTAAATAATCCCTCCTCTACGGCAGTAGTCTTAAAGGATAGCAGCATTTTCTTCTCTAACCTCCTTTGATGTGGTGAAGATTTTTCTGGAGATAAGTAAAGTCTATTTTGCAGACAACAAATGTATGAAATCCATCAAAGGGGCAAGTTTGCCTCCCACACATGGAGTCTAAGCTGGCCCTGAGGAATGGAAGGGATTGCAGGGAAAGCATCCTAGTGGGGCGTGTAACACAAGTGAAGGGCTAGAGGAGGAACTTGGGAGAAACAGCAAGTGAACAGTCCAGCTAGAGAAGACTTGGGTTTACACAGAGATACGACAGCTATTTCAGCAGGGCCCCACAAAAGCACACTCTTGGCATGGATTCAAGTTTTAAAAACTAATAACTGGAAAAAATTGAAAATAATTTGAATCTTTACTACAGCTTGTTAATAAAAAACAAATGCTCGAGTTCTTTACCCATCGGAACTTTGGCTCTCCCCGTGGGACCCCATGCTCCGTTGACACGTAATTCCTAACTTTTTAGCCCACTGATTGCCTAGCCTTCCCATAATGCCTCAAGGAATTAAGGACAGAGTTGAATGACGATCACAATTTCCCTTCATGGGGACTCACTGCGAGTCAGTGAAAAGATGCCCCGGGTCTGCTGCTTTTCATAACGACAGCTGTACCAGTAAAGAACATTCTATTGATAAGCTTGTCCAATGGCGCGCACCTTAATGCAGCCCCTGGAAGGCAAAGGCAGGTGGATCCCCATGAATTCAAGGTCAGCCTGGTCTGTATAGCAAATTCTAGACCAGTCAAGGCTACACAGTGAGACCCTGTCTCAATAAAATAAGATATTTATGTTAATAAACCATCTCTATACTTCTCCCCTTTTTAGCTCTGCAGTGTAGTGTCCATTTGAGTGTGTGCATGCATGAATGTGTGTGTGTATGAGAAAGAGTGTGTGTATGTGTGTGCTTGCGTGTGTGTTTCCTTTGCCTTAGGCCTTAGGGCTTGCGGTTTCTTTTGCACATATTGTTTGTTTCTTGTGGGTTTTACCTAACTAATTCCTGCTAATCCTGGAAATTCAATTTAAAGGAGGCCTCAGGGCTGAGGATGGGACTCAGTGAGACAGAGTTCTTGCCTAGCTGATGTAAGGCACTGGGTTTGATCCTCAGCATTGCTAAAGGGAAAAAAGATAATGACTTTCCCCAAAGGTGTTCCTTGAGTGATTATTTATCTCTCTTTCCTGAACCCATGTGTTTCTTGGCATTTTTGAACTCACTGTATTATCTTATGTTTCCATATTTTACCTGCCTTGTTTCCATTGAACTATAAAAGGTTTAAAAATAAGCCATAAGTCTTATTTCTTATATATACATACACATATATGTATATACAAATACACAGGCTTATATATAAATATATTAATATATTGTACACGTGTTTTACCTGCTTTATGTTAATACAATTTTATTTTTAATGCAATGTTTCCCATGTGTGTATGCATACATATTTATTAATTTAGTGTTCTATTTATGCTTTTGGATGAATGAATCTCTTTATGAGCATCTTCCATAAGATAGCACGGTATTAGCCCATTAGCAAATTTACATCTTTTCATGTGCTACTGGTCCATATGAAGTAGAAGCTACCCTTAACTCTCAGAAGAACAATCAAGGACTGGGAAACATTCAACGATGGGACAGGTCACACAACCAGGAAACGGAACACCAATCTGAGCCCAGGGCTGGCTGAGGGGCTCTTGTGCATACTGAAGTAGGAGAAGTTATTTACTTCAGGAATTGAGAAGAGATGTGATTCTCTGGAGGAGACGAAGGGGACAGGGACTCTCTTGGTTGACCATCAGAAGTGATGCTTGTACCAGCATCATCCAAAGGCATGGGTAGAAAGGAAGGCAGAGGAAAGATACTAGGCACACATATACTGTCTCCTTAGGGGATTCTGAGACCTTGGCTTCTTACATCATGGGACATTTGTCTACCAACAACATTTTTTTTCAACAATAGTCTGCTCCGCTTCAGAAACCCTTGTTCTGGAAGAGGAATCAAGGAGCATAGGGACAGAAATATTCTCAAGAAGTCATCTGCTTTTTGTTTTTGTTTGCTTGTTTATTTGGTTTTGTGTGTGTGTGTGTGTGTGTGTAGTTTTCACACACACACACACACACACACACACACACACACACACACCATGATTTGATCCAGGTCTCACTAATGGCTGAAGTTCACACTAAGAACACAGATCACCACCAAAGACATGAGGGAACATGTGTGTTCCCCAAGCAACTAGCACCTATTCAGTTATGAAAGTGTATTAGTGATGCTTGCTGTGATAAGACATTATGGTGGAGGCAACTTACAGAAGAAATGGTTTATTGGGGACTTCCAGTTTCACGGGGCGAGTTCATGACCATCCTGGAGGGGAGGATAGCACTACAGCAGCATCTGAGAGCTTAGATCTTGATCCACAAGTCGAGGCAGGGAGAGCTAACTGGGAATGGTGTGGGATTTTTGCAACTTCCATGCCCATCCCCAGTAATACATCTCTTCCAAAAAATCTTCCTCTTCCTCCAAATCTTTCCCAAACAGTTCTACCCACTGGGGACCAAGTACTCAAATACAGAGACTTATAGAGGCATTCTCATTAAAACCACCCCAGAAACATAGCAAAGGCATAAGGTTGTTTGAGTTTTCTATAGTGTCTGTGACAGATAATATCACGTTTACCTTTAAGTCAGACATTCAGCCAGGCTCTCAGTAGGTTAGGTAGAGGTGTCAGCAAGATACCTGAGTTCCTAAAGGTTGTAAGAAAATTGTTTTCTGGTCTTTTTTCAGTTTCTGCAGACAGCCTGCATGTCTTGGGTTTATGGCTTCTTCTTCTACCAGCCCTACGAGGTCATGTCCCCCTCAGGCTGCCATTGCTGAGCTTGTTCCAATTGCTACACCCAGGGCCACATTCAGACAACCTGGACAGATTCTTACCTTGTGTGGGTTCATATAATTAGGGTGGTACATTCACTCTGTCTGTCCACTGACCATCCATTATGTGCCAGGTGCGAAGATTGCTGATTATTCTTCTGTTAAGATGTTTCTAGTCCATGCAGATAGATTTATAAACACCAAATGCAAGATAGTATGCTAAGGACATTGTGAGAGGCAAGGGTGGAGCTCAGCGGGTCCTGGCTTCAGCATCTGTGGATTAGGTAATTGTGGATCACGACTATTAGAAAAATTGTATTGAATAGGTACAGCCTTGTGTTCTTGTCATTTTCCTTATGCTATACAGCACAGCACTTACATTAGGTATTTTAAGTAATCTAGAGGCAATGGTTTGAAGTATACAAGAGGGTGTACATAACTTTAATGGAAATGCTATGCTATTTTATAGAAAAGACTTGAGCATCTGTGTATTTTGATGTCTGCAGAGGTCCTGGAACTAATTCTCCACTGAGATCAAGTAATGACTACATAGACAAGGGGCCTTTAAGCCAATACAGAAAAACAGAAGGCATCATGGGTAAGATGATGCTTAGACTGCCTAAGGAAGAATTTTAAAAAATCTAGCCAAGAAAGCAGAGGAGACAGAAAGGGTGCTAGAGTCATGACTTTTGTTTCTGTGCAAGCAAGAAATGGGGCCGTGTGCATCTAGGGACTTCACAATGAGTTAAATTCCTGATCCAGCAATTCCAGTTCTAGAAATGTATTCTAAGGAAGTTAGTAGACATCCACATGAAGATTTATGGGTGCAGACGCTCATTGCCGTGTGATTTATAATAATAAAAAATTAGAAACAGCCTAAATGTTTATAGTAAATTGGATAAATGAATCCATATGATGAAATATAATGTCTCCCTTAAAAGCCGTCTTAAATGAGGGGAAAGTACTCACATTGAATTAAGCAGGAAAAAGTAGTTTAAAATGTGACCTCAATATGGTTAAAATTGGACACAAAGCAGGCCAAAATGAATACTATGTATATAAGTTATGCACAATGAAAGACTTGAATAAAAATCTATAAAAATGGTCAGAGGCCAGAATTTAGGGAGTAAATGCATTTATAAAGCAGTAATTCTATGCAGGGCAAGGTTCTAATAACTTTATATAGATTAATTGATGAATGAATCGGCACAACACCCTATGAGATAGACATTTTAATACTCTTCCACCTCACTGATGAGGAAACTGAGGCCCAACACGGTTAGTGAACATGGCTAAGTTTCCCTGAATAGCAAGTGCTGGAAGTTGGATTTGAATTCAAGCAATCTCGATTCAGATGACTAAGGCCCAAAGAGACACTCACACCTAGTGGGGGCCTTTCTCAGGGCAGCAGTATTTCAGACTCTTTTGTTTGTTTGTTTGTTTGTTTTGTTTTGCTTTGCTTTTTTGTATTTTGAGATAGGGTTCTCTGTGTTGTTTTGCTTCGGAGCCTGTCCTGGAACTAGCTCTTGTAGACTAGGCAGGCCTTGAAATCACAGAGATCCACCTGCCTCTGCCTCCCCAGTACTGGGACTAAAGGCGTGTACCACCACCACCTGGCAGGACAATAGCATCTCAAAAAGCGAACTTCCTAGCTACATAAGGTGTGTTGGACTGAGATAGGAAAGTTAATGTCTCAGGTATATTGGGTCTCCTGGTCCTGCGAGAGTCTCAGGATGTTCTGGGACCCTGCTGACATGCGAATCTTTATGTTTCTGTTTCTTTGAAGTTCATTTCTGGGCAAAGGGCCCTGAAGGCAATGAGGAATTACTCTCCTTCATGGAGCTCAGAGATTGTGCGTGTGTGTGTGCGTGTATGAAGTTGTTTCCCATGATGTAAAATTTCTTGTACCTCTCTGCTATTGTTTTTCTTCATGCCAAGGAAGAGAAACGTCAATGTTTAAATGGTTGCATGTAGAAAAAAAACAGTTTCCAAAAGAGCCTTGGCATAGCTCTGATTATATTGAAAACCTGGGTGGACAAGTTCCCGTGTGAAAATCCTGACAGCTTTTGCCCATTGGTAAAACCTTCCTCCCTGAGTCAGTGTGGGTTGCAGAGACCCAGGTTCGAGCCAGGTGGTGAAATGGACTGATTGATGGGCGTAAGCTGGTAGACATTTCAGGGAAATGCAAATCATTGACATTTACCAACTTGGTTCAGTTCAAAAGTGACCTGCTACTTTTGTGCCAGGCTATCCCATCTGGCCCAGATACGCTCTCCTCCAAGGGAATTCTCTGGCCTACCTAAAGAGTAAGTCAGTTGTCAGAGATGCAGACGTCACACTTCGGGCCAGGACGTTTCTTTCAGCCCTAATGTGGGGAGACAAAGGCTGACGTGATAATTGGAATGATGGTAGGAAGAGCATCTAGTTTACTGTTGAATGTGTTCACCTCAGGATGGAAAGAAGGAAGGATTACGCTGAACACACTGCCATTGTCCTTGTCCCAGAGGGCCTTTGCTTTTCCAGCCATCTTGGCTTGCAGAGTCAGTGGATAAGACAAGTAGAATCACAGAGTGTTCCCTCCTCCCTGTCCCCAGTAAAAGGCATTATGGGAAAAGATCATCGCGGCCAGTCAATGCCCAGACAATGTGGTACTGATATGGATATCCATTATGAGTCGGCTAAAACAAGGCCGACACTGCACATCCAGAGGCCTTGGAGTCACCATAAAATTCAGATAAAGCTGAATGGCTGAGACCCCCAAAGTAAGCAAAAGCTATTATACAGGTATTTTAGACAGAGTGTCACTTTTAGTGATTCTGTATAAACAGGACCTTGAGGTCAGATCAGAGGCCCAAGTCTTTTCTTTTCTTTTCTTTTCTTTTCTTTTCTTTTCTTTTCTTTCTTTCTTTTTTTTTTCTTTTTGGCCAGCCTACCTGTGTGTTTTTACCTCTAAGCCTGTGTCTGCCTGCCTGTGCGCAGCCCATGTGTACCAGCTGTATCTTGGTGCTGAATGGCAGCTGCCTTCCTAGTCAGCTTTACCCAAAGTGCGTAAAGAATGCCTCATCAATCTATACTTAACGCTAATTCCCTCTAACCTCCCAACCTCCTGTGACCATTCTACTTTCCTGGGATGGGAGCACAAACATACAGGCCTGAGCCACTCAGCTTACACAGGGGAATTCAAGGCCACAGCATCCCTGATAGCCATGCCAGTGGATACCTGAAGGTTAGTTTTTCCACCTTATGACCTAAACTCGATGCATTTGGACTGGGGAAGGAAAAAGGAGGTAGAAACAACACAGAGAGAGATTGCTGTACCCGGACCTGCCAACGCAGAAGAAAGCATTCATTGGTAGACCCACACGACTCTGAACGAACATCCATTGACTCTGCCACTGCCACCCGGTGAGGAAAAACCATCAATCAGATGGTCTCCAGGAATGACTAGACTCAAGACACGGCTCAGCTCCCATTTGTTCTTTTTTTCCACAGTGCTTAAACTCTACAATTAATTCTATCAACAGCTGTTTGCTACTACTGGCTACTGGCTACCAGGAACCACCCACTGTTCTGGTGCTAAACTGCATGAGCACAAAGAAAGCAATAAAGCAAATTGTAGTTTTGCTGCTCTACTTTTCCTGCATGACTTTTTATTCTGAGTGTGGTCGCCCACCTGGAACCATCTCCCAAATCTGGGATTGGTAGGGACCAGACTGGGATTCTCTTTAAAGTTATATCACTATGTAACCGCGAGTGAAAATGTGTACTATTTCTTATAACTTGACGTGGCATTTCAGCTGTATTGTACTAAATAAAGACGGCCTGAAAATCTGAGAGGAAAACAGCCCCACTGGTCAGCCTTACAGACGATGTCATGGTAACACACACCTTTAATCCTGGTGGCCACACTAGTTGCCGTAGAAACCTGGCTGTGCACACCTTTAATCACGGTGGTGAACACCTTTAATCCCAGCCCTAGAGAGGGTTATCAAACAGGAGGAGACAGTTCTCACACACAGTCTCATTCTAAAATTCCTGGAGGAAAGATCGCCATCTCAGACTGAGGTCGAGGTAAGAGCCAGTGGCTGGCTGTTTTGCTTTTCGGATCTTCAGGTTGAACCCCAATTTTTCTCTCTGAGTTTTTACTAATCATGCTTCAATAAATAGTTAGTATTTTATTGCATAATTTAAAAATTCTGGAGCTGGAGAGATGGCTCAGCTGTTACTTTTCTTGCAGAATATCTGAGTTTGGTTCCTAGCACCCACGTCAGGCAGCTCACAACCTTCTGCAGCTCCAGCTCCAGGAAGACCCACCTGGTCTCCTCAGGTGGCAGAACCCAAGTGCATCATAATCCACACAGGGACACATATTCCTGTCATTGTAAAGTAAGTTGTGTGGGCTGGAGAGATGACTCCATTGTTAAGAGCATCTCTGAACTGGATTCCCAGCACCCAGGTGGCAGCTCACTACTGTCTGTAACTCCAGTTCCAGAAAACCCAATGCCCTTTTCTGGCCTTCAAGGGTACTGCAAACAAGTGGTACACAGAAGTATATGAAGGCAAAACACCCAGACATAGAAAAAATAGAAGAGAAAAAAATGTAAAGTCTGTATCTCAGCAAACCCTTTTCTTCTACCTCGTGTGGAGCCACAGGGAAACGCAGTCACTTCTCACAAGTCACGCCCCTCTCTCCCCCAATACTCACCCAGATCCCTTCCTGTTGTCTCCACATCATTCCCCCAGGTACTGTGGAGGGAGTCCCCATCCCGCCCTCCCCAGCCACACTTGGCTTTGTCTTTCTCTACGGCACATGTGCCGCATTATACACTTCCCCTTCCAGATTCTTCTGTGGTTCTACAGAGCTTTATAACAGAACCCCCCACAAGGACAGAGACTCCCCTCGTTCTCCCCTTTACTCTGGGTCTCTCTGGTGCCTACACTGGGCTTTTACCATGTGGATGAGCAATACTTATCATTGACTCTGGGGCTGTGAGAGGGGCACAGGATGCATGTGGACTCCCTGCAAGGAGGCTTGGGAGGAAGAAACCTGGAGACAAATTTAACTCAAAGTCAAAATAAGGGAACAATTTTTTTCTTGCTTTTAACTCTAGGTTTTGTCAAGTTCATCCTGGAATACATAACTGCAAGGAGCCTCCCCCAGCGCCTTGCTTTGAAGAGCCAAGCCCTGAATTTTCAGCATCTGTTTGGATCCGTTCTCCCTTCAGGCCTTAACCCTGAGGATTTCTATAGCGATGAGTCCAGCTCGGTGTCAGTGAACTCAAGTAACTCCCAATAACAAAATAGTCCTGAACTCAAGACGTTAACTGTCTATCGGAAGTTTCAATAATCAACCAAGTGGAAGCCTTCACCATTTCGCAGGCCTGGCCCTGGGAAGGATAGCAGATGTCTGTAGGCTAGGTGACAAGGTGACTCATTTTCTCGGAGCCTAATTCCAGCAGCCTTGGAGCCCTCTGTTAGCTATGCTCAGAATGGCAGGCAGATCAATAGATCGTGGGCAAATCCCTAAACCCAGTTAAGCTGGAGCTGTAGCCCAGCCTAGGACGGAGGCACAGAGTGAAATAGCTTAAAACCAAAAGTCAAGAAGACAAACCACAATCACAGTGTAGCCATCAGACCCAGGGTCTGAGTTCTTTCTTTCAATTAATTTGTTTGTGTGAGGTGATTCTAGATAAGTAATGTATGTATGTGGCTTTTTTTTTTAAAAGTCACGTAAGAACATAGAGTTAAGAGTCTCCTTTCTGTGACTGAGCGTCAGCTCTCCTGGCTTCCCCACCACAAGGCAGCCAACTAGCAGTGTTTGTACATTTCCTTGAAGAATCTGTGTGTATTTGCATATGCTGGTGTGCGTTTGCATTTGTTTCTATGTTTTTGTGTGTGTTCTATGTATTTGTAGGTGTTTGCATATAGTTGCCTCTGTTTGTGTGTATCTGATTATGTTTATGTGTAGTTGAATGTGTTTCTGTGTGTCTGCATTTGTGTGTATTTGTGTGAATCTGTTTGGATGTGCTTCTGTTTGTGTTTTTGCATGTATATACATGTTCATGTGGGTGTGTGCATACCTGAATAAGCAGCAATGTTCCATGCTCACTTTTCCCACACTTTGACTATTTTACTTTATCTCAGCAAGTCCTCTATGGAAGATTAAAGGCATCTTATCTTTAAATGTCTCACCACAGCTCCTTATCCAACTGAATGTAACTCAGTTAGCCAATTTCTGCTACCACGAAAGGAGTTATAAGAAATGTCTTCATATTCCATCTTATTAAGAGGAAAGCCACCTGAAATTAACCGGTTTACTTTCTGTCTTTCTTTGATGGCGCTGGAGCTTGAACCCAGGGCCTTACACATGCTAGGGATATGCTCTGTCACTAAGCTACATCCCCAACTGTGTCAGTTTGAATAAGAATAACCTCCGGAGGCTGATATTTTGAAATACTTTGTCCTTAGTTGGTAGGACTGTTTAGGGAGGCTTAGGAGGTGTGAATTGTTGGAGGCAGTATTTGTTAAGGGCAGGCTTTGAAGTTTCAGAAGAATCATATTATTCCCAGTATGCTCTCTGCCTTTTGCTTGTGATTTGAGATGTCAGCTCTCAGCTGTTCTTGCCGCAGGACTTTGCTCCATCACCATGGAACTCGGATGCTCTGGGACTATATGCTCAATTAAACACTTTCTTCTGAAGTTTGCCTTGGTCATGGTGTTTTAGCATACCAACAGAGAAGAAGTGAATACGCCAACCTTTTTCATTTTAAAAACTGAGACAGAGTTTCGCTATGTAGCCCAGGTCAGCCTCAAACTTGCAATGGTTTTATCTCCATCTCTTGAGTAGTTGGGATTATAGGATGGTGTTGTCATGCCTGAAAGTTATAATCCTTTTAAGTGATTTTTTTAACCTTACTGTTATCAAAGATTACATATTGGTATAGAGAACTAAAGAAATAGAGAAAGATACAAAGTTTCCAAGAACATTAACATAAATAGCCGCCTCGAAGGTTTCTTCTATATGGCTTTTTATATTTATAACATAGTGCACTTCTTCCTTCTTCACCCAGTTTATATATTGTGAGCATCCTTCCATGACCTCAGATACTCTTACAAAGCAACACTCCAAAACGCTAGTGGGGCTGGAGAGGTAGCTCAGTGGTTACTTGCACTTGCTCAACTGACTGCAACTCCAGTTCCAGAGAATCCAATCTGGGCCTCCAAGAGTGTAAGGCACATAAAGATATGCAGGCAGACAACTCATGCACACAAAATAAAACTTAATAAAACCTTTAAAATGCTATAGTTGCTTTATCAAATTATTCCCCCATTGTAGCGTTCCGGCGGCTTTGCATTGTCTGTGTATAGAGCACTTAAACATACACTTGTGTGCACAACTGTTCATACTATGGTGATGTATACACAGATTAGCAGTTCCTACTATTCAAGAGCTGGTACAAAGGAGCATACATGTCTTCCCAGGCCTTTCTCTTGCCATGCCAATGAGCTTTTCAAAAGAACCTGTGCCCAGGCTGCTGCCACCAGCAATGCCTGCCAGTGTCCAGCTCACTCATTCATAAACATTTTCCCTCTTCAGGATGCCCACACTCCTTTATTGGTTTGCAAGCAGAAGTGGCTGTGTGACCTGCTTTGGTCATTGAAATGCGAAGAGGATTGATGTGTGTCACTTCCAGGTGGGTCCTGGGGAAGTACAGTGAAAATCAGTTTTCCTTCCCTTGCTGCAAAAACAAAAAACACACTGGTGGAAATCTTGTTTGCTTTAGTCTCTGAGAAAGTGAAGATGGTACAAAGAAAACTCCCAGTCAAGTCCTCCATTGGAAAACATGCAAAAAAGAGGGATAAATCTTTGCTTTCAAAATCGCTCTGGAATTCGGAGCTATCTGGAGAGTGAAACCCAATGCCCCGAGACAGCCCAGGTAGGGGGTGGTCACGTCTCCGGTACATCTCAACCCAGCACTAGGTTCACACCAGACCAGGCAGAAGTGAGAGCACTGCCATTATGTCAGACGTATCCCATACACCATGTTGCTATAGAAACTTGGTTTTGGTAACCTGCCTTGTACATTCAATATTCCATCACTAGGTATTGCCTTGGACACAGGAGTTGGTTTGAGGATGACTGTGTGACTCCACGGAGATTGGTAAAATGTGATAACAAAATTTCTAGCTGGGATCTCAAGAAGAACATTCTTTTCGGGCTGAGCTGCCCAATGCCAGGTACTGTCAGGAGTAGACACAAGAACTGGGTTGATTGTAGCCACTTTGGGACTGACCCAAGAAGAAAGGCAGGCTCCGTGTCATGTACTAGATCTTTTAAAAGCCGCACATGGCCTTTCCCTAGTCTTGAGATTCTGGCTGATGGTGTACCTGAGCATTCAGCCTTTTGCAGCTAGCGTGTGGTGACTGATAATTGTAAATACATTACTTGCTGTTAGGCTCTTCCTGGCCACCCCTTCCCTATTCCAGCCCCACTCTCAGCCTAAGGTGACAGTAAGAAACCAGGTCACCCACTCCCTGGCTTCCTGAGTCTGCTCTTTTCTCTTTCTTCTTCTGTTGTCCACCACCAAGCCTCTTTTTCAATCCTTACGACCTCTACTAAAGGGCCTAGTCATTGTTCGTATCAACTGTGCCTGCAGCTCTCTCTGCTCAATCCCAGCCCTTCCTGTCCTCTGTACAGAGCATACATGGGCCCAGGCCCTTCTGAGAGAATCAAGTCTTGAGCTGTCTTGATTTGATGGCAAAGTCAAGACTGAGAGGGCTTTTGGTAGAGAGAGCTTCATTTGCATAGTGGCCTCTAAGATGCAGGGTAAGAAAGAGGGTTGGTGGACACCCCAGAGGAAGGAGATAATTGTTTCTTCTTCCAGCCCAACCAAGGTTTCCCTGCTCTTTCAAGCCTTGCCTGTGCCCTGGGAGGCTGGTCTCTGAGACAGTACCAGGAGGTATCTTGTCCTTTGGCTTCTGGACGGGTATGGTCAATGGGGAGTGGCAGCAGGAGGTTAAAAGACGAGACAGATATGTAAGAGTGATGTTCTCTTAATTCTGACCGTGTTCAGCAGGCTTTTCCTTTGGGTCTCCAGCTCTGCCAAGTGCCCTTCATCCTCAGCACCACCTTCTCCTGGGATCAGGGAGCTGCCCCGCTCCCTGCAAGACTTCAGCTGGATTGGGGATTGTGTCCGTTATGTTTTGTTGCTATGATAAAACACCAAGGCCGAAAGTTACTTACAGAACAAAGAGTTTATTTTGACTTTTGGTTCCAGATGGAGAACATAATAGTTCTAGACGTTTTCCATAACGGTGGGGGCATCATGGCAGTATATAGCTGGATCGGGAAGCTGATCACATCTCCTTCCACAAACAGGAAGCAGAGCTTGAGCTGGAAATGGAACAAGGCTCTCTCAAAGCCTGTCCTCTGTGATGTACTTCCTACATCACAGACCTTCTAAAGGTTCTGTACCCTTCCAACCAACACTGTCACCAGTTGGGAACCAAGTGTTCAAACTCATGAGTCCATAGGGTGGTTTTCTCATTTAAACCACCACATTGATGGATGGCTGATATTTTTTTGTTTCATCATTTCTTATGCTTTTCCCAAAATCTCTGTAGGTATACACTTCTGAAAATAAAACATTTGAACTTCTTCAGCTAAAACATTTGTGTGTTTCTTGCCGGTATACTGGCACTTCTAATAATTGGCATTCTGCTCTGTGTGCAAGGGGACTATAGACCTATAATATATCACCTTTACATTGGACTCTATAGTCATGTATGATTCTAAGTTTCATATTTATGTATATATATTTATACATACACTATATATTTATATTATATGTGCCAATTTATATATACTATATGTGCATATTTATACATGTATATATATGTATATGTGTATATGTGTGCGTGTATATATATATATATGTACATGAAATTCAAGAGTGAAATTTTTGCCCTGGCAATGTTGAAGCATGCATTGGTAGCCTTATATGGTGATTCCATTGAACCTGTCCATATCGGGTTTCATGGTCTAAGCTGATGAGGACAACTAAACAGGTCTCTTCCTCATGCACACATAAATGTGCATGTGTGTGTGTGTGTGTGTGTGTGTGTGTGTGTGTGTGTGTGTACATACATATTTGGGGGCATCTTCCCACCTTAAATAATCTGATCAAGAAAATATCTCATAAGTTTGCCCATGAACTGATACCTGAAATAGTCCAGTTGATAGCCAAGATTAGCCATCACAATGAGGGTGGTGTGCAATTCACATGGTAATTATAAATATTTCTAAGGTACAATGTATTATTTCAATATATGGGCACAATATATAATGACTGTTTCTTATGTTGGGAATATTCAAAATCACATCCACTATTTTTTAAACATACTATAGTTACAGTGTGTGGGGGGGTGTGTGGGGGGGGTGTGCGTTGTGCAATTTATTAGACTGGATTACAGGCTGTGGTCTGGGTGGTCCAACTATGGCTGTCTTACAATACCCTGAGCTTCTGACTCTTAGTGCTGTGTCTCACTTAGACATTCCCCTTGACCTCGACAGGGTCTGGTGAAAGTGCTCAGTGCAGAGTACGTTTCACTCTGGTCTTCTGACAATGACACAGAGGTTGGCGTGGGAGAGTTGAACGCTCAGTCAATGATGCCGGCGGGGGGGGGGGGGGGGGTGAGGTGGCCGGTGGCAGTTCTCCAGGAGGCCACACTGTGTGTCAGGCACCTCCACTGCCCCTTTATTCATCTCTGCCTGTTTTGGAGATAAGGAAACAAGGTCCAAAGAGGGTCCTGAAGGCCACAGAGCTGACCTGGAAATACCTTTCATAAAGGCTTTTCTATGGGTAGTGGCTCTTTGAGTTAGGAAAAGCAGGAGTCTGCCTCTGGGAAGGGGAGAGATACACGTGTGCACATGATAAAGGAATGAAGGCCAGGATGCCACTGGTGATCAGGGAGAATATCACCATAGCTGAGGTAAGAGGGGGAGCCAACTGGAACCCAGATTACCCAGCTTGTAGGTGGCATCCTGCAGGCAGGATCCTGGAAATAGGAGTGGGCTTTGGAGTTTTGTTGTGTTGTTTGAAATCTGAAAGACACTTTTTATCATATTTTTAGAATGGTGGGAAAACAAACACATAAACCAGCCATCCACCTTGGGTATTTTCAATAAACAAGCTGAGAATTATTCTGAGAGCTAGAGGGTGAACAAAGAGCCCATGTTCACTTAACATTTTCATCCCTTATTCCAAAGGGGTCCTGGCTCTCCTTACAGAAACTGGAGCTCCTTCTGTGGGAAGCCACAGCTCCCCTGGGCCTGGTCTTCTCGATGGAGGGTTAGGATGTCTCTCTCAGCAGGAGTCTCAGTTGAGAAACCCCCAGAGACCCTGACAATCAGTGCTTGCTGCTCGCCTCCCCTGCCGGAAATGCCTGCTCCCTGGTTTCAGATGCAGCTCTACTATCTCATCTGGTCACTGTTTTTTCTGCCCACCCCACCCCACCCCATCACACGGAAGCCCAGCTCCAGCATGGCAAGTGTCAGAGTGTCAGAAGACTTCAGCAATAGACATTCCTGTAGATAAGTCATTTCCCAACTTTCCTTTGTCGCTTCTTCAGTTGCCAGGAAAGGAACCCAGACTCCATATCTTTTAATTCTTTTTCCTTTCCTTTCCTTTCCTTTCCTTTCCTTTCCTTTCCTTTCCTTTCCTTTCCTTTCCTTTCCTTTCCTTTTCTTTCCTTCCTTTCCTTTCTTTTCTTTTCTTTTCTTTTCTTTCTCTCTCTTTTTTTGGGGGGTTCTGAGACAGTGTTTCTCTGTGTATATAACCCTGGCTGTCCTGGAACTCACTATATAAACCAGGCTGACTTTGAACTCAGAAATCTGTCTACCTCTGCCTCCCCAGTACTGGGATTACAAGTGTGAGCCCCTACCACCTGGCAATTTTTCTTAATTAATACCTGTTAATGATAGATAGTATTCAGGGCCAGTGTGGTATACCTATACATAAGCAGAGCTTGCATCGGTCAAGTCCAAGCTCCCTTTGTCTGCCTCCACTACACTCCCCCCGTTCCTAGTAAGTCATGACCACAAATGAGAGCACTTGTCTTTCTGTGTCTGGTTTATTTTATTTATAATGTCATCTGGTTCCATCAACTTTAATGCACATGGCAGGATTTCATTCCTGTTGACAGGCAACTAATACTCTACTATTGTTTTCACTGTTCCAATCAGCACTGCAGTAAACATGGGCGCCCAGTGTCCTTCCTTTGAGAAGTATACCAGTGTGAAAGAGATGGGTGTTTTAAGTCTGGTGTTAGCTTTCCTTTGCTTGCTCTGGAGCAGTGTTGGGGGCAGGAGGTGCTTCCATTCTGCTCTTCGTAGGGGCTGGCCTTACACTCATTAGAGTTGCTTTTTCTCCATGTTTGCCAGCATTTGTCTTCTAAAAAATAGTAAGAGCAGCCATTCTGCACGCCCCTAACTCCTTTCAAGGCCTGTTATATCCTTTTATCAGTTTGGGTCATTAGTCTTGGGACCGAAAAAACTCCAACCCTTCTTCTTGCAGAGGTGGCAGAGGGCTTGGGAAACCATCTGATCACACATTTCCCACCCAGTCTTTCTCCTCCTGGATTTCCTTTTCTGGGCAAAGCTGTGCACAGCCCATCTGGAGGGGCAAATGGGAGCCATAATCGGAGCCCTGGAAAGAGCATGGTTACTGGTCATTTCCCAGGCTCTCTTTTATGACTGACAAGGTGGGTGGAGGAGAATCGCCACGCATCTCATTGGATCAATATTTGATTTCCTCTCTGCTCCTGGCTCCCCTCCCAGCTTTGATTTCAGCCTCAGGGGCAGAGCCAGACAGGTGACTTTCACAATGCAAATCAGGGTCAGCCACTCTCTGCTCAGGCTTTGATCCCCTGGCTAAGGAGAAGCTGGCAGGGAATGCCAAGGACCAGGGGCCCTGCTCACCCACGGACGCTCTGTGACCTTGTACAAGGTGGAATTCTGCAGAGGGCTGTCTCTAGTAGCAGTTATTAAACTATCGTTTCCACTATAAGAACTTTAGAATGAGAAAGGCCAGCTTGCTGACAGATTGTATCTGTGTACTTACCCTTGCTCAAATACAAGCTAAGTGGCTTCCTTTAGCACAAGGTCAAGGCATTGGGCAGTAGCAGGTTTTACACTATTGTCCTGGGGACTTCTTTTGTTGCCTTTGATGAATTATTCACACTCTTCCACTTCCCAAGGTTTTACTTCTGCAGCCTTTTCCATGCTGTGGGCACCGGGGCTCACCCTGGGTTCACCCTGGTAGGGAAGAAGCAGGCTGTAAAGGACAGGAGAGAGTTCTTCCCTATGCATTGATCCAGGCAGGCTGACCCCGAAGGGGAAGTAAAGGCAGTTTCCAAGCATGTTAGCTCTGGGGTTCACTGGTAAAAGAGAGGTAAAGGAAAGAGAATCAGGAAATCAGGAATGTCCCTGTTTCCCGATGACCATGACTGTAACAATTGACAGGGTGTGTGGCTAGGATTCTCATATTTGAGACTCTGAGGTTAAGTTATTTCACAAGCTGCCCTCATTAGCTTAAGACAAGTCATATTCAAGAACAAAAAGCCTTTTATTGTTTCTGCATTTCTCATTATACAGGGGTGTGAAACCTTGTTGGTACAACTATTTATCCATGGCAGATCTTCTGGAAATCTCTATTCTAACACTATGTATCTAATGCAGTCTTTAATAAGCCATATTTTAAAATGTTTATAGTATTAGGAAAAAGCTAGCCTTAACTTGCTTCACACAAAAGTGATGTTTTGAGGATTGATACAGCTCTGTTGAGAATTTTACTCCCTACACAAGGCATGCTCTTATTATATATTATTGCACAACAAACTACTCCAAAATGCAGTGGCCCTGAATAACTCACTTTGGTGGTTCTGTAGCTTAACCAGACTCTCCCATAGCTGTTTTGGGTATCTGGGTAAGACTGAATCCAAGGCAGCGAGCTCTCATGGCTAGCATTGGCTGCAGACTGAGAGTTCAGGTGAGGCTGTTGTCTCGAGTAGCTAGCTGTGTGTAGACTTGGATAGCTGAAGACATCTGAGGACATTCCACTAGGCCCTTACAGATGTATCAAAGCTTTGTGTGCCCTATTCTTGGTGGCCACACGGTCACATACATCATATTCAAGAGCTCATGACATCAGTCCAGATTCAAGACAAGTGAAAACTGCAGGAATACTTTGTAGCCTCTTAGATTGAGAGGTCTTTTTTATGTTTTATTTTTGGCAACTGCGTGCCTTGGAGCCATTTTTGACTCACCCTTCATTTCTGCCCCCTCGTATCTTGGATTGCTTATGATCTTTACTGATTACTTTGCCTAGCCCATCTAGATTCTCCCATGATGCTCTTTCACTTCCTTTCCCTACTTGCATCAGCTCTATCCATACTCTTCAACAATCTCAAATTCTTGCTGGGTGATTCTCGCTGGCTCGAAATTTCACTGGACAACCTAGAGATTAGATGCTCAATCTGACATGTTCTGTCAGAGGCAGACTTAGGTGGAGGATCAATAGTGGTAAATCCAACAACCTGGACTTGCTCTCATTCAGGTCATGGATGGTCCAGTCCCTCCAGGAGACATTGTAGGCACAAATTACCATAGCTTTGCTCTACTCCTGAGCTTTGGCAATGAATGAGCACAGGTATACAGAGACCCACTATAGAAAGAGGCCAGTCCTAGCATCTGAATGAAGGAGTTAACATTCATCTGGTCATCTGGCATCCTTTAAAATGGGCCGCGTAATTCTTTTGGGGAGAGCTCTAAAATTCCTAGCCATTATCCTGGCCTTCGTTGTCCCTGACTCAGAGAATGTACCCCTGTACTGTCTACTTAGAACCTGCTTGGGTCAGGAATTCCAGACCCCTAATTTTAGAGATAAGGAGATAGATATTTAGAAGGGAATTCTTTAAAAATTCCACTAGATGACGACAGACAAATTTCGTTTCCCAGGACCCCAAAGGCAATTCAGAACCAAATAATACCACAGTAGACACTAGACACTCACAGGAGCAAAAATAGCAATTAGGCCCCAAGCCTTGGGGGGTTGCTCCCAGTTTCGTTCCAGTGGAGTCTACTGTTTCCATTTTCGTGGATGATCAGCCAGAGTTCTCCCTCTTGTTACCCGCTGGTATCTACACCCTACTTGACTTTCACTCGAACTTATATGTGGCTCACCACCCAGCCCCAGGCACCAGGCTTGGCCCATCCTTCTCCCTTCCTGCCCTTGCTTCTCAAAGGGGCAGCTGTCAGCATCATGCCAGATCACTTTACAGCCCTTTCACACGCTGCTGTCAGTTCTCTGGGGAGCTCATAGCCTGGGGCTCACTGACTCTGGTCCGTATAAACTCGCAGGGTATTGACTTATATGGAATTTTCCAACCATACTTACCATTTCGGCTGAAGAATTAGGCAAAATGCCTTGCATATATCCCAGAAGTCGTAACATGAAATTTTTCAGGCTGGTATTGGTTAAAAAAAAAAAAAAGAGCTCTCCACACGGAATGTAGAAGAGTGCCGGGAACCGCCTTTCCCAAAGGCTATTAAGATTAAGTGATGCTCATGGCTGGGCATAGGCTGGGTGGTGGGAACGGAAAGTTCCATCCAATGCAGTGCTTAGGACGTTGTAGAGTTTCTTTTTAACTGTAACAAAGAAGGAAGTACTGAATTTCCCCCAGTTGACATATTTTTTTTTCCAGGCCCGGAGGCAGAGCTGTATTGATTAGGTCAACAGGTGTCAATATCTGCTTTGGAAAAAAAAAAATCCTAAACACTGACTTTTGTTCGCCTCACTCTGCTTTAACCAGCATCTTTCGCACCTATATTAGAGTCCTTTCTCCTTTCCCTTTCAGAGTCATTTCAGTGTTCCGGTATGAAGACCTGCAGGCATCAACCCACCCAATGTGTGCTGAGTGACATCCATCAACTACTTTGTCGGCCTCCAAGAAGCTCTCCCCTGGGTCTTCTGTCACCGCCGCAGGCCTCAGTCTCCTCTTCTGTTTTCTTTACATTGACCCTGGCCAGGTCCCAGAAAAGCGTCATGGAAATTATGCTCTTGCCTTGAGATGTCAAAGGACCCACAGTAACCGGGCCGTGGTGGCACACGCCTTTAATCCTAGTACCCCGGAGGCAGAAGCAGGCAGGTGTCTGCGAGTTTGAAGCCAGCCTGGTCTGCAGATGGAATTTCAGGATAGCTAGGGCTACACAGAGAAACCCTGCCTCAAAAAAGAAAGTGTGCTCGTGCACACACACATACACATACATACACACACACACAGACCCACAGCTATTTCTGACTCTACTGTTTATTAGCTAATAATGTAGTTACCACTTTTCTGGGCTTCTATTTTCTTCTCCCTCTCTAGCTACCAGAGTGAACCTGGAGGCATTGCCATCCCAGTATCTGATACCATCAGCTTCGGGTCTAGGAGGAGATTAGAAAGAGGCGTGTCCACAGTACAATGCATGGACACGTGGTTCATCACATGTCCAACGCTTTTCCTATTGTGGATTCGGCCTGCTGGCTTGGTCAGTCTTTTCCACTACTGTGATGCTGGTGTTACTCTGACAAAGAAGAACAGGCCACCACCCATTTCCCACCGAGCATTTCTTCATCTTTCACCTCCATTTGTGGACCACATGTCCAAACACTTTGCACCCCAATGACAGACAGCTATCAAGATGGTTTGAGTCTCTTCTATTCAGCTTGCTTATCGTAACTGATAAAGTCCCCTTCCCATCCCCCCATAAAACAAGATCTCTTCGAAATATACCCTGCCCCAGAAACTAGTTATTTACACTATGTATGTTCCAGAAATACCTTGTAATGAACCATACAAATCTATTTGTTCTGCTGCTACTATAATTGCCTATATCTTATTATAACTTAATATGTAACAGATTCTTTGGGTGAAGGCAGAAGCAGCTGAGCATTCACTGAGAGCACAGACATTGGAGGTTGTTGAGGAGCCAGTGAACCCACTAATTGGATAAAAGGGGGGTGGTGTGGAAATTTAATTAAACTGGCATTTGCTCTAGCTGCTGTAAATATTAATCAGAAAATGAGCTGTTAAAAAAAAAAAGCAAAAGGCGAGGGATGACATTAAAAATGGCATGGGTGCCATTCTTTCTAGCATCGAGGAGGAAATGGATCTCTTCCTCCCGTGACGAGCCGGTCATCTGTCCACTGAGCCCTGCCGACGGCTTGTTTGGGCAGAGATCACAAAGAAAGGCGCTTGGAAAGCTGTGAGTGAAGAGGAGACGTGTGAGATTCTTGATTTGGGGACCAGATGCATCTCTTGGCAGCTCTTCATGAAAACATAAAGATAAAATATGTGTCTAAAAAGGCTGGGTGGGGGGAGGCGAGAAAAGAGAAAAAAAAAGCCGATTTCCTCCTTCTTTTCAAGTACTCCTCCCAGAAAGGGAGGCGGGGAACATCTGCATCCATTCAAGCAATAACGCTTAAACAATTGTCAAATTTGAGAGGGGCGCATGAGGGTTTTGAACCCCGCGTTTAAATACATTCCATAGCCCAGGAGCCTTTGGAAAGACACCATCCTCCCTGGGCCTGCAAACAAGAGCGTAGGAAGGCAAACACAGATGGCAACGCTGTGTTTAGTTAGGGCTGCTTTCACAGGTTTGTTTAAGTGGGCTGAGTGGCCAGACAGTCGTTCCCCTAGAGACCATCGCCCCATCACCACCAGGGCCTTGTGGGGAACTCCGGGTTAATGGACTCAGCCAGGGCCCTGGACGCATTCGTCACTCAGAAGGCCAAAGGCCGCGCAATCTTCCCTTCAGTTCTGGGCTTTTGCAGGCGTCTGGAGAAGCCTTGCTGATCAATGGGATGCTTCCGCTGGGGGTGGGAGAAAGCTTGCCTCGGGGAAGTTGTCCTTTGAATATAGGCCTGACCATGGCATAGTGTTCTGCTGTTTTAAAAAGAACACTTTTTTTTCTTCATTTCCCCCATCACTTGGGAAAAATCATGTGAAATGGCCTCCTGGGCCAAAATGTGTGGCAGCCCTTTCATGGGGATTTCTATTCCCTGTGAGTGACCAGGGTGCCCAGAGCTCTGCTCATGTGAGTCACTGCTGGGTGGCTCAGGCATTCCTCAGCCTCCCGTTGGGACCTCTGGTTGCCTTGACTCCCTGATGTGTCCTTGTGTTAGCTCTCCAGGGCTGCTGCAACAGAGCCCAGGGGTCTCCCTTACCAATAACTTCACTTTCCACGGTTCCAAGGCTCCAGGGTCATGTGGCTAATTGAAGAATGACGACATTAAAGGGAGAGAGGAGTGGGTGGAGAGAGAGAGAGAGAGAGAGAGAGAAGAAGGAGGAGGAGGAGGAGGAGGAGGAGGAGGAGGAGGAGGAGGAGGAAGGGGG
>NW_026067912.1:11453044-11469169 GCF_014885135.2 Alexandromys fortis | reverse complement strand
AGAGGAGAGGAGAAGGACAGAGAGGGTGCATAACTTTCCTTGCACTCTAGGTCTATATGTTTAGGGTACATAAACCAGTATATGTAGGGTTTTGATACTATTTATGGTTTCAAACATCCAGTGAGAATCTTAGACAGTATTTATTCACTTGTGATTAGAGACCCTTGTTCTTACTACAAGTTAGCTATCTTTAAAAAAGAAAAAAAAAGGAATAATCTTTGCGTCACAGTTCGAAGGGTTAAAATTCCAAACAGAAGAGCCAAGAGGGCCGCATGTCCTTTAGAGGCTGTGTTGAATGTTTCCTTGCCTCTCCCCAGCTCTGGTGTGGCTTGAGAGCTCTTGGCATCCTGGGCTTTATTAACATTTAAGTCCAGTTCTGTCTCCACCTTCATGTTACATCTTCCCTGGATGGTTGCCTCTCCGTCCCTCTCCTTTCTCTTAGAGTGACGTCAGTGACCTGGCCAGGGTCCGACTTAATCCAGTCTGCCCATCTGCAAAGCTCTACTAATTAGGATTCACGTGCTTTGGGAGTTAGAACCTCAATTTATCTCTTCGGCAGAGGCCATTCAGCACCCAGCAGCCTTTATTGCAAGAATCAGAGCAATAGGATACATCATTTATTTACATCTATTTGGGTCCCGTGAGATCCTGACCTGGACTATAGAACTCAGCGGCACATTGCTTGCCTGGCAAGGCCCTGGGTTTGGTTCCTGACGCAAAAGATAAACAGAAAACTAAATGTTTGGACTCCTCTTTGTATCCTTCCGATGAATACATTCTCCTAGTGTCAACAAATGGATATGAAAAATTAATTACATGTAAAATAAGACCACAAATTACTCTGGTGAGTTTTTCAACATTTAAAAGGTCGTTGGCTCTCTTTTTAAAGACGATTGAGCCGCCACCAACTGTTGTTTCTTAATTCATCGTGATATTATAGTTTCTTGCATACTGGTGTAGAAATTTTCCTCCTATTATGAAACATCAATGACTACAAATGGTATTTACTTACACTTTTTAAGAATAATATCCTAACTTGGTAAAAAGTAAAGTGCTGAAAATTCTTTATCGTTCCTTAATTTTTGGCCATTCCCCCCCCACCCCGGTAAAATATAAACATGTGGAAATCACTGTGATAAGATGCTTCTTTTCTTTTTGAAGCAAGATTTTACCATCAGCCTAGACTCAGTAGCTATGAGCTCAGGCTGACCTTGAACAAGATGATCCTCCTGCCTCAGCTTTCCTTGTACATGATTACAGTCAGGCACCCTTATGCCTAACTCATGCTTTTATCCGTTATGCCCAAAGAGGTCCTTGTTTTATCCTTTTAAAGTTTGGGTACAATTTTATTGACACTTGAAAGAAAGTTAATCAGCAAAGCAGGCAAGCTAGAAGTGTCAGCAACTGGCCAGAGGAGGGCGATAGAGAAGAGGGAGAGAGAAAGCCTTGTTCTGTTTGAGTTAGGTTGGTATGAAGGTCAGTCACAGGAGAGACAAACCGCCACAGGGCAAGGGAGGGAGCAACGGATACGGATACAAGATCCAAGAGCAAGCATACGTAGGTTCCTACCATCGTCCCAAAGAAGGGACAGAGGAGAATAAACAGGAAATGTTACAAGGCTTTTAGTCAGGACCTAGAAAGACAGACCCAGCAGAGCCTGATGGTGGCTCTCAGAAGACCTTTCACTATATCTATAAAAGTGTGAGAATACAACATGTCACTAAAAGACTAAAAGTCCTCCTGCCATAGCTTAAGGAGGATCAACTTTCATGAAGGATGGACTCTTGGCCAAGTGATTGACATACCCAAAAAAATTAAATCTTTCTTTAATTTATTTTTATTTGGTTTTGATTGATTGATTGATTGATTGATTGATTGATTTTGGTCTTCTGAGACCCTGTATAGCCCTGGCTGTCCTGGAACTCACTTTGTAGACCAGGCTGGCCTTGAAGTCACAGAGATCCTCCTACCTCTGCCTCCAGAGTGCTGGGATTAAAGAAAGGTGTGCACCGCCACCGCCTGGCACAAAACAAAATCTTGATGAAGAAAAAAATGCCCTGTTCCCACCTGAAGGTGGATTCCATTCTTTACCGATTACCCCCTCTGAAGAAGAAACACTCGAATGATTTCAGAAATGGAATAAAATTAGGCAATGGATATGACCCACTTCCATGAAGGTCTAGAGATCTGTTTGCAAAACTATCCCGATAGGAGCCCCTAAAGTTTATTTAGACCTCTAATAATGGTCACTATTCGCTTCCATAAAGTTTGGCGGTTTGTGTTTGATTTAATGTAACTAGCTATCTGTCCAGGGACAGAATGACATAGTGCTCTTGTTTAATTTCTGTTGCTACGATACAATATCCTGACTAAAAGCAACTTACAGGAAGAAGAATTTATTTGAGCTCACACTTCCTGGCTTCAGTCAGTCAGGAAGGAGACCTCAAGGCAGGAACTTGAGACGAGACAGGCCGTTAAATCCAATCCACAGTCAAGAGGAGAGAAGAGTGAGTAAACACAGGCTCACCTGGGCTCATCATGTTCTCTCTGCTCCAACAGTTCATGACCCAACACCTCGGGAATGGTGCCACCTACAGTGAGTGGGCTGAGTCCCCATCTTAAAGAACTTAAGACAAACCCCTAAGGCCAATCTGATCTAGACGAGTGCTCAGTGAGGCTCTCTTCCATGTTATTCTAGGTCGTTTCAAGTTTATGTTGAAAGCTCACCACACAGGTGGGAATCTGGCAGTGAGCCCAAGATTGACTATCGCGACTTGGAAGTTAAAGATCTTTAAAATGTGATTACTGGGGCTGGAGAGATGGCTCAGAGGGTAAGAGCACTGACTGTTCTTCCAGAGGTCCTGAGTTCAATTCCCAGCAACCACATGGTGGCTCATAGCCATCTGTAATGACATCTGGTGCCCTCTTCTGGCCAGCAAACAGACAGACAGAACACTGTATACATTATAAATAAATCTTAATTTTTTAAAAAAAAAATGTGATTACTGGTTACACATGGAGGCTAAGCCTCTAGTCCTAGCTTTGTAGCAGGCTGAGATGGGAGCATCCTTTGGATCCGTAGGCTGAAGACCACCCTAGGCAGGAGAACAAGAATTATCTCATAAGAGAAAGGAAAAAAAATGTGATTTTTCAGGCCATCTGGAAAAATGATTCTAGTTTCTAGCATTTCTGTCCACTTCCATCTTTGCAGGGGCCCACCTCCTACATTCTATGCACTGTGTCATTTTCCAATTACGAGACTGGTGGCTGAATCCATGGTAGTGAGTCAATATTTTCTTCGCATAAACCAAAATGCCACCAGTCTCCACTTCCACGGTATGGTCTGAACATTTTCCACATCGGACGTGAGTTTGAAAGGCCTTGATTGGCAGCAGATATGAGCGGTTGAGCAAGCCAGCAGGTCGCAGACGGGATAGCAGAGTGAATGACTGGTCAAAACCATGGGTGGCTAGATTTGTTTGGTTTTGTTTCCTGGAAAAAAAAAAAACCAATCCCAAAGTAGTTTATATTTGCCCATTTGAGCAGGAACAGTTTTTCACAATAGAAAGAAAGCTAAGCAAGGGTTAGACCTGACTGTCCAACAAGATCGATTCTGGACGTCGTCACTTAAGCTTACCAAAGAATTTCACAGCTCTCAAGAAAGGTAAATTAATTATTGACAGACAGGATATGGGGAAATGATGGCTGGCCTGTAAGCAAAGAGACAGGAACCGAGTGAAGAGTGGATTAATCAAGTCCAACCATGTTTTCTAGCAAGGCCACATGGTGGAAAAAAAAAAATGGGTTCCCGTTGAGAGAAGACAGTTAAGACTTCCTTTTGGGACATTAATTTCGTTTTTCCAGCAATACTTTTAGATTCAGATAGAGGGATGGGTGTTTGGGGGGGCATAGACCAGTCCTTCCTTATATAGGACAGAATCACTGAGCTGTGATAGTTTCTCTTTCTCCCTTCACAAACTCAGTAAGGTTCCTATAAGTACAGGAATGAGGTTGTGACTCTTTACCAAGACTCTCTCCCCATATGGGCAGTGTAGGTGCAACTACGTATGAACACCCATCCTTGTCTCTACACTTAATACAGGCCTACTCTTCATTTTGAACAAAGATAATTTCTGGTTAGGTCATAACATATGCCGGTTTGGGCCATCTTAATCTGGAAATCACATTCCTCCCCTCCCCCCAAATTCAGTCTAGTTCAGGGAAAGGAAAATCTATATCCCGTCACCACTGCACAAATGTATACCATGTACTGCAGAGAAGAGCTGGTTGCTGGCTGAAGGAATGGAGTGTTGCCTGGACCACTTGGAGGTTGTGGCCAGGTACCTGATCTGGCGCCAGCTGTGGCTTTCTTTCACTTATGCTCATTTGGGAATACCAGATGTTTCTCGGGCAGCCTAGACACTCTTAGCTACTACACACATTCTGAGTCAATGAACTCGGTATCTGCCGTGAAGACCTAGAACTCTGTTTTAAAGAAACAAAGAATGCAGGCTATAAACCAGCAATGCAAATGCAGATTGGCTAGACCTGTCTAAATTGTGGAAGAGAAGGGGAGTGGTAGATGGAAAGGTGGGTGCAGAGAAACACTTCTCTCCAGTCCATCAAAAACTCTGTAAATAAGCAACAATATTTTGGTCAAGAATGGACTGAAGGCCGGGCGGTGGTGGCGCACGCCTTTAATCCCAGCACTTGGGAGGCAGAGACAGGCGGATCTCTGTGAGTTCGAGACCAGCCTGGTCTACAGAGCTAGTTCCAGGACAGGCTCCAAAACCACAGAGAAACCCTGTCTTGAAAAAAAAAAAAGAAAGAAAGAAAAGAAAAGAATGGACTGAATCCGTAGCTGTGGTCCCATAAGATACAACGGCCCTGAAAGACAACTGCCAACCAGTGATATTCCTCGCCTATCTGTGGGACACTAGCACTGCCAGTTTATGAAGTTATGGGGCATACATTTCTATAAATTGCATGCTATTTGATAATGTAATAAATAATGGGTTTCTGGCTTTCCATTGGTATAAAATATACTTCTTCTTTTACATGTAAAAGACAAAATCTAGGGTAAACAGTGTGTAGCTTTATCTGGCAGCAGCCTCATCCAATCTCTTATTTACTGGGTCTCTTTCCGGCGTTAAGAAGTCACACTGCTGGGACTAGTCTATGCTATCTAGGTTTCTATAAGTGCACTCCACAATGTTGAACCAAGGAGGAAATTGCTTAACAACGTATTTCTCTGAATACATCCGGCCATTAAGTAGCATGTGAGTGCAGTTTTCTTTTTCTTTTATAAATAAACCCTCCTCAGATTACACTACTTTAAGTGTACCCCAGGGCCTGTTGGGGGAAAGTCAATGATAGAAGCCTGATCTGCGTGCATTATGTTACTAATTAGTTTAAGAGACGATTTATCTTGGAAGTGTGTTTTTCTTACATCGAGGAGTTCCAGAGCCCCTTGTTGAAAAAGTTGGTCCCATGTGTTCCCTCATCGTGTTCGCAACAATGGGAAGTAGATACAGAACACCATGACACCCAGGTTTCAACGTTATTGCTTAATAAGAATAAGTTTCCCTCTGGTCTACCAAAAGAGCAATATGTCTACCAGTTTGAAAGATGGCAAAGTCCCACTCAGGCAAGCTTACCTTTCATGACACTCTAAGTGAAAAGGCAAGAACACATGCACTGTGGGCAGGTCCCAGACAGTCAACCTAAAGATTCCCAGTCTCTCAACATTCTCCTCTGGTGTCCCAGCTCATGAGTCAACATCCTTTATTCTTGGCAAGTGAGAGAGGGGGAGGATATGAGAAGGCAGGGAGCTGTCATCCAAATAATTTGGAAAAGGAAAACTTTTCTACTGTGTTGAGTAAATTAATGGCATTAAAAAATGAACAGACAGGCGAAAAGGATTGCTTCTATCTAGAAGCATTTTCTGGAATCGAATGTTTGCCTAGGTTGCTTTTAGTTGAAAATTAATGTTATTTTTATGATGTCTCAAAATGAAAAGCTTCCTTCCTATTGAAGTTCCCATGTGAAAGGAGAGGAGGGAAATGTGCTGTGCCCTGAGTTGTTGTCATGGTATTATTTTGGAGCCATGCAATTGAGATTCCACACTTGGTTCATATCTTGAAAAAATGTAGTATCATTGTCTTTCAGAATGAATGAATACATGTGTGTATACAAATGTGCAGACACATGTGAGGCCTTTTTATTTCAACAAACTTTATCCATGGCCTGTCACATCCTAAATGCTGGTGTAGGTGGTAATACAGAAGTAGTATGCAGAGACTCTGTTCTGAAGATGGTCACAGACTTAAAGATGGGAAATACTTAAAGCAGCAGGAATAGATACAAAATAACAGCAGCTCCTATTCATTGAGCGTTGATTATGCCATATACCAACATATATACTTTCTGTGTATTTTATGATTTAATTCTCCTGAGAGCTCTAGAAAGGGATATATTCCATTTACACATCCCCTTTTCACAAGAGAAATAAGAGACACAGAGCAGTTAAACAGCTTGTCCAAGGTAAACACAGTCAATAAATAAAAGAGTTGGATTTGGACCCAGGGAGTTTGATAAAAGGCCTAAGAGATTGACCTACACAGTCATAGAAAACTGAACACAAACTTCTCTAGGTGTTCAGAGGACACATTCCCAATCTAGACACAGACATTGGGGCTTCTGTCCAAAGGAGCTCAGGGTCCATAATCTGTTTCCACTGCTTAGAGACATTATGAGCCAATCAGCATGGAGATTAGTCTTGGACTCATCCTGTTGCCAGATCCAAGGAGTCTGCAAGGAGAAGCCCTCATCTTACCCTCACTCTTTCTCCCAGAAATGGCCCATCAGCTGGACCAGAGAGTATCATTCTCTCCTTCCTTCAAAACCACTCCTGCTGGGGATGCAATACCCCTCTGTTAACCATCTAGAAATGGAGATTCCCTTTTTGTCAGCCTTGCTCACAAAGAATAAGGCCATGGGCAGCTCCAGCTGCTCCCTGCCTAATGAGAACCGTGTGAGCATCTCGCTGATGAGGAGCAGCATGGAGGATCATCTGGCTTGATCATTTCCATACTCTTACAGGATTCTGGGCATGAAGCGCATCTCCCATTGTCCCAGCATGCTTTGGAGAGGGGATGGAAATTCTGTGAGGAATTCCATTCAAATCCCTCTATGGGTTCCATGCAAAAAAAAAAAAAAAACCCTTTGCCCAGATACCCCACAAAATGACAGATGTGGTGAGCATCTGTGAAAGATTGCTTTTATAGAATTGGTGTGGGCTAAATCTGCCTCTTTCTCCAGAACCATATTTTCCTTCCAACCAAGGTGAAGAGATCAGGCCTGATGTGGGATTCCCCTAGGTATGCTGTGAATACCACTGGTGAATAAAGAAACTGCTTTGGCCTATTTATAGGGCAGAACTTAGGTAGGCGGGGAAAACTAAACTGAATGCAGAGAGAAAGGAGGCAGAGTCGGGAGAAGCCATGCAGCCACGCCAGAGACAGACCCTGGGAACTTTACCGGTAAGCTACAGTCACATGGCAATACACAGATTAATAGAAATAGGTCAAATTAATATACAAGAGTTAGCCAATAAGAAGCTAGAGTTAATGGGCCAAGCAGTGATTTAATTAATATAGTTTCTGTGTGATTATTTTGGGGCTGAGCAGCCGAGAACCAACAAGCAGCCTCCCTACAACACAGGCCTTGGTCTTAGGGGATAGAACTCCCTCCGTTAGCACTGACAGTATGGCCTTGTATGACAACCCCATAGGATTACTGGGAGGATGGGTGAGGTTGAGGGCTGGGGTTTGGGGTGCTGTCAGCTCCCAGCAAGCATCTGGTCCCGTTATTACTGTTGTGGCGGTTACTAAGTGTTAACAAGTGAGTGTTTATAAATAGTCTAAATTGAAGACACAGCTTTAGCCTTTGGAGTGCTCTGAAGCCACCTCCCTGTGGTCTCTCATTTCATCATGGCTGTGCGACTGGCTGGTGGGACTGAGGCTACCTGGGGCCAAGATAGGACTTCTTGCCTTCGACTCCGAACGCAAACCCACTGATTTTCCCCAGGAGTTTACTTAAATCGCATTTAGAGTTGATTTCTATTTCCAGCGGCTAACGAATCCAAGGTTCCTGCCTGCGCCCGAAAGCACATTTCAGCCATGGCTGCTTTGACCCCTTGATGTCTCCCTTCTAGCATTGTGTGATCCCCGTCTCTCTTCAATCTTTCCATGCCCTGCGTGATCCCATACCTTTGGTTCTTTGCGATGCTGAAGAATCTCTTCTCTACAAGGGATGCTGGTTTGAAAAGCCATCTGCACGTCCTTGCTCTTCTGATCTTTTCGGTGTCCTCTGAGAAGTGGAAAAGGCTCCACACATATTGGTTGTCTTCATTAGCGAGGCTTAGCTCCTTTCTCAATTGAATGCTTACACCCCCAGGGACAGCACAGCCTAGTGACCAAACCTGCGCTTCAAAGCCTCGCTCCCCAAATTCCAGCGATCGGACTTCTCCAGTCCTGTACCCTCTGGGGGACATGAGAACATGAGAATGTACCTATGGGGGAACATAAGAAAGACTGTTATTGTAAAGTCTTTCTGGGATTTAAATGAAGCATCTCACGTGAAGAGCTTGGCACAGAACCTAACTCGAAAAAATTTTCAAAAAAAAAAAAAAAAGGCATTGTATTAGCATGAGCACCGTCCACTGGAATTGGGGTTCAAATTAGAATGAACATCATTATTACTACTCAGGTCTTTGCACAACTGTTTTTTTTTAAAAAAATACATTTATTAATTTATAATTTTTATTTGTTTTTCATATAGTATATTTTAATCATGTTTTTTCTGCCCTAACTCCTACCAGATTTTCTTCACCTTCCTATCTACTTCGTGTCCATTCTCTCTCTCTCTTTCTCTCTCTCAAAAACAAAAAACAACCCTGCCCAAATGAAAATCAAAACAAACAAACAACAACAACAAAATAACACAGGAGATAAAAAAAAAAATATGTCCAAACTGAACAAAAAGCTCACAAAAAAAACAACAACAAAACCCAGAGGTCATTTTAAAAAGTTATTGGGTGCTCTTGTTATTTGGGCCACGATCGCACCAATGCATTTTGCAGGCAGGTCACTGTTGCAGATCAAACCGTTTGTAGCTGGATGCTATTAATTGATGATTGCCTTTCTCTTCCAGCCATGTTCGGAATAACTTCCAGCACCAAGAATGCTAGTCACTGGGTGCGAAGCTTCTAGTTGGGCACCTGTTTGACTTCTTCGTGTTCTATGATGTAAGTATAGGTTATCCTCAGAAATAGGGCTTACCATCGGGTTGTAGAAAGCAACCAATAACCTGAGCCAGTTTGGGAATTTAAAGAACTCGGGGACATTTTGCAAATGGTAGCCTATCTCTGCCTGGTGGGTGTCAGGAACCAGTGAGTTGATTTTCCTTGTATGATCAGATGAGGTGAAGACACCAGACAATGAGGAGCGGCACAGGATGGGGGCACGCTCCTTTTAAATAGCTGGCCTTGATTTCTAAACTTTGTTGTATTGGAATGAGAGCAGGGTACATAGAACCCGCCGGGCGCCCTGCCCTCCCTTTTATTTGTGCAGGGCGTCTTTCTTCTTGGTATTTATTGCTCTGAGTCACTTCTCTGGGTGCCAGATGGAAGAAGACGTGAAGCTACTGGCTGCCTATGAAGAAACGTGAAGTTCTGTTGGGAACCAGCTGAGAGCGGGGAAGCTGCGCTGGGGACTCATTTTTAGATAGGATTACGCTCCCACTCTTCGGCCTTTCTCATCCCATGAGGCTTGATCGGTTCCCCAGAGATGGTGATTCTCATATGTTTTCCCTCTTGTTCTTTGAGCCCATCTGTAAATTTGTAGGAGAAATTTAATCCGTATGGTCTCATTCATTAAACTCATTAAGCTTCGTATAATGAGAGCAATTTCGTGGCTGCAAACCCTTCAAAGTTTACTCCTGGCAGCCACAATTTCCTGTTTGTGAAGAGTGAGTTGGGCAGCAGGCCTGAGATGGTTGGTTTTTTTTTTTTTTTTTTTTTTTTTTTTTTTTTTTTTTTTTGGGCATCTTGTTCCAAAAACTGAGATTTTTTTCCTCTCCATTTCAGAGAGGGGCGTTATATCTAGGTTACCAGATGCAGTACCCATACCAAGTTTGTCCTGTCTGGTCAGGATGACCAAGACTATATTGGTCTGAAAGATTTGACAATCCCAAGTGATGTGGTCTTTTGGACTTACTACAGGTCACCACGTCCACATAACCTGTTCCGGTCATAGGAATGGACATGATTCCTTTGGCTGATTGTCTTTTCTGCATTTTTGTGCCGCCATTGCTTTCCTTGCTCGTGTTATAGTTAAAATTAACCACCTTCTACGAGATGCTGGCTAAGCTGTAGATAATACTTAAAAACACAAGTTCTGGGATCAGGGAGACCAGGGCTGTTTTAAACTGATGATCAGTGGAAAAACACAAACTCTCTGAACTTTTTCTATTCTCTTCTCTCCTCTCCCCCCCCATGTGTATGTGTGTGTGTGTGTATGTGTGTGTGTGTGTGTGTGTGTGTGTGTGTGTGTACTATCACCATCTCCGAATTTCTGTTGTTGCCTGTTTTGGGTTCCTTGGGTATGGAGAATGTTAATTCTTGGCCGGATATAGGTTTTGCAAATATTCTCTCCTAATTTGTGTGTCAGAATTCATGTTCCTGGGGGTGCACACATGTGCTGGCTGGTTTCATGTCAACTTGAAACAAGCTAAGAGACACTTGGAAAGAAGGAACTAAGATAATGCCATCACCAGATCAGCCTGTGGATCCTTTTCGTAATTGATGATTTCTGTGGGAGGGCCCAGCTCCATGTGAGTGGTGCCACCTCTTGGCTGGCGATCCTGGTTTGCTATCAGAGAGCTGGCTGAGCAAGCTGTGAGGAGCAAGGAAGTAAGCAGCCCTCCTTCATGGCCCCTGCCTCAGTTCCTTCCTCCAGGCTCCTGGCCTGCACTCCCTTCATGATACACTACAACTTACAATATGAAATAAGCCCTTTCCTTTCTTCTTCTTCTTCTTCTTCTTCTTCTTCTTCTTCTTCTTCTTCTTCTTCTTCTTCTTCTTCTTCTTCTTCTTCTTCTTCTTCTTCTTCATCATCATCATCTTGAGACAGGGACTCGCGTTGGCCTTGAACTCTCTGATGACACATGACTGATTGACCAGCAAGCCCGGGAATCCTCCTCCGGTCTCTGCTTTCTCAGTCCTGAGATTATTAACACGCCACCAGACCCAGCGATTTTACTCTGGTTCTAGACATCACACTTTGGTCTGTGTGTTTACATGGCAAGCACTTTACTAGCTGAACCAACTCCCCAGCCCCAAAACTTCTTTTTAAACTGTCTAATGTGAAATAGACCTCAGAGAAAATGTACAAAACATGTAAAGATAGCTTAAAGAGTATTAAAATGGATACACTAGGTCGGCCCCTGTACCACCTTTCCCATGGTTCTCCATCTCAGAGCAAAATGCAGGCAAAATTTTGCCATTTCCTGGTGGCGCACATCTTTAATCTCAGCACTTGTGAGGCGGACAGAGGCAGGTGGATCTCTGTAAGTTCGAGGACAGCCTGGTCTACAAGAGCTAGTTCCAGGACAGACCTCCAAAGCTACAGAGAAACCCTGTCTCAAAAAATAAAAGAAAACAATAACAAAAAATGTCATTTCCTGCCACTATCATCTTTGCATTTCCTTAGTTTACCTCCCAATAACTCTGAAGGATGTGCCTTAGTTTTAGTACAGTTCTGAGCTATTTGTTCTTTTGTCTATGGTTTCCTTTAAACAGTTTGTTTCTGTTATTCGGGTACTTGGCTGCAAGTAGCTGGAATTCACTTATCTTCAGTGCTGTATGCATTTCATCACATGTGTATCCCACCATGTATGTAGCTATTTCACACGGGATCCACATTTGGGTCATTTCCAGCCTGAGGTCATTATAAGTGATAGTGCTTCGTAAGTGATATGAATGTTTCCCCTGGGCACGGCACTGATTCTGTGTAAGTGCTGGCTGAGCCACAGGCGTGTACTAGCTTTACATTTAGTGACGGTGCAAAAGTGCATGCTGCTTTCTGATTCTTCGGCCATGCATGAGAAGCACTACTGCTCTCTGGCCTCGCTGTGCTTCCGACTTGCTAAGGGGTCAGGCATGCTACTGCCCTACAGCTAGAGGACTTCCATTAACCATGGAAGGAATTTGTCTCTGGTAAAACCAGATCGTTGTCTTCAGTGCAGAGGAGAGCTGGAAGACTAGCCTAGAGGAAGCACACAGTTGGAGTGACTAAAGATATTTGCATATAGACCTTAAGCACAGGGTTAAGAAAAACAGTGGCTCAGAAAAGAAGGTGGGGCTCCAGAGCATGAGGGTGGGCTTGTCAAAGAAGGACTGAACTTCTTTATATTAAAGTTATCTGGGGTATTTTTCTGCTTTGTATTTTAAAATTAAATGTATGTCTGGGCAGGAGGAGTCCAGGGGCCTGCAGAGGTCAAAAGTGTCAGATCCCCTACAGGCAGTTGTGAGATGCCCAATATGGACCTATATTCCAGCCCTCCAGTCCTCCAGTCCTCAGTACATGCTCTGAACCACTGAGCCATGCTCCAGCCCCCTAAAGTTACTATACTATAGACTTTAAGCACGAGAGTTAAGAGAAGTGTTTGGGTGAGAGTGTGCTCAGAGAGAAAGAAGCTGCTTGCAAGAGTGTTGGGTATGGGCTTCTCGAAGACAGTTGTACTTAGCAACTTGTTGAGAACATACTCTCTCTACAGTAGTCACACACAGGATTTGGATGTATCTTGAAGCTATCATCTTCAAAGCATTGCTAAGAAACCTAAATGAAGTCACAGAATGGCTCCTAAGAGGCCTCTTTGGGATGCCAATTGATAAGATAAAGATTAGGCTACAAGGATGCAGAGAAGCGGAGGATCTTTATGTAAACAAAGCTAACAGTCCTGCTTGACAGTCCCAGGAAAGGTCTGGGAACAGGAAGGAGGCCTCACTCGCAGGCACCGTGAGGATTGAAACTGGTTCCTCGCTGCGGTATCATAAGGCATCTAGCTATGAAAGGAATGCCATCTCCACGCTGACAAATGTTCACCGTGATGGAACTCTGATTCAGAGTCTGTCCAGAGCCATTAACCAGACTCAGGAGTGAGGCACCCCTAACTTTCCCTGTCTTCCTTATCTTCAACTCTTAGCCATACCAGCGGGTGATAGAAATTTTCATTTTGATTATAGTTTTCCTTTCCCTGACCCCTGGTTGGTGAGCAGTTTTCTGTGTGTTTGGGGTGTTTATAGAGTTTCCTTTTGCTGAGGACCTGTTAAAGTCTCTTCTCTATTTGTCTTCTCTACTTCGTTTGCGTTTCCTACGTTGCTCAGCGGGATCGCATGTCTTGCTTTGGCTGACTTGTGGCAAGCCTTGTCATTCATTTCATGGTGCCATTTAAGGAAATGAAGCTGTTCCTTGTAAGGTGGTCAAGTTCATCAACCTAGTGTCTTTTATGTTATCTTTACAAACTTGTATCTTAAACCAAAGTCATATTCCCCTGTAATAGATCTGAAAACAATATTGCTTGCTTTTACTACTTAGACACATCACCTTTCCAGAACTGATTTGTCGATGTTACTGTTTACAGGGCTAAAATAGGAAGCAAACAGTTCCCCAATGCACACGCCGAACTTTCTCTGTGACTCTCTTTACCAACACTACTGGTATAACTATACCAGTAACTATAACTAACTCAATTAAAGCTCACTGGTTACCGAGTTGGGTTTGTTGGAATCTTTACTTTGGTCTGTTGTGGGTAGACCTGGGCGTGTCCCTTCTCCCCAGAAAAAGTCTCATACAATACACTGCAATAAGGAAATCCCTAATTCATCAGCGAGCCATATCCATGTCTTTAGAAATTAAAAAATTCTCTGAATAGATCTTAACAACTCTCTGAAGGTGGAGGGTTGGTTTGCACAAAATTCATTAGATTCTGCACTAGCAACTTGATATTTAAGACCTATCCCGGGTGACATCTTTTCCTAAAAGTCATTTTTCAAGCTGTCGCCTTGATTTGGACATGTAATTGATTTCTACATTTGACCTCATTAGTTTTCCTCTTGTTTCCATTGCTTTCAGGTCATTCACAGGCTCGCCATCATTCCTCCTTGTTGCTTCTTGCCCTCGTTTTCTTCCTCTCAGAAGAGCATCCTTTCACATTGCCTTTCACACGGGTCCACGTGCAGCAGGGTCTGTGTTTCTGTGGGTCCGAAAATGCCTGCATTTCATCCTCCTGTCCCCTCAGTCTGTCTGTTTGAATGAGGAGTCTGCTGAAGTCTGCACACAACAATGATAAATTGTTAGTTGGTAGTGGAGTTACTGGATGCAGATTCAATTCTTGGTAGATAATTCAGACACGGCAAACGGGACTAAGTTCTTCCGTCAGAAGACACGTTCTGGCAGTTTCTAGTCTCCCCTCTGACAGCAGTTATGATCGGCTCTCTTATTTTGATATCAACTTCTCTCGACTCATAATTAGTTGTGTGAAGTCTTTCATCTAGCACATCATTGTCCGCGGTTTGACCTCTACGTCCTTGAAAGACAATTTCCCAAATAAACAGCACACACGCTCCTCCCTGGGAAATTTTTGTTACATCATAGCCTTTGGGTGTAAAGCATAGCTATTAAAAATTATATAACGATATGATAACTTCATTGTCAGTGACTTGGTAACTTTGTCTGGATGACCAAAGAAGACTTTTGATTTCTAGAGACTTCTATTGTTTCTCTGAAGTATACTGGATATTAGCTGTTCAATTTGATTTTTTTGAGTACTTTGTCTTTTCAAAATATATTTCCATGTCTTGGGTTTTTTTCAGTTTACAGACAGCTGTATGTGTATGTGTGTGTGTTTGTGTGCACATGCACGCATTTTCATACTTGTGTAATACTTTTTTATTTTACATTTATTTTGCTAAATTTCCTGTGTACAGGGAATCTTACTACACATCCACAGTCCTTTGCCTATCTCCTATATCTTTTAATCTCTCAAACAATTTTGATTTGATATAATTTGAATATTATCTAATATTTGAAAGTATCAGTTTGATGTTTTCCTCTTTCACCATCCATTTCTCTTAGGGATTTGTCTACTTTGGAAACTTTTATGTTCTACGTAGAAATTTCTTAACAGTATTTGCTTTATTAAAGCAAATAAAAAGCTGTCATTCTTTTATTGCTATTGATCCATCACCTGTATTACACTCTTGTGAGCGTGCATGTGTGTGTATACCTGTGACTCCATGGATGGAGGCCAAAGGTGGGTATTAGGTGTCTTCCTCCATTGCTCTCTGTCTTATTTTTTTTTAAACTGTCTCCCATTGAACTCTGACCTTACCCATATGGCCACTTACAGACGTAGATCACACATGGTCCTCGTGATTACGCGGCCAGCATTTCCCACTGAGCCATCTCCTTGGGTCTTATTGATTCTCTTCTGGCGATTATAATTGTCTTTTCCTTTTGCTAGTTTAAAAAAAAACAATTTGGTTATAATCATTCAGTAAGACCTGATTTGTTTCAGACTTCCATCCTTAGGATTTGTTGGTTCACATCAAGTTTGTAGATAATACGTTCATCAGTTTGAGACACCACTTAACCACAATGCCTGCTTCTACTCTTCTGGCTTTTATTTGAAATCTTTCTGACTTTTCAGTTGCAGGCATTTTATTTTGTTCACAACTCTATTACTGTATCCTCTGGGTTCCCCATTGTCCCCAATTATGTGCCCCTCTTTACTCCATGCCTGTTCAAAGCAGTTTCTCCCAAGCTTTCCTCCAGTTTTCTCATTCTGTCTCATCTGTACAATGATGTACTTAGCACATCATTGAAACCAACTATGGGGTCCTTTTTGAAAATTCTATCTTGTCTCCTGTTTGCCCACCTGATATCCATTTATAATTCTTAGTTCAACTTTTATGCTTATGAAGATGGAGGACTGATGGCTTTTGCTATCTATGCCCGATTATCACACCAAGTAGTTTTAATCCCTATCATTTGCTGGTGTTAT
>NW_026067912.1:11391498-11452975 GCF_014885135.2 Alexandromys fortis | reverse complement strand
TTCTCTTATGTCTTCTCTGTAGTCCTAATACTCCTCTCGGAAATTATCCTTGTGGTTGGGCATCATATGTTGGAATGGATCCTATGTGGATAACTCAATGGCTAGTGTGCTGTTGTTCTAGTTATTCTAAAGGAATTTCATTTGCTTTCTCCAGGTTTCTGGGGTACTAGGAGTATGGGAGCATCTGAGTCTAATGTTAGAGGTTGCGATTTTTCTGAGCCACAGAAATGAGATTTAAAAAAAAAATGTGCTGCTTTTGTCTCACTGTTAGATGCAAGCAAGGACCAGGACCTCCTCCTGTTGGCTTCTGAAAGTTGGTGTAGCATGTTTTCTTAGGACCCCAACTTTGGCAAGACCTAGACATAAATTTTCTCTTCCTAAACATATAGGATGGCATGATATGTGCTGCTGAGCATCTTAGCCATTGCTGCTCCATTGCTAAATCCCTCTGGATAGAAAGAAAGACATAAGAAAGCTTATTCTACTTGAGCCTATGTTTCCTAGATATTTGCTAGTAACTCCACATTAGCTTGGTTGTTCTTTCTTGCAATTGTGTGTTGCATAATCCTTTTAGAATTTTGAAAATGTCCCTAGCAGGAAAAATCACCCAATCTACCACCCACCCAATCTACCCGAATGCAAATATCTGTTTCTTCATTGGTAAAGATAAGGCCTATAAATTTTGATCTTGTGGAGATTTGGTGTTTTCTTTTTAAAAAATTTTTGTTGTTGTTGTTTGGGTTTTTAAGACAAAGTCTCACACTGTAGCACAGGCTAGGCCAAAATGTACTTCATCGCCCATATGATCCTAAAACTTTCAGCAATCTTCCTGTCTCAGCCTCCTGAGTGTTGGGATTATAGATCTATTTCCAGCTGATCTTGTGTTGTGTGGTGTGGTAACTATCAACCCTCCCAGAAAGATAGATCATGTCTTACCTAATTAGCACCTCACTGAGAATTTACAGGCATATAAATGAAAATAAAAGTTTTTTCCAGTTAAACTTAGAAACTCCTATAACTAAAATAATCAGAAAAGGTTGGGGGAATAGTGAAGAGTAGTGAGAATCCTTCTTAAATGTCTTAACCAATGGTCTATTAACCACGGGAATATCTATTCCTAGTTTTAACTATTGCTTATCTTCTCTTGTATTTATTAGACTGCGGCTAGTGTATTTCCTTTTCTTCATATTTCTAGAAGATAAACATTCTTGTCCTTTGTGGCCTCTATCTACTCTATACTCTCTCAGTCACACACTCTCCCTGCAGCAGAGGAAATAAAATACATCAGATTTCCCCAAATTTGGAATGAACAAAAGCCCACCAAGGTCATGGAACATTTACTCTCCCTCTATCTTTGTAGAGACATCCCTAATGACAGGAATGACTGCCATGTCTACTGATGCTTGAGATGAGATCACATCACCTTAAAGGTTTAGATACCTGTCTTCCCAGATCCTGTGATTTCATGTTCTGAATAAATAAAGGACAGGACCCAGAGCTCGCTGCACTGCACAACCTGTCCCATTCTGTGCAAACCTAACATCTTCTGAAGACAGCACATTCCATACTGAGTGACGTCAGCAGTGGCAGTGATAACAGTATGGCTGCCCCCACTGAAATACCAACTGCATTACCTGCTTTAATTCTGCGGTCAACATAAAAAATATTCTATACTTTTGATGTTATTTTTGTAGCAGTGAAGAAATGAAAGCCAAGAGAGTTAATCATCCAAATTCATACATTTATTCAGCACCTACTAACCTTTGTAACTTTGAATTTCCCACTTGTAATATGGTAAATAGCAATTAATTTTAATGGGATAATTGGATTCCTTAATTACGTAATATACTAGCTATGTCATAGGCAATCAATATTGTTGGTCGCCTAGATAGACACAGACATATTATACGATTATGGAATCCTCTAGACTGTGTCTTCCTTGTTTGGGATATTTTGATCATATAGCATCCAGTGTCCACTATAGTCCCAGGTGAAGTATTGGCCTTACCAAAATGTATAATCCGAATCTTCACATTAAATAAGAACTTCGGAATTCTGTAATTCAACCTAGTTTGGAGAAAAAAATATTTTTCTTCCAGAAGATTTCAAGGAGGGAGAGAGACAAATGCATCATGTTCATAAAGCTCTGTTAAAGAAACTTGATCTTAGTAAATCCTTCCTGTGAGCCAGTGCCATGCCATTTTGTAAAAGCCTCCATTTTGGTTGAATTGTGACAATTCCTGGAACTCTGATAATTTAGTTTCTAGAACTGATCTGTTTTCTATATTCTTACTCCTCCCACCCTCACGGCTGATTCAGAGACAGTGTGACAGCAAGCACGTACTGGAGAATACCAATCCTATGGCAGAGAACCTCTTTCTGCCTCACGAACCTCTAAGAAGGAATTCTCTCTCTCTCTCTCTCTCTCTCTCTCTCTCTCTCTCTCTCTCTCTCTCTCTCTCTCTCTCTCTCTCTCTCCTCCCCCATACTACATGATCTTGGGCCGACCTCAGAGCATCTACCAAGCTGCTGACTATCTCTGGAACTGCTGACACTTCCAATAAGAAGAGTCTTTAACCCAAAGAACAGTTCTGTGTTCCTGAGAAGCCTCAAACTTGAAATGACCAATATGCTGAGAGTATTAGCTCTGATTCTGCCCTCTGGAAGCACATGGAATAAGCTTCTTGTTTTATTTAATTGTTTTTCCTGAGTCTTCCTCCAGATACTGCACTACAGATCATAGATCCACCTGGTTCAGATATGTGTGGCAATATTCAGTGTGCCCCACAGGTCAACTGAGGACACTCCAACCCTTTGAGATTTAAATAAAGCTGGCCAGAACCTCTGATGCCACATCCTGTGGGAATTTGACAGCCCAGCCCCGGGTTTCGGCAAATTCCTAAGGATTTGCTTTTAAGGTGAGGTTTGGATGGATTACTAACTTTGCAGAACTCCCGTCTCACTCATGCTTTTCTGTCTTCTCAGCTCTCCATCTGGTCGTCTTAACACAGAACTCACTTCCTCGAATCCTCTGTACCCACACATGGGTACCATTTGGGGGTGTGGCAGAGTTGACCAGTGGCAGTAACTGACAATTTCCACTGCCAAACGGACTATTGGGAAGTAAAATATTTAGCGCTGTGGTTTTTTTTTTTTTATTTTAAATCCCACATCCATCTATTCTTCCACTAGGAACTCTTTAGTGGTCATCTTTCTCCTTGAACTATTAAATTTTGCAGGCTGCCCTCGCTGTTTTTTTTCCCGTCTGTTTCTTGAGACGATGTCTTGCTTTGTAACTCGAGTTGGTATAAAGCTGAATAACATACAGTCCTGATTACCTCAAGTTCTCAACCCTTTGCCGCCCCTGTCTCCAGTACTGGGATTATAGCTGTGAGCCACTATTCCAAATTCCTCTCACTCTTTCCTTTATTGTCTCTGTTCTTCTCATAACAATACATTCCTGCCCCTCATTTTCACAGAGCTCTCTCCTTTGACACTGGGTCCTAGCTCTTGTGCCAAAGCTATTTATCAAAATATTTTCTTAAGCAACAACAATTACCTTCTTCTTAATAAGCCCTCTGCCACATACTTACGACATGATTTCAACTCTTCTCACTCATTAAACATTTTGTTGCTGTTGCTAATGCCTCTTTTGGCATTCATTTCCCAGAAGGAGCACAGTGAGGTCTTCAGGAGAAACAAACACTTCTACTAATATAACAAAAAAAAATCTATCTTTATGGTTCCAAAATGGTGCTTGGATAGGACCCTGGGTGGACTATTAATGACTAGGATGGATCTACATTGTACCTCTTATTTATTTTCCCTGAAGATGTTTCAGGCAGTTGGGCTTTTAATTTACAAATGTAAATTAAATATCACCAATAGACTATATAGTTGCAAATCCAAAGAATATTTCATACGAGAGATAGGACGGAGACACCTTGGATACCCGACTCTCATTCGGAATGATGAGCATGTTTTCTTCATCTTCTGGTAGCTGAGGGACGTCCTAGCAAAGATGAATGCATATATTTTAATCTGAACTTGGTTGCTTACAGTTGTTAAATGTGACTTGGACTAAAAGCGTCAGAGAGTAATTAGAGAGCGTTAGAATGATGATTACTACTTGAGAAAACCCCCCATTTTGAGCTCATAATGGTTGGAGACATCTTTGGAGTAACCCAGAATGTTAAATTAAGCGTATATTATATTCCTAACTGTTGGCTGGAAAGACAAAGCCACCTGAGACACATTTTAGGTATGCTAGTATTTATTTCCTCAACACTCGGTTTAGGCCAGGTATTGTGTTACCATCATTCTACGCATTGGGTCATTTTCTCCTTCCTAAATAGAACTTGAAGCTATGGGAAATATTATTCTCTTCATTTTATAGGTAAGGAAACTGGGGTGTGAAGCCATGAAGCAATGTGCTCAAGGTGCCTCGACCATGACTTAGAGCAGCACGAGGCTCAACCGATGCAGGCCTGGAAGCGTCAGTGTCCTTCCACCCTGCCCACCCAGAGAAGAAAACGGAAACAGATCATATGGAACATTCCTTCCCATGGCGGCAGCATTCTTCCTCATAAATGCTATATTTATTTTTATTTTTGCAGGGTGCCTCAACAGCTCCCTCTTGAGTCTCTAATATGCTTTCATTGGCAAAATCAAAACCAGGTAGGTGGTCAATATTTTGAAGGAAGCCACTAAAGGGAATGCTTTTTCCCATTCTCTCCCTTGTGGGAGCCAGGGCTGCACAAGAAGTAAGGGGAGAGTTCACTGAATCTTAAAGAGGAGAGAGGCTCTGGTTCACAGGGACATGAAGAGGTTACCAGGGAGACCTCAGAGATCACAGCTATCAGAGAAAAACCCAGATTCCATCTTGGTCTCTGAGGGAAAAAAAATCAGTCCTTTTCAAAGAGCATAATTTTGCATCTTGATTAAAGTGTCTCGGGAAATGAACCTCATTAAATAAAACCAATGGGTTGAAAGTGTGTAATTAAGCTAATCCATTTTGCTTTTCTTAATGCCTTAAATACCTGTTTGTATGGAAGCCTGAACATCATGAAACTTCCTCAGGTAAAAGACAGTGTGAGCCACGGGCAACTGAGAGTCCTTGTATTTCTTCAGGGGCTCAGTCTCCCTTGAGTGCTCTACTTCCGCAACACCATCAAAACAAACATATCCATGGATATTCTGCAACACGGCTTCATATTTCATATTTCACACACTTCATTGATGATGTTGTCTTAGTTAGGTTTTCTATTGCTGTGATAAAACACCATGACCACAAAGCAAGTTGAGGCAGAAAGGGTTTATTTTGTATCTTAGCTTTTTTATTGCTGGGGAGAGACACCACGATCACGGCAACTCTTCACGAAAGAAAACATTTAATTGAGGTAAAGGGTTACAGTTCCAGAGGTTCTGTCCATTCTCATCATGGTAGGAAGCATGGTGGCTGGGAGTGTGGCTGCATGCAGGCAAACATGGTGCTGGGGAGTTCTACATCTTGGTCCAAATCAGGAAGTGAACTGTCTCAGTGGTCTTGAGCATGTATGAGCTCTCAAAGCCCACCTCTACTGTCATACTCCAACAAAGCCACACCTCCTAATAGTGCTACTCCCTTTGGGTGTCATTTCTTGTAAACCACCACATTTTGCTTATACTTTCACACATCACAGCCCGTCATTTAATGAAATCATTGAGGGAACTCAAAGCAGGAACTGAAACACAGGTCCTGGAATAGCGCTGTCTACTCGCTTGATTCCGCAAGGCTTGCTTAGTCTGCTTTTTTTTACGCCCCAGGACCACCGCCCAGGTGTGGCACCCTCTGCAATGGGCTATGCCCTCCCACATCAATCACTAATTAAGAAAACGTGCCACACACTTGCCCATAGGCCAATCTGATGAGTCATCTCCCCAGTTGATTTCCAAATGTCTTCCCAAATCACTAGCTTGTGTCAAGTTGACATAAACCTACCCAGCACTGATTGATCCACTTATTTGCATTCAATATTTAGTGTTGGAGGAAGGCTGCTTGTTTGTTTCCCAGCCACCTGGCAGCTCAGACCTGAAATAACTGCACAGAAACTGTATTAATTAAATCACTGCTGGGCCTATTAGCTCTAACTTCTTATTGGCTAACACTTATATCTTAATTTAACCCTTTTCTATTAATCTGTGCATCGCCATGTGGCTGTGGCTTACTGGCTAAAGTTCTGGCATCTGTAGAGGGGCTACATCACTTCTCTCTGATTCCTCCTTTCTTCCCCAGCATTCAGTTTAGTCTTCCCTGCCTACCTCTATTCCTTGAGCAGGTCCAAGACAGTTTCTTTATTCATTAATGGTATTCACAGCATACAGAGGGGAATCCCACATCAATTTAATAGACACCTGTCATGTGTCAAGCAGTAGAAGTGTCTGCCCTTGGGGAGTACACAATGTATAGGAATCAGAGTGGATGTTCTTCGGTCATGTGATCTTTGATCCCTTTGGTTTTCTGCTAGTCTGCTAGCTTTCCTTCATAGTCTTGTGTAGGTGACCCTTACTATCCTTATCTTCTATAAAGATTGATTTGCAACTATGTGTTACCTAGCTACTTTTATTTTTTTGGAACATAGTATCCATATGCTCATCACACAAATCTGCAAGTCTATATATCCAAATCTTAGCCCTCATTTGTTGTCCAAAATCTGCTTAAGTCTTAATAAGCTGATCTGTATTTCATTTACTAAGAAACCCAGATCATAAGCTTGGGGGTTGTGTAAAGCTTCACATTCTTTCTCATGAACCCACAAGTTCTCCCCCATAGTCACAATATCTCTTTGTGACTATTAAACATCTATTTGTCTTTGGTTCACCCCCATTTCTTGGCACACTAATTATCATGAGTGTACTATGTCAACAATATAGATGTCAACAATTTAAATAAACACACTTGTGTCTTTTCACAAGGTCAGGATTTATTTATTAACAAATTATAAAATTATGTGGCACAGTAGTTTCATTGTCAGTAATTTGCCAGAGAGTCCCACGTCGTTGGTAGTCCTGGACAAAGCAAACATGGATTCTTTTATCCTAATCTCAATTACTAATACTAACTCTCAGTCCATACATTACATATCATGTGATAAATATATCTCTGTCTGTCTGTCTATGTTATAGAATGGCTGCAAATGGCTAAAAGGGACAGAGTTTCAAGGAGTTTCTAAGATGAATGGTTTTTCCAGGTGAGCTGGAACACTGGTAGAGACGTCAGAGTCTGTGGGGATGAGATAATACACCAGGAGGAGGTCTGTTAAGAGCCACACATTTGAGCAGAGCTGCACAGTGGAGTTCAGCTGCAGAAGTGAAAGAGGAGGACCAGGTCTAGACAGACAAATGGGCTGCAGTGAATAGAGGGTTAGGCAGCTCAAGTAGTTTGCATCAACAACAGGGACCTCGCTGAGCTGAAGCTCCTGGGATAGCTGGGAGTCCTCTGCCTGTTGGTCCTTTGATGCATACATCAAGTGGTCAGGTGATGGTTCAGCAGGGCCATAGTCTTCATGGTGCTAGGGGTCTCCTTTTTATGGGGTCTAGGTGAGAGTGTTACATACTTTCCTTCGTCTGCTGTGTCTAGTAAGTTCTTGACTCTAGTTTTACTAATGACTTTAATACAACAATGTGATTCTACAGCCCCGATTCACTCTGATAAATGCACAGGGTGGGACCTTTTCACACACAGGAACAAGTCATTTACTAGTCCAGGTTACGTGATGTTGTAGAAACACACTGTTCACATATCCACCCAAGGCTGACAGCAGCCATGGTGGGAAGGAGAAGGATCTAAAGGGTCAGTTGTTCGTTGATGGGAAATCATAGAGATTCTCCTCACACAAGCAGAGCATAGACGTTCCAGTTCCTTTTGGCTATACCCTGCTCTTTGCCTCCCTTCTTCTACTGTTCAACAGTATCCTTATGAATATCTTTTCTAATAAACCAGAATACACAGGTAAGTATTGCCCTGAATTCAGCAAGTGACTCTAACAAATTCATCTAACCTAAGAAAAGGTTGTGGGCACCCCTATCTTGTCCCTGTCAAATGCACAAGATGACATCGGGATTGGCTTAAATGGGAGAATTCCTCCACTGCATTATTTCCTTGATTGCTGGTAAGCAGAAATCCCCAAAGCATCCCATTGCTGAGTATGAAAGAGAATCTGAGTTTAGTCTCTCCTGCAAGACCTATTCTAAACATCTGTCATCTTTTACTAGTACAAAGTTTTTACACAGTCTCTTGCTCCCATTCTTATTGACCGCCCCCCCCCCAAGCCTGCTCTTTACACACCTGTCATGGTGATAGCCAGGAAAGAGAAATTATACTGGATCTCTTGTTTGTACAAATTAACCAAGTCCACAGTAATTCAAGTGATGTATTCAAATTTGTTTCAGATGCTGATCCACACCTCATAGGCATCTCAATCCTCACAAGATGGGCTTCTGGTGTGGGATTCCCCTCTGTAGGCTGTGGGTATGTATTACTACCATTGGTTAATAAAAGAAGCTGCTTTGGCCTATAGCAGGACAGAACATAGCCAGGCTGGAAAAGAGAGAGAGAGAGAGAGAGAGAGAGAGAGAGAGAGAGAGAGAGAGAGAGCAGGGTCAAGGAGAAGCCATGTAGCCACCACAGGAGACAGACGCCGGATGCCACACAGAACATTACGGGTGGGCCCCAACCATGTGGCAATTACACAGATGAATAGAAATGGCTTAATTTAAGATATAAGAGCTAGCCAATAAAAAGCATGAACCAATAGTCTAAGCAGTGTTGTAATAATACAGTTTCTGTGTGATTATTTCAGATCTGGGCAGCCGGGAAATGAACAAGCAGTTTCTGCCTACAGGTTGCCTTGATATTAGGCTGCGGTGGGGAGAATATGTCCAAGTCCCTATGATATTAGCTATGATGTGCCCGCTCTGTACTGCATAGTTATAATTATAGACTTTCTTATCTCAGACCACACCTTCCTTCAAAGGAGGCATTAATGAGACAGGAGACAGGCCGATCCTACAATAGGCAGATAGAAAGGGACAAAAGAGTCCCACAGGGGAGTGGCAGCAGGCAATCATCTAGCGGGATTGCAAGGAGCTGAAATGCCACCAGCTAACCAGCTTGAACGCTATAGCTACCTCCTTTCACAACACGTCCCCCTTCCTGCTTAAAATAGGTGCTCCAGACCTTGGTTTCTAAATGGCCCACCAGGACTACAGCCAGACTTCATTATTCAACTGAGGATCTTCACGTTTTTAGGCTCACTAATATATAAAGTCTGGTCTGTTCTCCTTTCTCAAAGCACATATAACCTCTAAACAAGGCCCTCCGCTAGCAACCCCTTTAGGTCCCTCCCCCATTAGCTAGGAGGTTTCTCTTTCATCTTTTTTTTTCTTAATAAAAATCTCCCCTGCTTTGCCTGCTCCTTTTGGTCCATGTGCCTCATTCCTCATGGTCACGAGACAAGAGCTTGAGAAAGAGGAAGAATCTGCTACATTAATGGACCCACTCTGTAGTGAGGAGACAGAGGTGTGAGGTCCTACTGGGAATGACTGAAACTAATTGTATGGTATCAGTAACTCTTTGAATGAGAATTTCAACCCAGGACTCCAAAGCCTTGACTTTTCTCCTATTACTGTCATATGGTAGTGCCTCTCCTCCTAGGAAGTCTTTTTCAGTAGCCATAAAGTTATGGGAATAGTAAATTCTGGCTATACAGAAGAATTTGTATATGCATAATTGACTATTGACCTAGGCATCATAAAAGAGTCCTGCAGATGTGGGTAATTTTTATAAATGGTGGTAAGGCTCTACCCCCGGGAATCTGATTACAGAATTACACGTGGTGCAACCTGAGTTCCAGGTGTTGGTTTGGGGTGTGTGTGTGAGTGTGTGTGTCTTTTAATGTTTTCTGCATAATTCTAACTTGTAGCCAGACTTGGAAGACGCCCTGTTTCCAGTCAAGATGACCTCTCTGAACTTCTCTTTCTGAAATCTACTAGACAGGTAAGCAGGCGGCTTCATAACTGACCGTTATTTGGACAGCACACTAGGACAAGAGATTATCTGAGAGGCGACTGTCTTCCTCAGTGGCTTCTGGACGCTAATTGCTTATGCAGGATTATGTGAACAAGAATTTCAAACCCGCTCAAAGAATTTGTTTCTTGCTGAGTATCCCTGTGCAAATGCCGTCTACATCTTCCCTGGCGATCCTTCAGCAGTTTACTGTACGGTCAGAGACGTCCTGAAGGTGGAGACCTCATTCATAGCTGGGGTTGTGTGACAATCGAGTTTGAGGGAAGAATGAGAAATTAAGAGCAAGAACTGGCTAGGAGAAGGGATAGCACACTCTCATCTGCCTAGTCTACTGAGTCACCTACCCTTTATATAGAGTTCAGATGGTCCTTCAGCACTTAGGCTGAGGACTGAAACATACTGCTTTAAATGAAAATTTAAAATTTTAATTAATATCAATAACAACTGGGTTATTTAAACTATTCCTGTGGAGGGTCTGCAGGGGTGTGGATGAGTGTGTGGGTGAGGTGTGATATGCCACATGCATGTGAGCACACGGGGCAGGCACCTGCACTTGTAAAGGCAGAAGCATAATCTCCCCTGTCAATCACCACCTTGTTGCTGTGAGACAGGGTTTCTCACTAAACCAGAAGCTTGTCATTTTGGCTAGGCTGGCTGGCCGGTGGGATCTTGGACTCCTCCTGTCTCTGCCTGCCAATGTTGGGGTTATGATCATCCACAGCCATGCCTGGCCTTTTAAATGTGGATGTTGGGGATTCCAATTCAAGTCTTTGTGTTTGCAAGCACTCTTAGCTCTGGAGCCATCATCCAGCCTCTCTGAGTCTTTCCTTTGGCGTAAAGATTACCTGGACAATGGACACTGTCCCCTCCCTTGTTGTGTCACCACTGGTCATTGTTATCAGGATTGAATGATCAGTTCCTTCCTTATGGTGGAAGAACTGAATGGTTAGGCATCTGGGTGCTGGAAGCTGATTCTATGGCTCTTGGGAGTCTACTCCTTATGAATGGAAGAACTCTACATAAGTAAAATTTGCTTCCGTCTCTACCTATAAAATGGCCATTCTAATCCCGTAGGGTTGTTAGGTAAAGTAATTAGTGGGTACGGGCTTCTCAGTCATTCCTGGGATTTAACAAAGAGTATGAATAATATTTGTTTTAAATTTTCATAGCATATATAGAAACTCACCACCAAATGGATCATCTGCCTTCTTAGCAAGCTTCAAGTCAAATCCAGAAAGAAGTTTAGCCTATGAATCTCGCAGTATTTCATGCGCATGATCTATGATGTGGTGGAGAGTGAAGGTGTGTGCTCTGGGCACTCAGTGTCATCTTGGCTCCTCTAGCAGGCCTGGGAAACCAGGTGTCAGTCTCTGGGGTTCTCCTTGTAACACCTTGAGTGTGTATGTCTATGAATATTCATTCCAAATTATAACCTTCAGATACTCTACATCAAGTCCTGGATACTCCCTCTTGTCTCTGCCCCAACATGTTCTTAACCACTACGATTCCTTATTTCCCCTGCATTCTGCTCATCACACCCAACCAAGACTGTGCCGAATCATTTGCTCTGGTCCCTAGAATTTGTCATTTATACAACTCAATTACTGCTGGCAAGGCTTAAAGGCAAGAGGCTAGATCTTGAGAACAGAGGATACTGTTACCATGGTTTCACTATGGGGGGGGGTGTCTCTAAATGACAGGGAACCTTTCATCCAACTTCAAGCCTTGATGATGTCTGTTCTATTTGGTGTTGAACTAAAGGCTCTTCTCTCTCACTTATTTTTCTGGTTTATTGTGTGATATATCATCTTTCCAGCTTTTGTTGGGGGTAAATCTATTCTACCACAAAATCCTAAGAGTTAAGAGTTGTTGGGTACCTACTGTGTGTCACTGTGTTATTATACTAATATAGTATATCCCAGAACTCGTCTAAAATACACAGATGTTATCCTTCTAATTTAAATTAAATTTGAATTTTATTTTTCATTATTTCTTTTACTTTTAAGATATAATTAGATCCTTTTCCCTTCCCTTTCCTCCCTCAAAACTCTCCTATATACCCCTCTTGCTCTCTTTCAAGTTCACCTCTTTGTTCATTAATTGTTGTTACATGCATATATGCATATGCGTATTCATATATATTCCTAATAATAACCTACTCAATCTAAATAATGTTGTTCACATGCATGTTTTGGGCTCACAATTTGGTATTGTATATCCACTTGGTGTGCTCTTCCATCAGGAAAACTATTTCTCCTGCTTGCAGTGTTCTTTAGTTGCCTGTAGTTCTTTATGAAGGGCTGAGGTTTTGCTTATCAACTTAAGCATATCTATTGTTGATGTCTTTGTTCGGCTTATTGATTCATTTTTGCAATGCTGAAATTAAACCCCAGACATGTGTTCTATCACGGATCTACATTCCAAACTCAGGATCAGAAGAGATTCCTTACTCCATGTAATGCCATTTTTTTTCCCAAGATACGTTAAATGAATCATGTGCCCCCAGGGAGTGGAGAGATGGCTCAGTAGTTAAGAGCCCTAGGCTGCTCTTCCAAAGGACTGGGATTTGATTTTCAGCACCCACATGGCAGTTCACAGCTGCCTATAACTCCAGTTCCAGGAGATCTATTGCCCAAGAGATCTTCAGGTTGATACACAGACATACATACATAAATCTATTTTTAAATTTAAAGGGAAAAAAGACACATTTATTTTGTACTAGAGAGATGGTTCAGTGGTTAAGAACACTGACTGCTCTTCTAAAGGACTGAAGTTCAATTCTGGGCCCATATGGCAGCTCAAAACTATCTGCGACTTCTCTGGCCTTTTCTGGGCACTAGGCATGCACATGGTACACAGATGAAGGAAAATACCACACAGAAATAAATAATTTTTTAAGAATCACAAATGAAGTTATTTTAAATTATAATTAAAAACTGCATTAACCACATTTTACATTTTTTTAAATGAAGCATTATCTTCCCCTTTCAAATAAAGATATAAAACTCAGAGAATTTAAAAGGCATACCTCATATGACACAGCAGGTACAAGCCTGAGATCAAAATCCATTTGAATATGCTCCATTATGTTATGGTTTTCTTAGTATAAAATTGGAGAGTGGTATACACTAGGTGATTATCCAATGTTTCATGAATGAATGAATATAAAACTAGAGGTGATATTTAATCATTTGTTTGTCTGGGTACTATTCAGAGAATACACTGTGTCTTCCTGATGCATTCATTGCTACGGTACATTCTCCAAACCATGAGAAGCATGCTTTCACTAGCAACTCACAGGGCACTCCTACAGAAAATTTTGTTTGGGCATTTTTACTTTCATGAAGAGGAAGAGGAAGAGGAAGAGGAAAAAGGAGGAGGAGGAGGAGGAGGAGGAGGAGGAGGAGGAGGAGAAGGAGAAGGAGAAGGAGAAGGAGAAGGAGAAGGAGAAGGAGAAGGAGAAGGAGGAGAAGAAGAAGAAGAAGAAGAAGAAGAAGAAGAAGAAGAAGAAGAAGAAGAAGAAGAAGAAGAAGAAGAAGAAGAAGAAGAAGAAGACCTTGAAGAACCCAAGTCTTACAGAGCTTCCTAAGTGAGAAATCTGATATTCTGCATCTGCTGTCTCTGACTCCTAAGGTGAGGGTCACACTTGCTGAACCTTCCTGCCTCCTCACAAAGTTGACAATGACTGCCAAGGGTTTATGCTTTTACCCACCCCTCCCAGATGACATTTGCATTTTAATAAGGTCTTTCCACACTTTAGCTCAGTGCTTCTCAGAGTGCAGTCCCTGGGCCTCTGGGACCCAGAGAACCTTTCAGGAGGTCTACAGAGTCAAAACTATTTTTCTAATAATTCTCAGATGTTATCTGCCATTTTCACTAAGTTAACGTTTGTACTGACATTGCAGTGGTGGCTCTAACTGCCAATGCTTCCGAATAAATCAAGACATTAGTCCTCAACTGTCATTGCCTGCTTTGACACCACACTCAAGCAGAGGAAAAGCTTTTTTCCTTAATATTTATGAGGAGGCAGTAAGTGGTGTGAATTTTATTAAATCTGGACCCTTGAGGACACATACATTTAAAACATTTTATGTGACCAAATGGGATACACACATAAAACGTAGCATCTTGCATTCCTAAGGATGCAAGCACTGTGCAGCCATTTGAGCTGTGAGTTGAACTAGTCACTTTTGAGTGGAACAATCTTTTTTTTTCTTGAAGAAATGACTGACAGGCACACTAGTTGTTAAGTCTTGGCAGACACTTTCTTTTAAAAAAAAAATGAACAAAGCAAGCCTGTCACTTCAAGGAAAACAACTGACAGGACTTGATGTCAATGATAAAATTTGAGTGTTGGAGCAAAAATTAGAATCTCGAAAAATTTGTATCTGCTACTTGTGAGCTTGGCATTTCCCCAATGTTTCAAAATTCTTCTGATCAGATTGGTGGTGATATTAGTGGATATGATTTTCTTCATATTGTATAATGGGGTATGTCAACATCTAGGAGATCTGCATAACTCAGAAAAAAGTCAATATTTTCCAAATGATCAAGTATGATGTTAGAAAATTGAACTTTCAGTGGGTCTTTTTACCCAGGTACAATAAGGAAGTGTATGAGAAGTTCACAGATATGTGTGGGACTCTGTAGTACAACTAACATGCTTTGGCATAATATAATAATTAATAATAATAATAAAATAATAGTCTCTGTGGTTATCTCACAAGGCTATAAAATGTCCCTCCTTTTCCAACAATTTCTCCCAAACAACATACCACAGCAGACTGAGAACAAGGGCAGTTATAACCTACCTTCCTCATTTTTTTTTCCTTTATCTCATTTTGTTTTAGTGGATATAAAAAAAAAAAGTCTACATTAGACATGGGGAAGGAAAAGGAGCCTTGTAGACCGCAGCCAGTAGACAGGGCTTCAACTGGTTGCTGTCTACAAGGCTCTGAGTGACCACCATGTCTATCTGGAAGGCACATTGCTGAAGCCCAACTTGGTCACCCCAGGCCATGCTTGTACCCAGAAATTTTCCAATGAGGAGGTTGCCATGGCAACTGTCACAGCACTTCATTGCACAGTGCCCTCTGCCGTCCCTGGAGTCACTTTCCTGTCTGGAGGGGAGAGGGAAGAAGAGGTGTCCATCAACCTCAATGCTATCAACAAGTGCCCGCTGCTGAAGTCATGGGCCTTGACTTTCTCTTATGGCCGAGCCCTGCAGGCCTCTGCTCTGAAGGCCTGGGGTGGGAAGAAGGAGAACCTGAAGACTGCCTAGGAGGAATACATCAAGCAAGTCCTGGCCAACAGCCTTGCTTATCAAGGAAACTACACCCCAAGTGGTCAGTCTGGAGCCACAGCCAGTGAATCTCTCTTCATCTCTAACCATGACTACTAAGCAGAGGTTATCTAAGGCTGCCCTATCAACACTACGGGCCCCTGTCTAGCCACTTGCTTTTGAAGAGGGAGCCTTCAGGGTCTTTCCCATTAGTCTTGCTGTTCTCATAGTTGGTGTGGTGTTGTCTGTGGATGCTAATTCTGCCATCCCTTCCAGCCCACTACCAATAAACAACTATCTAAGGGAGAAGGAGAACTAAGAGAATAAGAGTCTTCTCCAGCCCACTACCAATAAACAACTATCTAAGTGGTGGTGGTGGGGGAGAACTAGGAGAATAAGAGCCTCAGAAGGCAGGGTGGAGAATCGCATTTGGGGCTTAACTTATTGTCTGTAAAAGGCTGGAGGTGTCTCCTCTGCTTCAGAGGAAGAGCCCTCACCTTCTCAGTAGGGTTCTCTCCACTCACATGTCCAAACTGGGGAGAGGCCGTCACCCTACTGTCACTCTGGGCCACCTTCTTTCTTTGCTGAGCAAAGGGTGCTGCAAGGCTCTGCTGGCAGAGCTTTGCCTATGTGGGTTAAAGTCAATATTCCCAGTGGTCCTGTTAGGCGTGAGTCGTCTTCAGCCAGACATCAAAAGGATATTTTTTGTTTTTAAGTGTAGAACAATGTCAGTGTTCTCACTAAGTATTTTTTGTTTGGTAAACTATTTTTTTCATAAAAAAAATCTGTTCATACATAGTGGTGGATATTTTTTTAAAAAAATTAATAATTTACATTTTCTTGAGTTTAATCTCAGAGGTGATAACTACTGAGGAGAACTCACACAAGTGCTAAGGTGCTTTAGAGACTTAATTATTCTTACAAGCGTGAAGGGAATTTCAGACCAAAATTAGGAGAGTCACTGCTCTACTAGAAGGAAGAGACTGGTATGGCCCTCACCAGTCAGAGGGGGCTGGGAAAGAACTTTTTTATGCTCCCTCACACAACCCAGATGGGCACTCTGAGTACACGTGGCCCCAGAACCCCCACCAGACTCGCATCCCATAGTCTCCCTGTACCACCACTTTCACTGCGCCATCAGTCCTGAACTCAGACAAGACCACAGCGAATCGGGTGTCTGACTCCAGTTCTTTCATGGATCATGACCTTCAGACTACAGGACTGGGCAAAGGCAGAGGTCTTTATACAACTCTGCAGGAAGGGTAGTTCTAGAAATCAATGTGAGAGCCACGCCAACAGTACTTCTTGGCAGGGACCAAGAATATGTGTTCATTAATCACCTTGCCAAGGACTTGGGATAGCCCTTTGGGCAGGAAGGGAGAGGCCTGGGAGGCAGAGAAGAGACAACATCATCATCCAAATCAAGACTGAGGTCAGCTGTCCAGCCTTTTCTTGTGGCTGCAGTTCCTGTGGCTACTGCCCACGGCTTCCCCTACTGCATCTCACTGTCCCTTGAAGGTGCTTCCTGCCCTGTCCTCCCTACGCCAGCAGTCAGCCCAGTGCGGTGGCTTGGACTCTAATTACTAGCTGTGCTGGGCAACCCGCCCCTTCTAATTCAGCTTTGACACAAATAGCTAGAAGGCTTGATTGCAGAGTCAGAATTCCCTCCACAGTGCACCAAGTTGGTTCCCTTCTAGAAAGTGGACTCTTGCTCATTCAACTCAATGGCTGTTACCAGTCATCTAGCAGATGCTTAACAGTTCCTGAGAATGATGATTTCCAGAAAGATCATTTCCAGAACCACAGAGCTTTGGAAGTTCCAAGCATCTCAACCTACAGTTTCTTCCATGCAGGCACCAGCTTCTACTTGGATCACTATAATAATTCCCAGCTAACTGTCTCCCAATCTTTTTGTTATTAGAAAAATTGTTCTTTTTCTCTGAAAGAAGTGACATAGAACAATGGTCAAGCCATGCAGTTCTGGGTTTTAATCTGTCACACATACTTTGAACAAGCCATTTTCTTTCTTTGTCTTGGTTTTCTTGCCTAAACTCATCATAGGTCATTGCTCTATGGCGAGATTGTGTGCCTCTGACATGTATTATTGTCTGTGTCCTGCACAGATTTAACACTGATGAAGTCTGGTACCACACATAGCCTCCCTTGGCCTTGGGGGAATCTGGTGGCTTGGAGCTATTTTGTAAATAAAATGATGCCTGCATAACAGATTGTGAGGTCGTACTTCTGCCCAGAAACGTACTTGTTTGAACTGGGGTGCGTTGTTTAAATTTTTCTGAGCATCAAGTTTCTTCTGTCTCTAGATGAGAGTGAGCAATGGTTCTGGCCTAAGGGACTATTTTAAGGAAGTACGTAAGATACATGAAAGCTGGGCCCTGTGTCTGAGCAGGGCACATTGTAGACTTTATTGGCTGTCTTCCTTTGAAAATGTCTTACCTTTTTTTTTAGATCTATATAAAGTCAAATCTTCCTTCCAGGTAGATCTTTAATTGTAAGGCTCTCTAGTATTTCCTCCCTCTAGTGTAAACTTACCCCACACAACAAAGGCAGTTCTCAGATATGGTTTCAAAGACCATTTGCCATGTTGAGACGGCTCCCCAGATGGCCTCCAGTTTTTCAATGTGACAAGTCAGACTGAAATGTGTAAATTGACCATGTGCAAATTGCTTAGCCCAGAGAACTTTGAGACTATCACCTTCTTCGCATGTGACACTGAGCTCCTTAAATGCAACAAAAGACCGAGCGATAAGCAGTCCATATTGTCAATCATCTTGTCTTAGAGCCACCTTCAGTCCCGAAGTCACCTACACACTTACTGCTGCTAAACTGGTCTCTGTGGTGCCACACTCAAGAAACATAATGTTTTTCATCCTATACATAAGACTTTCTCTCTTATTTCTTTTTTTTTTCAGTTTAATAGGGTATAACTGGATAATAAGAGTTGAGTATGCTTAAAATATACAGCATGATGTACTGAGATGCACACACGGAGATGATCATCACCTCAGAGCTCATGAATACATCCATCCCCTGCATCTTTACCCGTGCGCCCTTAGCCAAGGATGAATATGTAACACAGGGCCTTTACCATAGTCACCATGTGTGTTGTATCCTTTTTAGTTAAACCCTGACAACAACATTCCCATTATTTTTTATGCATTTTCTTGCCTAGTTCCTTAAAAATAAACCTGTATTTTGATATTCAGCATGTCTCTACCTATTACTGTTGTTAGTCACAGAGCTCAGCTTATTTATTAAATGTCTGAAGAGGATAGAGAAAACCAGAGCTCAGCTGGGCGGTGGTGGCGCACACCTTTAATCCCAGCACTCGGGAGGCAGAGGCAGGTGAATCTCTGTGAGTTCAAGGCCAGCCTGGTGTACAAGAGCTAGTTCCAGGACAGGCACCAAAAGTTACAGAGAAACCCTGTCTTGAAAAAGAAAAAGAAAGAAAGAAAACCAGAGCTCCATGGATGAAATGTAGCCCAGGCTATGACAACCCAAGTGAACAAAAAAACAAAAACTCTGGTTTCTCACAAATCTTTTGTATGTTCTGTGGGGGAGAATACTTAAATTTATCATCTATTTGCTAAATACAAAAAGAAGACAACATGAATATATCCCTTGTCACTTATTGAATGAAATTATCTTCCATTTGTGCATATGATTTGAAGCTAAACAAATGGAGAAGAGACTCAGAGAAGGATGTTGGTACCAAGCATAAAAGACCTTTATCTCTCCAGGATGCTGTGGGTTTTTTTGTTTGTTTGTTTGTTTGTTTTTTGTTTTTTTTTTTGTTTTGGTTTGGTTTTTTTTTTTGTTTTTGCTGGGACAACGTGTTTGAAAGGATCTCTGCATTATAACATATCTGATGGATGTGAATTGTTATTATTCCATTGGCTGGCTGGAAAGAAGGCTGAGAAGGAAACCAGGGTCATCTGGTGTGATTTGTTCTCAGTGACTCCCCAGCACTCTTGGAAACTGAAAATTTCCTTTCCTTTAATATGCTTTCCAGTCAACTTCCAGTCATTAGTTGTTTTACTTTATGTACAACGCAAAGTTTATAAATTCTATATTTATGTCTTCTTAATAAAAAAATAGAATATTTATTCTTCCCCAGTGCTGTGGTTGGAAAGTGAAATGTCCCCCACAGGCTCCTGTGTTTGAACATTTGGTCCCTAGATGGGGTGCTAGTTGGGGAGGTTATGGAAGCTTACGAGGTGGACTCTCCCTGAAGTCTGTAGGTGTGGGCCTTGTGATGTTGTATCCCACCCCACCGTCTGTTGGCTCTTTGCTTCCTGACTACAGAATGATGTGACTAGCTGCTTCTCCACCACATAGGGGCATAACTCCCTTAACTCTAAGCCGAAATAAGCACTTCTGTTAAATTGCTTCTTGGCAGATATTTGGCCACAAAAACAAGAAAAGTAACTAAGGCATCTTAATATGTGGCACCTTTCCCATCAAGAAATATGGGTGGGTTGGTTTTTTTCCTTGCAAACAAGATTATTGACACAAATCTGAGAGAGGGGAAAGAGAAAGTAAGGAGTTACATAAAATGTAGCCTTGAAATCATGAACAATAGACACTGAGAAGTGGGCTTGATGGCTAGAAATTGACCAGTGTGGGTTACCAACATCAGCACATTTCTTATAGCAAGGACTGGAACTCTAAACGCTAAGAGATTCACATCTGATTGTGATTTCTCCGTTATCACACAAGGAATCCTCTTCATACTGTGTGCTAGCCACGGAGTCAGCCTTTACCCTCCCACATTCTCCCATGCTCCCTTTTGTCTGCAGCAGGGTCCAGCAGCAGAGATGACTCTAGGGACCATGTGGTTCACTCCTTTCTGGCTGTGGTCAGTGCACTGAGACACACTGAGCTGAGAGAAACAACCAGGGAAGTCTGTGGGGAGTTACATAATGATGGTGAAATAGAGGGGCTGTCGCTGCACAGAGTATCTGCAAACCGTGGCTGCAATCCACCCGGGCAAAGTCCTGACTGTGGGATTTCAATGTATGTACATTCTGAACACAGATTGAGCTCGTATTTCACACCAGGCACTAAGCTAAGTTCTGGAGCCACACAATCAAGTTACATGCATTCCCTAGGAAATATCTGAGGAGAGATAGTGTTTGGGTTGAGTTTTCAAGAGGTACCAGATATTGGTTGGGAGAAAAAGACCGATGAGAAGGAGAAAAGCAATCCAGACAGTGAGAATAGCTGGGGAAGAGAGGGCTCAAGAGCAGGAAATAGCCTGTCAAATTTCATAAACTGTAAATACCTCTGGAGGACCATTCAATAAACTGTCTGTGGGACAGGGCGGGACATGGCTGGAGAGGTTAGGTTAGCAGCCAGATAGCCAGGCACAAAATTAATGGTTACTTGAACTCATTGTAAAAACCATGGTGATTTCTACAAAGACTCATCATCCATGAGAAATCAACACAACTGTGTTTTAGAAAGAACTCTCCAGAGTTGTGAGTATAAATCAGCAAAGGAGCCTTCCAAAACCCAAAGAGACCAATAGGAAGGCTGTGGCAGGGGTAAAAGTTGGCAGGGGCGAAGCCTGACTAAACAGGGGTGGGTTGTGGAAGCAGAACAAAAGGGACAGAAGCAACTGATATGAAAGAAAGCCACAGTAGGAAATCATACAAGAGCGACTTCAGTGGCAGGGGGAGAGATGGGAAGAACGAGGTTTCAGTGGTGGGGAGGCTTTAGGGCAGTTCTCACATTTTGGCGTTTGGCTCATTGTGTCGACAAAGGTTCCTTCACCACAGACAAGAAACCGAGAGGAAGAGCCAAGCTTATGAAATGAGATGCTGAGTTCAGCCTTTGACATGTTGAGAATTGGTTCTTCAGGGTTTTTAAGTGGATTCTTGTAGTTGGCAGTTTTATATGAGGATCCAAAGCTCATTTTAAAGGTGTGGGTGGATGGCTGGGTGCGGGCTCATCAAAGTGTGCAAAAAAAAAAAAAATAGGTTTGAAGTCATAAGTTACATGAAGAAGTAGATTTCATTACTGATGTTCTATCACATCTTTCTCACTAGCTTATGTACTTCTCAAACGATTATCCATCTGGTCCATCAGTAGACAAGCGTGTATGGGTATGGTCTGCCATGCTGTCTGGTCTAACGTCCATAGTTAAATGGTTCAAATGGAACCAATCACGTAACAGCCGTGGAATTTAATTTTGAAATCTTTGTACAATATTTCTAATGCTTTTTACTAGGGGGATATAAAGTTGGGTGGTGGAGGTAGCTGGATTTGGCTATGAATGACTAAACAAGGTGAGAGGAATGAGCCAGTGAGAGAGTGGGGGAGTCTAGACTTCCATGCAGCTCTTGAGATTCTGATAGCCTTCGTGACGCGAAAGTTTTGAGATAATTAGAGAAATGTATTTACTGATTGCTCAGATTGATCCGCTGGTTCAATGCAATCACCATTAAAATGCTAGTTGCGTCTTTTCAGAAATTGACAAGCTGGTTCTAAAATTCTTGCAGCCATATAAAGAAACCCAAGTCACCAAAACTATAGTAAGACAGAAAATTGTTGGAGGACTTAGCCTTTCTGATATTAAAACCTAATACAATTTCACAGTCATGATAGTCAAAATTAATTTCAAAAGGCCAGAGCTCTGGCATAGAGATCTAGAGTAGAAGAGAAGAGAATTGAGACTCCGAAAAGAAAACTCACCCTGATGAGCTGATCGATTTTCAGCCTTTTCAGCAGGGTGTTTTGGAATTTCTCTTCCAAAGAAAAATATCATGTGACTCACAGGACAGGGCTCCTTGTAATAAACAATCTAAAAAAAAGCATAACAGCCTCAAGCAGGGCAAGAAAGGGAAATATATGGGCGCTGGGCTGAAGATGGCCAGATGGCCCAAGTTAATTTGGGGCTTTAAGGTAGGCCATGCTAGAAAAAAACTACAATCTCACCCACACGTAAAAGAGGCCATGATAATAAGAACATGCTGAGAAAAATGAAAAACAGAGGAGAAACCCACAACAACTGTGCAACAAGGATGACAAAGACCAGCGCTCCTGTCACATTTGCTAGAGGCTGTACGCATTTCTAAACGCTTTGAGTGTATTAATTCGCTCAGTACTCACCGAAGTGTAATAAACACCAGCATTAGACATGGGGGGGCATCGAAGACAGAGCTTCCCACAGCCAGGGAGTTGGCAGTGTTGAGGAAGCGGTTCTCGGCTCCAACTGCACATCAGAATCACCCCCAGGAACCTGTAAAACACACCGTGTTCAGCCAGCCGCTCACCCCAATTAAATCAGACTCAGTGATGATGTTTTAAATCTTCCCAGGTGCTTCCAAGGTGCAGTCAAGGCTCCGAAGCATTGTATTAAGGCACAGAAAAGAATTTTCCCTCAGTGAACAGCGGGGAGAAGCCCGAGCTCGCTTGACATTATTGCATCCGCTGGGCACCGAGACAATGTATTTCAGAAGCTGACCTTGAGAACTTCAAAATAAAAATTCTTGGGCCTCAAGCCAAGCCTTGGCTCCTTCAGAAACCCTTAGGTAAAGCCTTGTTGTTCATGGGGAGATAGTTTCAGCTTTATTTGTTTTATTATTTTTTATTTTATTAGACAGGGTTTTATTGTGTAGCTGAGGCTAGCATGGAGCTGTCAATTCTCCTGCCTCTGCCTCCCGGTTGCTAGATTAAATTACAGGTGTATACCACACCAAGCCCAGCTTGCTGTCTACCTAACAGTTTAGCAGACTGATTCAAATCCTGGGTTACTAGGCTCTCTCTGATATAATGCCTTGCTCTGTATTTTCCTATTTAACCTTGGGAAAGTTTCTTTATCTGTGTGAGCTCAGTCTTCATTGTATCATCGTATCCTTCTTACTTATGTACCAGGCTTATCGTGCAGGATGGAAAAACGAAAAGCATCAACACATACACACACACACACACACACACACACACACGCATGCACGCACGCACGCACGCACACCAATTTCTCATTTAATGCAGTAATCGTTACCATGACAGTCACATGCCTTGACATTTCCATCAAAAGTGGGCTGCATAGCAGACAGCAGCCCTAGGAGATTGCATCACCTAACACTGGTAGTTATATCAGTGTATGTGAGCTCCCTCTGTGATCGTCACAGAATGATGACATAGCCTAAGGACACTTTCCTCAGATTTTGTCCCCTTCACTTAGCAATGTATGACTATCTGCTATTCTGTCACACTGGATATTGGCACAAAATTTAAATTTCAAGCTTGCTCTCGTTTTGGGACACTCTCAAAGGCATACACATGACGTGAAAAGTTTTGGAAACAGAAGAGAGGGGGCTAGTAGAGAAATGGGGCAGTGAAGGGACTATGTAACAAGAATGAAATCCCAGGACCAGTATGTCATAGCTGGGAAGAACGACAGCTACTTTCTAGAAGAATCCTCCATCTGTGTAGCGCTGAGACACAAAGGGCAGCTTAGGGTAGAGACTTGTCATGGGGAGCAACCATTTGTAAAACAGTGAGGTTTCTAAATGGATGGGATTAAGGCTGGGTGTCTCCAGAGAGCTTCAGTCTACAAACGGGCTGGTCCCTGGTGATTAGACTGGGTATCCATAACCAACCACAACCCCTTTCACACTCTAACACGGTCCGATCCAAAGATACACTCCCCTGGGACTCACATGCTGAGAGATGACGGTGGAGACATACTGAAGTCTGTTTTCTATACTTGACTCATGATTTTTCTTTAAGAGCAGCCCTCAGGTATGTAAAGCATATAAAATGTATATACATCAAACATTTACTGATGACAAATCATAATGCAATATATTTTAAAAGAATTACTTGGTATTTATGTGTGTATGAAATGATACCACTCATTAAGGGCTAGAATTAATTTGTATATGAATGAGATGAATGTCTTTATTTTCACATAAAGAATTAAGCCTTGGATGAATATTTCATACCACAAGATAGGATTTAACCTACATAGAGCATCTTGAATGTTTTGTTTTCTAGAATTAATTGACATTTTGACTTTTTTGATTATCAATGCTGAAAACGTCTCTTCACATAATTTCAAATTTGTTAGAAATTCTGTCCTAATCTCAAGGCAAAATTCATTCAGTGATTTTTTTCTTAAAATAAAGCTCAAATTAGCAACTCAATTTTAAAAAAAATCTATGTGTATTTGTGCATACATGAGGGCACATATACACATGCACACACGTGCGTGCTCACACACCCACACATACACACATGCCATTGCATGTGGAGGCCAGAGGACAAGTTACAGGGTTATGTGAGTTCTGGGAATTGAACTCAGGTTTAGTGGCAAACACCTTTCCTCCCTGAGCCATCTTATTGGCCCTCAATAATTTTAAAAAAATCAAACATTCTAAACCTACCCAATCCAAAGCACACTAATCTGTTGCTTGGATACTGAGGATGATGATAAGAAAATATTTCAAGCCTGTATTCCATAATTAAAACATTATGTTTCTACAAGAGCAGAAAACTTTATGCAAAGCAGACACACTAATTCACAGCATAGAATAGTCTGGAATTGGGATGGAGCTGTTTGCAAAAAGTTGATTGGTGTTGCCAGGTGTGCTGAAGTGCAGTGAGAAGTGCTCCAGATGCGTGCTTAGAGCCAAGGCTACAGTGAAGCTTCTCTTAACGGCTGAACCATCTCCAACCTCAGTCAAGGGCTGGTCCAATCCTAGTTTATAAAATGCCTGCTAACGAGAGGAAGGATGCCGAGTGGCATTGAGTCCCAGCTAAGAGTGCTTGGAGGGCAGAAGAAGGCGCCTGGAGAGGTGGAATGGGATGCCGGATGCTCCGGGACAGAGTAGCAAGCAGCAATTGTCCGGTGCAGATAGTAGATGTGGGACATGGTTGGGTTGAGGATCTGCCCTTTTAACAGTTTCTCATGTTTCCAACTCTTGGTCGTGATGATCTGTTATTCTCTCAGAAGCAGGAGAGGATTAGAAGGAAGCAGTTGTCCAGGTAACAGCATATGCTGGTGGAAGGCACAGCATCGTAGCATGACGGGACACAGAAACAAAAATGCTACACACTGGGCACAGAAACTCATGGTCTCCCGTTTCTGATGTCTAGAAGCCCATATCGAGGTATCAGCAGGGTTGAACCCCTCAGAGGCCTGTGAAAACAAGATGTTCCAAGCTTCTCTGGAAGCTTCTTGGGGCCTTAGGCTATCCTAAGTTTACAGAAAATATTTCCTCTGCTTATGTGTGTCTCTATGTCCAAAATCCCCCTTTTCCAACAGCACACTGTAGTGAGGCCCACCCTAAGCATGTCATTTTAACTTCATTGAAAAGATTTTGTTTTAATTTTTCATAGTATGTTGATCAGGTTGGTCTGTGCTCAAATGATCCTTCTGCCTCAGTTTCCCAAGTAGCTGGGACTACAGGTGCACACCACCTTGTTCAAATAAAGCCCCCCCCCTTTTTTAAAAATAAATCTGTTTCCATGTGCGCATACATATACTTGTTCATGTGTGGGCACGCCAGTGGATGTGTCTTCCACCTTGTTTGGGTTTGTTCTTCCATTGTTTATCAGGCTATACCAGGATGGCTGGGCCAGAGCTCCATGGACCTTGACATCTCTACTTCTCATCTCACCATAGCTTGGGGATTACAGATGTGTGCTACCACATCTGGACTTGTCTGGTTTGTATGTGTTCAAATTCAGGTTCGTATGCTGTGCAGCGCTAGCATTTTACCAGCTCAGTCATCTCTCTGGGCCTAAAGACTTCTTCCTACATCAGGTCTGATTCACAGTTTCCTTGGTGCTTTCTTCTTGTTTTCTCATTGTTGAGCCTGAACACCTGACAACTTAAAATAGAAAGGGTTTATTCTGGCTTACAGTGTGAGGTGACAGAGCTCCTTAGAGTGGAGAAGGCATGGGAGGTGACTCGTTGTGTTGTCTCTGGAGTCAGGAAGCAGAGGGTGAATAGAAAGTAGGGCCTGGCTATCAACCCTCCAGGCCTGCCCCCTCCCAGTAATTCCAGCAAGGCTCCACTTCTTAAAGGGCCCACTCCTTCCAAAATAGTACAACCATTGGGAATCAAATGTCCAAACACATGAACCCATAGGGATCATTTCACATTCAAGGCATAACACAGCAGCCCTTGCCTCATTCTCTCTTAGCGTTGAATCCACACAAAATGTCACTCGCTTGTAGATTTTCTTCAGACCTCATTTTGTTCAAATTCAGGGCTGTGTGACTTCAAAGCACATTCTCTACTGCCTTCCACCTAGAGTTTAACAGTGAAACCCCACAGAGCTCTACCAGGACGTCATTCTGAGGAACCTCTCCAGGGCCTCAAAGACATCTTACTAGAGCTGTTGATGGATAGGAGCTGTTGCAAAAAGAAGATACAGGCCGAGAAGAACTTCAGTGATCACATCAACGCTTACCCAAGGGATGGGACTAGGGACCCCAAATTAATTTATTCTTGTCCCCGGGTACATTGTAGAACCAATAGATGAGCTGGATCTCATGGAGTCTAGTGCTTTTTTCGCTGTATTTATGAAAAGCACTGCACCAGATGCTGTAAGAATATCAAAGAAGTATAAGATCCCATCAGGTTAGTAAGCACATCATTTCACACTGTTCAATCTCTGAATTAGGGATGCTACTTAGCATTCGTGGCAGGTCCAGTTGGCAGCATTTTCCCTTTCATAGTGGAATTTAACAGTAGGAATACATTTTACCCTAAGAGTCTTAAACCCAATAAAATTGAGTTTAAGAATCAGCCCAAGGAATCAGCCATCTAGTTTTGAAGAGGTGACATTGTCATTTGGTGTCACAATAAAACATCACATGATAGACTCTAATGATGAAGTTCACACTAGTCACTTTGACACCACAGACGAGAAAGAGAGTGGGTAGGAAATGGACCCATCTTGGAACTCTCAGCCGCAGTCTGAATCCTTCCAGAGGCGTCTCCTTGCTTTTCAGGTAACGGCAAAAATCCCTCCAAGATTGGACGAGTACTCGTTCTTCTCAGTCTCCACCCTCGTGTCGCACCACATTCCTGGCTCTCCCCACAGAGGTCCCCTCTCCCTCAGCACTATAGTCTTCTCCCTCCACAGTCATTCTGCCATACTGTTCTCCTCCTGGAGTGCCCTTCCAAGGAATGTCACTTGCTTGGAGAAAGAGTTCAGAATTCTCTGACGAGGTCAGATCCATCCCTTAAGTTGTTTCAAAACACCCTGAATTTTTTTTCTTTGTAGCCTTTGCTCTCAGGATCCGGTTCTAGATCTGTTCCATCATTTGGTTACTGTCCATTTGCTCCATTAGACTTGAAGCTCCTTGAGAATAGATTCCTGCATGGTTTTGTCCTCACTGTATCGCAACTAGCACAGAGCCCCATACATAGATGACAATTGATACTTGCTGAATGGATAAACAATGGATGTGTTTAGAGAAGAATTCGCGGCAGCTGTACGATTTGATACACATCTTGAAAAATAGTAAGCGATCGGCGTAGTTACTGAGTCACACAAACATTACTTCAAGGGTTCTGCCTTTTGAGGATCTATTGGAATAATTTATAGAGCGCATTGAAGTGTTTGAGCTACATGTGTCTCCTATCTCTTATTAGTACATGTGTTCCTCCTTAATAGGAATCTCAGGTTTGGGATCACAATTGATAGTGTTTTTGTGTATTCAAAGTGCCTTGCTGCACAAGAAGGTCCACAAATGCCAATTGACTGCATTTGACCAGCAGTGATTCTAAGCAACTGTACTGAGATGATTGAGTTTGCTTTGTGTCTGAACTCACATCTGACTAGGAAAAGGTCACATTCGTATCTTTCAGCAAACTTATGGATGGCAGGGAATCATTCAAATGGGTAATCTAAGTAACCCAGTTTCCCTTCCGGTCTACTTTCCCCACACAATCTCTCTGTTTCTACATGGTATTTAGGGATGTCAAGAGTCCATGGTTTCAATATGGAAAGAACTCCAAAACAAGTGTCAGAAAGGATGTTTCCATCAATGTCACTGACCAGTGCATTGCCACTGTGTTCCCCAGGGTTGCTTTCAAAGCTCTCCTTGGCTACCTCACAGGGCCATCCTTTTTATAGCAATCCCTATATAGAAAGCCTTGACACAACGTGTCCAAGAATCAATTTCCTTCATTCTGCCTAAACTTTAGCAACTCTTTTCAATCCATGAATATCGGCATTTTCCCCCACACAGAAGCACTCTAATCTCTTCTCACCTTTGATCATCACATTGAGTCAATTTAATAACACCATTTCTGTGTTTGTTGTGAACCCCTATTCTCTTGTCGCTCCTTCCCGCTTTGTGTTCTTGTTATCCTAACTGAACTTTTCATTTGCAGTCAGTGTGGATGCGGGCACAGCTGTGAGGCGCAGTAGAGAGATCCTGTGTGTATCCTGCTCAGTTTTCTCCTGTGGCAATATCTTGTAAAAAGAAAATTAGGGTACAACTTCACAAGCAGAATATTGAACCTTACATAGCCCACCAATCTGACTTCGATTTCCCAGTTTGACTCATCTGACATCTGTGCCATTCATGCGTGTGCTTAGTTTTGTGTGATTTACTTACATCCATTGGTCTGTGTACGCACTACAGTCAAGACGCACAATTCTGTCACTGCAAAGGCTCCTTGTGACGACTTTTTAGCAGCCACACCCATCTCCCACCCACCCCACACCTCTCTTTTCCTTTTTCCCATGCACCAGTCTAATAGTTCGTGTCTTTACTGCTGATTTGCTTTTCTGCAATACTAATTCTGATCTTCACCGCCTCTGAATTGAAAGTATACTCATTTAATTAACTAATTAATTAATTAACAACTTGATTCATTTTTCCAGCCTGATCACATGACTGGCAGAAAAGGTCAATGAGATGATTCCTAATGCTATTCAGCTGTGCTCATATCTAGCCCAGTTGTCATATAAGAGGTTTCATCCTGCAACTTAAGGAAACAGATGCAGAGATCAATAGCCAAACATTAGGCGGACCTCGACAAATCCTGTGGAAAACGGGAAGGAAGGATTGTGGGAGTCAGAGAGGCCGTGGACACCACAAGAAAACTCACAGAATTAACTAACCTGAACTCAGAATTGGGGCTCACAGAGACTGAACCACCATCCAGAGAGCCTGCATGGGACTGACCTAGGCTCTCCGCACAAATGTTATAGTTATGAAAAGATAGCATGCTGCTGTACTTGCTTCTTCACAGTCCTGTGTCAGGTTTATAATTCATTCACATCTCTTGTTTTGTTATTCCCTCTTTTCTCCATGGTTATTTTAACAATCACATGAGTTCTGGAGGAAACTCAAGAACTAAGTCATGGAGGCAAAGTCTTGGCAAATAGATGGATTACTCCAGCCTCAGATGCCACTTGTCAAACATCATGGCTCGTGGAACTCTGGGCAGGTAGAACTAGTCGATTGGGCATGGTTTACAAAAACAAACCAATGGATATTATAATCTTTTACTGACCTTCATTTTGCATGTGGATAGACTAAGAGCAGCTGTTAGAGACTCTGCAGTGGAGACAGACTGAGGACAGCTGTTAGAGAACCTGCAGTGGAGACAGACTCAGGACAGCTGTTAGAGAACCTGCAGAAGAGATAGAACAAGGACAACTGTGAGAACATCTCCTGCATGCCAACTATGTAAGTAAATTGTTAGACTCAAGAATTTCCTACAAAGGTGACAAGAGAAAACACCCTGCACCCTGGTAGTTTGGTGGCTGCAGGAATGTGTTGTGTCTGGACTGGATTTGTGAGCTTATAGAAAGCAGAGAGTTCTCAAGAGGGATCTGCTAATACAACAGGGTTTTTTTTAAAAAAAAAAGTTCTTTCCTTGAAGAATTCCCTGCATCAATAAGGGGAAATAAAGACAAAGGACCTCCACCTCCACGGTTTTATTTATATGATTGGAGAGTTCCCTCTACTGCCTTTCAGTCAAACCATGTTTTAACCATGAGTAGAATTTAATCAGGCTACATAGGATTGAAAATACAAATAGCCCTGGAGAGAACTTATATTCCTTAACACAGAGGGTGCTGTTGTATACTTGGACCTCACTTAAAAAGGGTCAGTGACATCAGCTGTTAGTGTCACTTGGTCCAGCTGCATTAGTTTGGAGCCTTATTAAATGTGCCAACTATGTGACCTAAGTTACTCGACCTTTCTGCGCATCAACTTTTGTATCTATAAAACGGAAATTTAACGTCAGCATCTTCTTTTCAGTAGTGGTGTGAGGATATAAGCACAGCATTTCAAACACTCAAGCATGTTATGACATTTATATTGGCACCGATCTTTTCTCACTATGTTCCAGGCACAATTCACAGAGCGATTTTATGAAGCAGATACCAGGTTTCTCAGGGAGTAAACAAAGACTCGCAGAGTTATATAACAACAGTAAATTGGCTAATTTAGAATAAAGATGAGAAGGCTGATTCTTCCAGCCTGGGGACGCCGGGGAAGGTCTGTTGGAAGAGCAAACTGACGCATGCAGGAGGAAGGGAGGGGCATCCGTAACATAATAGATAAGGAAAAGGGTAAAGCATTCCAGGAAGTGGCCAGAGCTTCAAATTCCTGAAAATAGGTTTATTACATGTAAAGATATGTATTAGATATTAGATGTAAAGCAAAGGATAACCAGACTACAATCCACAGCCCTAGAGAAACTAGGTCATAAGAAGAACCCTAAGAGGGATGCATGGACCGCCCTGGGAAGGGGAAACAGATAGGTCTCCTGGGTAAACTGGGGGTATACTGTAGATGGGATGGGGGATGGGAACATAAGGGATTAGGAAGGGATGGAGGGAGAGAGCAACAAAAAAGAATCTTAATAGAGGGCGCCATTAGGGGTTAGGGACAAACCTGGTGCCAGGGAAACTCCTAGGAATACACAAGGATGACTCCAACTAAGAATCCTAGCAATAGTGGAGAGGGTGCCTGAACTGGCCTTCTCCTGCAATCAGATTGATGAATATCCTAATTGCCATCATAGAATTTTCATCCTGTAATTGAGGGAAGCAAATGCAGAGATCCACAGCCAAGCATTGGGCCGAGCTCGAGAGTCCAGTCAAAGAGAGGCAGGAGGGATTATATGAGCAAGGGGTTTGGGTCAAGAGCATGACAGGGAAACCCACAGAAACAGCTGATCTGAGCTTCTGGAAGCTCACGAACTCTAGGCCAACAGCTAGGGAGCCTGAATGGGACCGAACTAGGCCCTCTACATACGGGTGACAGTTGTGTAGCTTGGTCTGTTTGTGGGGCCCCTAGCACTGGGACCAGTATCTGTCCCTGGTGCATGAGCTGGCTTTTTGGCACCCATTCCCTATGGTAGGATGCCTCACTCAGCCTTGATGCAGGGGAGAAGAGCTTGCTCCTGCCTCAGCTTGATATGCTATGCTTTGTTGACTCCCATGGGGAGCCCTTACCCTTTCTGAGGAGTGGATGGGGTGGGGAGTGGAAATGAGAGGTGAGAAGGGAGGGGAAACTGTGGTTGGTATGTAAAATAAATTTTAAAGATGCAATCAAATAATTTTAAAAAATGGGTTTGGCTCAGCAACATCATTCCACTCACCCTGCCTGAATTGAGCAATGCGTTCTAGTGTCTGACCGCGACGGGAAACCAGAAAACCAGCAACTGTCATCCCAGCCTCAACTCATCTCTTATGCGTTCTACACAGAGAGGAAGGAAAGTGGTTGGCAATTGAAGCTTTTTAAAGTTTTTATGTTTTTAGTTTTTCGAGACAGGGTTTCTCTGTATCTTTTGGAGCCTGTCCTGGAACTAGCTCTTGTAGACCAGGCTGGCCTCGAACTCACAGAGATCCACCTGCCTCTGCCTCCCGAGTGCAGGGATTAAAGGCGTGCTTCACCACCGCCCAGCTTTTCCATGCCTTCTTGTCATTATATTATATTACATCACATTATATTATAAAGAATTCTTGGGCATCGAGGAGATAAAATTTGCCAGGGATGAGATCTTAAAGTCCAGCTTTCCTTTACTGAAATCTCTCATCAGACTATATATCCTTTAGCATAGCTTCTGCATTAGGATTGCAGACTCAGATGCCAGCAGGGGTCAAAGTGCAATCAACCAAAGCAACCCAGGTAAGAGATGCCAGTCTGTAAAACAGTCGGGCCATGTTGGAACCTGGGGTACACAGCTTGTATTAGGGACTCCCGTTCTTAACTTGTAACCAACGACTGGCAGATCTTTCCCGTCTTTAACATGATCCAGAAATGTAGAATGTGATGCAAAAGTTCCTTGCATTTCAATATTGCATCCGATGTTATAAATAAAACGAGGTGTGCCAAATAAAAATGTTTGAATGTCACTTTTCAGCTCTTGCTAACAGCTGGTGTTCAAACAAGAAGTGGCATGCGGTGGATGCTGTCATTTCTAGCTCCTTGGGAAAGCTCGGAGTCCCCACATCTCTCCTTGGTCTGAGAGTCACCCATTCCTTTCCTCACTCCCACTGGCTCCCCCGGACAACAAACTGGGCAATTTGAACCCGGAGTCTTCCTGCCAAGGTATTGTTGCTGAGTTTTCGAGTTTCAAGTCCCTTGTTATGAATGAGTCATCTCCAGCTCCATTAGCGGAGAACTCCTCTGGGTTCAGTCACCAGAGGCAGAGTGGGGATGACTCAGACAGAGGAGCACGCAAAGCCTAATGGGTCCAGCATGTGGAGGCCTTTGAGATGTTGAAGCTGGTGTTCGTGGTGTCCAGGGAGAGCACAGAGGAGGGCTGGATGTTGTAATGTGCTCCCAGCGAAAATTCACTGCTGGCTCTGTTGCACTCGGAAGAATTTGAAATATTTGCCTCTGACCTCAAACACAAAGTGGTCTCGCACCTCAAGGAGATGGTTTATTATGAATCCCTTATGACCTGCTCCAGCCTTCTTCCCTCTGCAAGCTTGACTGGAACGTCTGGGTTTAGGTATTTGCCAAACTGTTTGCAATTCCTCCGTTCTTTCTTGCTCCGATGCCTTTGTGCATGCCATTTTGTTCAGCTGGGAAATCTTCGTGTGCCTCTGGACAATCCCTAGTTTTGCTTTAAAACTCAAAACAGACTTCACTATGTCAAGAGAGGTATTTCTGACGCCCCTCCTCCGTGCTCCTTGGAGTTAAATGTGTGCCCTTCTTTTGTGCACGTATAACCTGAAGCTGCCTTTTCATATCGTGTGGCCCTGACCTGCTTATCTGCCTGTCTGCCTTTTTGAGGAAAGCCTCTGGAGGCCAGGAAGCTGTAGTCTTTTTCCTTATATTCTGCAGGCATTATAGACAGCAGGCAGTCACTAAGAGTTGATATGACTACGCGGGATTGAAGCTCTGAGGGGACTGCTGTACGACCTGTCTCACTCTTGTACCTGACCTAAGGATCCTACCTCAGCCTTTGCCGTCTGGGCCTCGCTGCAGTCTCTGCAATCATAGGCGGAGTGGCTGTTGCAGAGAAAGCAAGGGTGGACAGATAATCCCAAAGTCAATATCTCTGTCCAAGTCCCTTTATTCACTCAAATCCAGTAAACCTACAGAACAAATACTCTCCACTCTTCGAATCCTTATATTTGGGAGACACGAACGATAGACACACAGGCTCAAGGTCAACAATGAGGTGCAGGGAACATTTATTGGATATTTATAGTGTACCAAACACAAAACTGATATGAATAGGTGCTGTCATCTCTATCCAGCAGAGAAACTGAGACTCGGAAAAACTTTTCTAAGGCCTCCTTAGTTGTAGAATTACAGGGTTAAGACTTCAGGGAGTCTAATGGAAGGTCATTATTCAGTGCTATCAGGTAAGTGCTGGAGGATTTGATGAGAAACAGGACACTAGATCTGGGTGGTAAGCAAAATGAATATAATTGAGTAAGCCGCCAGAACAGGCATGGGATTCGGGGAACCAGAGAAGAGCCAGAAATGAACCAGAACCACAATATTGAGTTGACATCAAATTACTGCAGGCTCTTGTATGAGTTTCTTGTTTATGGTAAGAGCCACACTGAGTCTGGCTACCTTGAAGCTTACCAACAAGAAGACAGAGCTATAAGCTGGTTTATAGAAACCTTCAGTGGGTATGGGCAAGGTGAGTTCCTCCTCACACCTTCCATGACCTCTTTTGAGAAAGTGTTTCTCAACTCATGAGAGCTTTTGAATAGTTTTGAATAGTTTGTCTCTCTGGGTCCCAGCCAACACGGAATAAGCCGGGTTTCTGGATAGTAGGCTCTGGCATCAGTACAACCGGAAGTTATCCATAGCTGATGAGCAGCGAGGATGGAAACTCTAGTCTTAAGACAAATGGGCTTTGTTTGTTTTCCTTTTATCTGAGAACAGAGCTGTGAAGCCACAGGCTTCTAAGGGGCAGGGAAGGTGTGTGAAGGTTTCGGGGGCTAAGAATTGGAAAATTGAGTTCTTCTTTTCAACTGAAATGCAGATGGGAATCAACCTGTAACCTCACCAAAGGTGAGGCATTCAGAGGGAGCTTTCACCCGTATTTTAATGAGGGAACTTCTCGTGTTTAACTTTCATGCTGTCAAAGTAAGGACTTACTGTGAAGACAGAGGGTGTGCACATTAAACATTTTGTCTCAAAACTCATTTCACCGTGGTATCTCATATTTGGCTGATATGCTTGTGGTTGAGGTCAACCATGTTTTGATTCCCAGCCCTGTGACTCTAAGGACAAAGTGGCTGTTGGTTTTGAGCATGGTTGCTTGCTGAGTCATAGGGCAGCTAGAGTTGAGTTTCAGGCCTCAGAAAGCTGCCTTCATCAACTAGTGTGCCATTTCAGATGGTCTCCTAAATATTGTGAGGTTCTGAGGGGACCCACACTTGGTGTGCCCAGCTTACCCCAGCCTCATACTGAAGGATTTACAGGTAGCTGTATTTCTCAAACTCCCTTGCATCCAGGAGTCTGCATTTGTATTACAATCCACCGGTTAGATGTAAGGTGAGGGGTGTTTTTAACCTTCGACCTGGTGCTGATGGAAAAACTCTGACCACGATGATCTCTCAAGTTCAGCTCTATGGGTTGTCTATTTTTCCTTCATTGGACACATCTTCTCTCAGGAGACAGCTTATTTAGATAAAGGACATCTAGTTCATGTCTTTTCTTCTGAGATGCACTGCATCTTTGCTATATTCCACTGATGTAGAAATGAAGTGTGCAAGATGATGAGGACTTCCAGGACAAATGGATCCCTCCTAATATTATTTCCCGATGGATCTAGGTCTTGGGAGTTATTGCAGCCCTTTTTCTCTCTAGTCCCATCTGTGATAGTTGGGATGGGAATGGCCCCCATAAACTCATGTATTTGCATGCTTTGCCCCCAGTTGCTGGAACCATTTGGGAACCATTAGGAGGTGTAGGCCTGTTGGAGGTGTGTCACAGGGGTGGGCTTTGAGGTTTCAAAAGCCCACTCTTTCTCAGTTAGTGACTCCCCCCTCTTTTGGATCATTACTGTGGATCAGATATAAGCTTTCAGCTCCTCATCCAGCGCCATGCCTGCCTGCCTTGCTTTCCTCCTGGTGGTCATAGACTCTAACCCTCTGGAAGTGGGAGCCTCAAATTAAATTCTTTCTCTTCAAGTTGCCTTGGTCATGGCATCTCTTCATAGCGGTAGGATAGTAACTGAGACGCCATATCTCTTATTGGAAGGGTAGTTAGTGGAGATGGAGAAAGCAAGCTCAGGAATCTGTTTCTATCAGCATTTCTCAAACACAAGGCCTGTTCACTTCGAAATGTGGCTAGATGTCATATTTTATTAATTAAATTTATTCATTTATTTTGCAACACTTCTGAAGTTCCTCCTCCCTCCTCTCCCCACATTCTCTCCCCCTAACTCCTTTCTACCCTCCCCTCCACTCTACTACTCCTTGGTTTCTGTTCAGAAAGGGGCAGGCCTCCCATGGGTGTCAACAAAGTATCAATGAGCTCCTTCCACTGTATTAAGGCTGGGCAAGAAAACCCAGTATGAGGTATAGGTTTCCAAAAGCTAATCAAAGCATTAGGGGAAACCCCTGCTCCTGCTGCTAGGAATTGCTCAAGTAGGCCAAATTACACAACTGTCACACATATGCAGTGTTCCTAGTTCAGACCCATGTAGACTTCCTGACTGCCATTTTTTTTTCAAAAGAAACACTGTTCTCCAATTAATTTGAGGTATGTTCAGAAAAAAAAGTTAAGTATGTTTTGCTGTTGTTGTTAAAAGAATATTTTATGAAATATTAAATCCACATAAGAGGGTGGGGCTAGGCAGGAACTAGAATGCCACCTACAGCTAGGTGCTCATTTGCTCCCATGTACCCCAAGGTCTCCTATATACATGCGTATACCCAGTTCCTCATATTTGGGATTGGGTAAAAACCTCATCAATGCTCATTTTTACCAAAAAAAGAAATCTGGGTCCAGAGAGATAAAATAACTCGCCTCACATCAAACAAGTTATCAGCAAAGCTTGAACCAGAATCCACACCCTTGAATAGTAAAGAGCACTGAAGTTCTTCTGAATACAGACTAGTGATTTTTAGAGATTTAGCAAGGGCATCTTGGTGATGGGTTGGGTCTGATCCTTGCACACATATGTGTGAGAACATAACACTGTAGTACATTAATACATACAATTAATATAGCTTAGTCAAAAGTTAAAATGCACGTCTTCTAAGGGGTTGATAAAATACTATGAAGCAGGAAGGCAGGTAAGAAATCTGCAAGGGGAAGCAGACAGAAGGTGAGAGAACCTAGAAACTCCAAGGAAGGCTGTGTGTTACGTCTCTGCCAGCGACTGGAGGGAGAAAACAGAAATGCTGTCTGTTTCCTCACCTAGGGCCAACCCGAGCTCTCTGAAGAGGTGGGAGTCCCTCAATGCCTTTTCCACGTGTGCCTGGAATACCATGGTGGTTTGACCTCTGTCAGTTACATGTTGTGTTTATAAGGAACCAGATTCCAGCACTTTCTGAACAGTTAAGAGAGACTCTGTCTTCTGGGCTTTGCCCCATTAAATATCTATTCTTCTCCCTAGATGTGTTGTACAGATGCCCTGGCCTTCTGACTCAAATCCTCAGAGTGGGAACATGGGGCACTTTCTCATTTGGTCCCTGCCAATGTTGGCACCATGGGAAGATGTTTGTGTTTCTCAAGGAGTTAGGAGGACTTTTCATTTGGGCAGTCATTCTCCCTACATGGAACACTCAGAAGAGGAAAAGAAAATACCATCTTCAGCATTTACATTTCTCTCAGCAGATCTGCACTCCTGGTAATTATTTTTCATTGTGTAGGTGTGGGGGAAGTGTGAGGAAGGAAGGGAGGAAATAAGGGAAGAAGAAAAATAGAAAGGAAGGAAAGAGAAAGAGACGTTGATCTAGGATGGATCAATAGTGTTACATACACAAATGCAGAAAGCCCACAGTCATTCTGAAACGATACTTCAGGCTGAATATTGCAAGCCTGTTAAAGCTGCCTGGGCATTCTGGGTCTATAACAGTGCAGATCTGGCCTTGCTGTTGTGCACAGGGCACCTGAGATTTCGGGTTACAGACTAGACTTCCCGCCACAGTCAGCGAGGTCATACGGTGCTTCCTTCTAGGATAGTCTTGAGATTATATTCAAATTCTTCTGGAACTGGGAAACGTGACACGTTATGAACCATCGCATCCATGACTCTTTGAATGCAAATCCCCTTCAAACTGCTACCCCAAAGGTGGGTTAAGGATCACCTAAAGATTAAAGGAATACTATATTTCCTGGAGTCCTTTCTATGTGACTTGTCTTCAGGTAAAAATTCCCATGTCATGTCCTTGATGTAGGTGGGTCATCTGTCTATGTGTTACTTTCATTGGTTAATAAAGAAACTGCCTTGGCTTTTGATAGGATAGCAGCTTAGATAGGCAGAGTAGACAGAACAGAATGCTGGGAGGAAGAAGGCAGTGAGGCAGACGCTATAGCTCTCCTCTCCAAGATGGACGCAGGTTAAGATCCTTCCTGGTAAGTCACCACCTCATAGTGCTACACACATTATTAGAAATGGGTTAATCAAGATGTGAGAATTAGCCAATGGGAGGCTAGAACTAATGGGCCAGGCAGTGTTTAAAAGAATACAGTTTCCTTGCAATTATTTCAGGTGTAAAGCTAGCCAGATGGTGGGAAGCAGCCCACCGCTCCTATTTCTACAGAGGAGGGTCATCTGTCTATTTGTTGTTTCATTGGTTAATTAATAAAGGAAACTGCTTAGCCTGATAGGTCAGAACATAGGTAGGTAGGGAATACAGAACAGAATGCTGGGAAGAAGGCAGTGAGGTCAGTCGCCATGATTCTCCGACCCAAGACAGACGTAGGTTAAGTTCCTTCCCGGTAAGCCACCACCTTGTGGTTCTACACACATTATTAGAAATGGGTTAATCAAGATGTGAGAGTTAGCCAATAAGAGGCTGAAACTAATGGGCCAGGCAGTGTTTAAAAGAATACAGTTTCTGGTAATTATTTCGGGTGTAAAGCTAGCCGGGTAGCAGGATGCAGCCCACCATTCCTTACTACATGTCCTGTCCAGGCTGACATACCTCATAGCTCTAGGTTCAGTAGGAAGTGAGAGTCTAACCTCTCATGCTCAAAAATATCCTAGGATGAGTCTTACTGGATAAACTTCAACCACATCCTTATTCCCAAGCCAACCTCTATGGCTAGGATCTACTCAGTCAAGGCCTGGGTCACTTCATTTCTGGCTCTAGAGACAAGACAATGTCAGTAGCAGTAGATGCTTGTCACACGTACAAAACTACTCTCACACTCTGCTCATTGATTTTTTTCTTTCATTCACTCTGCAGAGATGAATTAGGATGCACTTTGTAGAAACCTGATAGAATCCCAGTAAACATCTACTTAGAATTCATGCCACAGCTCAAGATCCATCGTTCACTGATGAGTCCCTCATTGCTGTCTTCTAAGCAGTTACTTCCTTCTCCTTGATGTTCCTGCTGTGGCCAAGGAATTGACACACAACATTCCATTTATGTTGATGCCTCCTCATCCTGCTCTCTTGATTTCCGTTAACTCCTAGAGGTCAGAAATTGTTTCTTACTTATTCTTGGTCTCTCCATGTATGAATAGCAGGCACAAAGCCCTCAAAAAGGAATTTTATGGAAGAAATATAAGAAGGATGAGCTAATTATTTCATTAAAAATCAATGCATATGCGCCTACTTCATGGGGGTATGAAGACTTGGCAAACTGTCAAGGGAAATAAACCCACAAAGAAGTAGAACATAGTGAGAAGCCTAAATCCATTGCTACACAAAGGGTGAGAAGTAGAGAAGTATATGTGCTCAGCCCTGGAAGAGAAACACCAAAGCATCTCTGAGGTCATACTCATTTCATATCCACATCTGTCTCCTATGGCTCCCACCCACATACTCTCGGTTCTTGCACCCTTGAACAACATTAAATAAGTGTTCCTACTGTTTTAGCATCCTGGATAATAATCCACAACACATAAGAGGCTGAAAAATATTTCTGAAAAGAATCTGTTACGTTTTCTTAACTACTAGCAGTATCAGTAGAGTGAGCAGACGAAACTTATTCTACTCTCAGGATTTTCCCAGATACTGCCCCATCCTGAAAGCTAAAATGTAATGCTTTACTGTAGACAGTTACCTATGTCTGAATGTCTCTACCCCTGTAGTCTGAATGAAGGTGGGTTGTGCAGAACCGGATTGTATTTGCTTTGGGGTAAAATGCAATAAATGATGCTTGCTGTCCGGACTAACGTGGAGTAGCTGCACTGGTGGAGTAGCTGAGCTAGTGGATAGATAGCACCGCTGACCTGGGACTCGGGAGTCACAAGACTAAATATCGTTGCTTCCATTGTTTGTATTTGTGTTGAGTTTGATTCTAGGCAAAATGGAATCGAAGTCGCTCTCTGTCTCATCCTCTCTGCTGATCACTCTTCTCCTCTCTCTCCTCTCTTGTGCATCCCTAGGTTTTACCTGCGCTGAGAATTCATGGTAGCTATGAAAATGCACCAGTACCATCCCACGGCACCAGGGAGACCTTACTGGATGGAGAGCAGTAGCTTGCCTTGGGTCTATAGCATCCTGCTGCTGCTTTACTGTGGCTGCTCTCACTAATCGTGGAGCCCAAGAGGGAAGCTAAGGCAAGCCACACGCAACAAGCGAGCTCTAGAACCTCTCCATCAGCCTAAGTGAGACCATGTTGAAACCTGAATCTTTGCCTGGCTTCCTCCTCCTCTCTCTCCTCCCCAGGTCAGTTCTTCATTTGCAGTTGACTTTCTTGCCACCTCTTCTCATCCTTCCCCTGTTCTCACAGATTGTGGCTTTTTGTGTTTTGTTTTTGTTTTTGTTTTGTTTTTTTTTAACACATCTAGAGACTGTCTGACCTCACTTTAATCCCTGTTTCTTGGAGGACTAAGAATGTCTTAGAGTTTCTAGTACTGTGATAAAACACCATGATCAAAAGTGACTTGAAAGGGATTATTTTAGCTTTTAACTTTTAGGCCATACTCCATCACTGAGAGAAGTCAGGACAGGAACTCAAGGCAGATATCTGGAGGCAAAAACAGAAGCAGAGCCATGGAAGAGTACTACTTACTGCCTTGTTCCTCCTAGATTCCCCACTTATACACGTAGGACCTACTGCTTAGAGGTGACATCATCCACAATGGGAAGGCCTGCCTACCCTCCTATATCAATCATTAATCAAGAAAATACCTCTCTGAGGTCAGCCTGGACTACAAGAACTAGTTTCAGGACAGACTCCAAAGCTACAGCAAAAACCCTGAATTGAAAAACCAAAAAGAAAAAAGGAAATATATCTCACAGACTTGCCTACAGGCCAGGATGGTGGTGGTGTTTGTTCATTGAGGTTCTCACTTCTCAGATTACACTAGCACGTGTAAGACTGCCAAACAAACAAACCACAACCGAGACCAAACAAAATACAAACCAGGACAAGGAGCAATGCCATTGAAACCCCACATGGGAAATATGCAGATGAGAGACTTCTCCAACCCCAGCGATAGGTAAGGATTTCCCTCTTTGGGATGAGGAAAAGAGTTATAAGCAGTTAATGGAGAAAAGACACCTTGGAGCAGGAGGGTTCGGGCTTTCCAAGGTCGTGACAAAGATCCAAGATTCTCACAGAACCATTTGACATCCCATCTCTCTCAGTCCTTCAAGGCCAGGTGCATGATCTGTTGGGCTTGTTTCCTGAGCTATATTTCAAACTGTTCCATGTTTTGTTTTGCTTCATTTCCAAATGAAGGTTACTTTGAAGATTCTTTCTGGTCTGATTTTACATGGGAATAATGAGAAGAGAAAAGCTCAGAGAGACCTTCAGTACCATTGCACTGAGTTCTGCCCTCCATCTCATAAGCAGCCTGTCCAGGCAGCCCTGTAGCTGGTGGGAGTCCTTGCACACTGTAATTCTTTCCGTGTCTGCTCAACATTTAAGCTGAAATGGAAAAATCATAAAAGTATATGTTTTATGCTCAAAATAAAGATTTATTTCCCATGAACATATTAGATGTGACTTTTTTTGAACAGGACAATTTCTTGAGAGGCATATCAAAAATATTTTAATGCAGACACTCCACTAAATCACTTGCAATAAAGAGCAGGCAGCATTGTGAATTTTTCAGTTGCAGGGTAGCTTGTAACCGGGAACCCTCGATGGGCCAGTCTGGGAGTTAGTGGTCAGGCCATATATACACCAGGTTAACTGCATATACTTAACACAAAAATTGCAGCAGACGTAGGCTGGCAACAGGATGGAGAGTTTCACTGAAGCCAGGCCTATTTAGGCTCGCTGGTTTTGCCAGCATGTACAGAGCTAAATTGGCTCCCTAGTCTAATTTTATCCCATGACATTTTAGTTTCTTCTCTATCTTGGTAGCCTATATAACCCTCAGTGGCTCATCTATTAATCCGATCTGTGTCGTCACTAGCCCGTGGTGTGGAATGAGCATAATCAATTCATGTGATGTCCTCCAGTCAGTGTGAACGCCCGTCGATGGGAGGAAAAGCTAGAGATGGTAGTGCCTAGAAGAGACAAATGAGGGGAGCGGTATTGATCAATGCACCAGAGAAACTGAGGGAAACTACAGACAGAAGCCAGCTGCTGGGCAGGAAGAGCCAGGAAGGCCAGTGAAAGGAACACCTACCTTCCCAGGCTGGGTGTCTGACTTACCCAGGGAGAACTTCACCAGAGAAGGAATCCTGCAAGTGAAAGAGGCTGTCTGGGCGACCATGGATAGAAGACAGATGGGCTCAATTAGGGAACACTTCCAGGGAAGCAGATCCTTATAAGCAATTGCCTCAAAGTAGGGATGTAATTGGTGGTGGCACACGCCTTTCATCCTATCACTAGGGAGGCAGAGGCAGATGGATCTCTGTGAGTTCTAGGCTAGCCTAGTCTACAGAGTGAGTTCCAGTATAGCTAAGGGTACACAGAAAAACCCTGTCTTGAAAGAAAGAAAAAGGGGCTGGAGAGATGGCTCAGTGGTTAAGAGCATTGCCTGCTCTTCCAAAGGTCCTGAGTTCAATTCCCAGCAACCACATGGTGGTTCACAACCATCTGTAACCTATTTATGTGTCCTCTTCACATGTAAAGCATGACAGCCAGCTTCAGAGACAGAAGAGCTCTTTGTAGCCCAGCCTCAGAAATCCCAGGTTTGGGGCTGGAAATGAACTTCGGCGGTAGAACAGTTGCCCAATCTTGCAAGGCCTAATTTGATTCCTACTTCTGCCAAAACCAAACCAACCCCAACTTCCCCAAACAAACAAACCAACCAATTAAGTGAAAACAAAGCCTATAGAGAAATCCCATCTTTTGGATGATTAAGGCAAAATCACTGAAGCCAGTCTGACCTCAAAGGGAGGACAGCCTGACTCCTCCCACTAACACAAGGAGTTGCATATAGGCCTATGGGGAGGGTAGCGGGGGCGGGTGTTGGTGGATGACATTTTTGACTCCTCACCACTTCCCACATTTGGGTGACACCCTTTGTACCTCTAACTGCTTCCCAGACAAAAACAGCCTAGTGCAGAGCTATACCAAGTTGGTGATGCACATAAAAGGTAACATTCAAGAGCCTGAACACTTAGACGCAGGAAGACCTACCTGGCTTGGAGTGTGGACTTCGCCACTTAACCGCCCTGGATCTCAGAAAAGTTGCTTCATCTGTCTGAGCCTTAGCTTGAGTATCTATAAAAGAGCAGTAGCGTGAGTGTGTGTGTGTGTGTTGTAATTTTAATATTGCCAGTCACTTAGTAACAGAAATAGAAAGGAACTGTTCTTTGCTTCTCCAGCATCCTTTATTTAACCTAGCCGGCCATTGAGAGGCATTCAAGGTGTAGATGGCCCCAAGGGAGCTAATGTTTAATGAAAAGATCCTATGGACCACAGTCAGAAAGAGGAGTCAGGCTCTAGCACTAGGCATGGCCAGCATAGCTTTTTGGGGACTTAGAAAAGGAAGGACTCTGTCCTGGAGAAGAAAAATGAAGGGTCTAATCCAGCCCAGGGATACCGGCAGAGCACTGAGTATGATTCGGGAAGCATTCTGCCTCCGTTTCAAGAACCTTTTCTTTCCTGAGGTTTAGTTATTCAACAACAAGGGGTGAGTGTGATTTCTAGGCTGCCAGCTTCTTTGTAATCTTGCTCAAACAATATTATCTTAGAAACCCCTGAATCAGCCCAAGTCTTCAACTGCCACAGCTCTCTGTCTTAGGCTACGGTTCATGATGGTTCTCTCCGTTCTGCGGAAGACTTTGCAAGGCCCCCTGCTCTTAAGCCTTGGTTCTCCACAGAGCATCAGAACCAAAGGTCTGTTTTGTAACAGAAACGTGATCGATGGCTCCCGGGCAAGATAACTTTTTCCGCTGGTGTTTCTTCACTTACCACGCTTACCCACTCTCCCTTCTTGGGAAGAAGAGTTACTGAGCTTAATGGAATCCTCTGGCTTTCTGACTTCTCTTTGGGTTCAGCCAATCAAAAGATTCAGCAGGAAACAGGAGGCCGTGGGTGGTGAGAACATGAGCTATTTGTTCTTTGTTGAATGAGCATTGTAGCTGTCACTGGCTGTGATTTCCCAAGACCCTGGCTACTTTACCACCCACCAACTCTCCCTTTCCCTTCTGGCTTCTCCAGGTTGAGAGGTGATAAAGGCTTAGCAGGGTTCTTTATTTGGGTGCCTCCACATCCTTCTCTAGTCTCTTTAGTCTCATTCTCATATCAATGAAAAGAATTTCTTTATCCAAAACTTGAAGAATAGTGGGAGGAAGGGACAGAGAGGTGGCTCAACAGCTCAGAGCGCATACCATTCTTGCAGAAAACCCAAGTTCAATCTCCAGACGCCACATCAGGAAGCTTACAACTTCTTGTAACTCCAACTCTGGAGGAATACAACACCTCTGGCCTCCAGAGGCATCTGCACTGTGTGTGTGTGTGTGTGTGTGTGTGTGTGTGTGTGTGTGTGTGTAATTATATACACAATTAGAAATTAAATTAAATAAAGGAGGTACGGTGGTTTGAAAGAAAATGGCCCCCAAAGGAAGTGGCACTATTAGTAGGTATGGCCTTGTTTGAGGAAGTGTGTCACTGTAGTGAACTATACCTCTGAAAATGTTAGCCACCCAATTAAATGTTTTTCATTTATAAGAGTTGCAGGGGTCATGGTGTCTCTTCACAGCAATGGAAACCTTGACTAAGACAATAGGGGACCCGGATGATGGCTCTGCAATTGAGAGCACTTCTTGAAGAGCCTGGAGTTTGGTTCCTAGTCCCCACGTCAGGCAGCTTACAATGCCTGTCACTCCAGCTCCTGGAATCTAGCCCCTTCTTCTGGCCTTTATGGGTAACTACATTCATATATGCATATCCACATAGACACACATAATTAAAAATAAAACATATATTTTTATTTTAATATTTTTTTAGTGTAAGGAATCCAGAAGTTTCCTTATGAGGTCTCAACTGCTGTAGCCTCTAGGGGTTTCTTAGAGGTTTCATGGTGGAAACCAGGCTCCTCCTCTGGCCACCAGAGCTGTTGGATGACAGCCAGCTCAATGCCCTCTCCAGCCTCATTCTGCCTGTTAGTATCCAGCATCTCACCAGGCACCCTGGCCTCCCTTCTGTTCTCCTAGTACAGGGAACTCATTTCCACCTCCCAGTCTTTGCACTTGCCTTCCTGTATTCTGGAAGATGGCTTCCTAAGTCCCAGCCATCCCCTGCTGAGCAAACCCTCTGCATCTTTATCTAAAGGCTGCTTGGGGAAGTCTTTGATTCACGAGATTAGATATTTCATTAGTTCCTTAACTAGCTCTTCACATCCCAGCCCACAACCAAAGTAGTTATAGATGATCCCTGGCTTCTGTTTATCAAACAGTGACCCCAGTATAAGTTGAAAACATCAGGAAGTCAAAGAAACATTCAATGAATTATCCTACCCAACACTGTAACCTACCTAATACATCCTCAATGTGCTCAGAACACTGTAACCTACTTGATCCATCTTCCAAGTGCTTGGAACATTTACATTAACAAGAAAGTCATCCAATTAATAGTCCACTTTATGTTAAAGCTTTGAATTCCTCGTGCGAATGTGGTGGCAAAAGCAGAACAAAAAGTAGAATTGCTGTGACATTATCCCAAGAAAAGACCAAAATTCATAACCTAAAGACAGTTTTTCTCAATGTGCTTCATTTTTACACCATTGTAAAGTCAAAAAGCTGTGAGCAAAACCACTTAAGTCAGGGCCATGTGCATTTGATCACCCTGTCTCCTTCTAGACTCCAGAAACAAGGGAGCAGACACAAGTCGATTTTGTCTCATTTTTAATATCCTCAGTATATTCGAGGCATCCTAGCACACTGTAGGCCATTGCTAAAGAATTTTTGAGTAATAAATATATTCCAAAATCCCCAATAAACAGAGCTCCAAAACATATGCTTTCAATAAATATATCTTCAACAAATCTATGAAGACATATATACAATCCTCAACAAAATGTAAGAATATATTTTCAAATAAATATGATTTATAATCCCATGCTTCATTCCTGGAGGTCAAAGAATAGGTCAGTGTTTCTAAGACCATGTTTTAAAAACAGAGTCTGTGATGAGGGCTTGACTCATCAGATTTTATACAACTTAATTCGCCCCCTGCACCTTCAGTTCCTTTTGGATATTTTTAGAAATTCTGTATCCAAACAAAACTCTGGGAGGAAAATTTATACTCCCACCACCACCACGTGTGTGGTGTGCAGTGAAGCAGAAAAGCAATCAGACATACCCTCAACGGAGGAGAAAACAGCAGAATGAACGTCCCTGGGCAAAGCATCCTGAGGGAGCCAGCCCATCAACTGCTTGTCTTGGAAACGACTGTTTTATATTTGTGGTAGACCAGCAACAACAAAGAGTCTACAGCCTCTAATCTAGTGCAAAGGACTTAGGAAAATATTCTTAATAGATAATTCAGCTGAGTGTCTCAGGGTCTTGGAAAGCCCAGCAGGGGAGCCTCTGAATTGGTTTCCTTTGATCTGACAAATCCACCCAGATCAGCGGGATCTCATACCATTTCTCTGCACAAATTTCATAGTCTCACACTCAGGGAGGCCCTGCCAAAGAGTCCCCAAACTGTGAGGACAAAGGCCCCACCAAATATTCAGCCATCAGCATCTCCACTGACTTCTTGGGAGAGAAACGCTAAGCCTTTGGTTGCTCCAAGCTATGGGAAATAAAGGACGAGTTCTTAAAATATCACTTCCTACTTTCCTGCCTGCCTAATTTGAGGGGTGTTACATGGCAGAAGAAAAATATTGCTTTCCACGCTCCATTCTGGAAAAGCCATACCCAACTGTGGAGACACGGAGCTGGCATAGTCAGGGATGGTATCAGCCTGACAAGGTGTGTGAGGGCTTAGATTTTCTAAGGGTTAGATGGAAGAAAGGGAAGTGAATTCAAGGGAAAACAACGTTCTCTGTGGGACTGTCACATATGAGAGAAGACCCCCAGTAATCTAAATCAACAGAGGTCAAGAGGAAAGAGGTACGGTAGAACACCATGCTCTTTCTAGACCGGCAGTGCCCTTCAGGCCTCTCTCTGTGGGCCTGGGCATTCCTACTGCCTAGAAATGCCCACTGGAACCCAAGACTCAGTCTTGTTTTAATTAGGAGCAGCGGGCCACTTCCCACTGCCCAGCTCTTGGCAGGCTGTGTTCCCGCCCGGATCCCGGCTAGCTTACCTTCCCCCCCCCCCAAATAATTTCACAGAAACTGTATTCAAACACTGCCTGGCCCATTAGTTCCAGCCTCTTATTGGCTAATTCTCACATCTTGATTAACCCATTTCTAATAATCTGTGTAGCACCACAAAGTGATAATTTACCGGGAAGATTCTAACCTACAACCATCTCGGGCCGGAGCTTCATGGTGTCTGCCTAACTCTGCTTTCTACCCAGCATCCTGTTCTGTCTACTCCACCTACCTAATTTTCTGCCCTATCAAAAAGCCAAGGAAGTTTCTTTATTTAATTAATGAAATCAACACAAAACAGAAGACACTCCTACATCACTGTCTTACATGGGTTAGTCTTCTGGACACATTGATCACCCCGGAACTACACGTTCTTCAAGGCCTTCCTTGTGTTTCAGGCCCTTTGTCTCTCTTGGACCTGATGAGGACAGTCCTTCTGCAAGAAAGTACAGACCGTTTGAGTCGGCAGTGGGCGCTGACTAGAAGGAATTCCTGCTTCTGAGCACAAGCCATAACTAGTAAAGCTGCTTCACTACCCCCGCTCCTGCATTCACTGTCCTGTCCCATGTCACCCTCTTTCTCCTTTAGTTAAGAACTTAAGAACTCAGGATCAAGGAATTAAAGGCTGGTGTTCCAATATAGAATATAATCTTTGAAGAAGACTTTTTATTTTTGTTCTTTTGCGTATGTGTGATTTGTTGCTGCTGCTGCATTGCTGTTGCTTATTATGGGATATCTATCTATACACTGTGAGAAGATATATTGTTATGATTGGTGTATTAAAAAGCTGAACAGCCAATAGCAAGGCAGGAGAGATAGGCAGGATTTCCAGGGAGAGAAAGGAAGAGGAGGAATCACCAGGAGACACAGAGAGGAAAAAGGAAGGGGCAAAATGGAAGAGAGGTAACGCCACATAAGAGTATGTAGATTAGTATGAAGTTTTAAGAGCTAGTTAGGAACAAGCCTAAGTTATAGGCCGAGCGCTCATAATTAATAAGACGTCTCTATACCATTATTTGGGAGCTGGCTGGTGGGGTAGAAAAAGATTCCTTATAGTTGCTGTTGTTGCTGCTATTGCTGTTTGGGAGAGGTTCTTGCTATGTAGCACTGGCTAACCTGGAACTTGTTTTTGTACACCAGGCTGGACTCTAAGACTCACAGAGATCTGTCTGCCTCTGCCTCCCAAATGCTGAAATCAAATCGTGCACCACTATGATGGCTGTTCCTGGTTGTCATTGACTATATCTGGAATGAACTATAATCCAGAAATGGATGGCATACTTGTGATCCAGAGCTTGAGGCTGGATGGCATATGCCTTTGATCTAGTCCTTGAGGCTGGAAGGCACATCTTTAATCTGAGCCAGACCTTCTGCTGGGAGTCTGGCTAAGGACAAGGGAAGAAGGAATGGGGTGTATTTGTTCTTCGCCTGCTTGCCCTCACTTTGCCAGAACATCCGTTTCTTCACTGGCAATGAAACCTACTTCTTTGGGATTTGAGCATACACTAAAGACCAACTGAGACACCCAACCCATGGGGCTGAGCAGCTACTAGATTCTTCGACTTTCCATTCACAACTAGCCATTATTAGACTACAGTCTGTAAGTCATTCCAATAATGAGAGAGAGAGACATAAGTTTGTGACTCTAGAAAACCCTCACTAATACAACCATCACGCCTGCCCCACTTAGGAAGGTATTTGACTGCTCAGAAATTTGCTGGTCTTAAAGATAAAATGTGGCTAACAGTAAATAGCTACTTCACAGAATATGAAACAGCACTGTCATCTGTGAGGTGTGCCACTGATGTTCACAGAACATATGGTTAGCACACTCTCTGTTAGCTGGAACTGGGGCAGAGGCCATGGAGGCATGGAGGAGTGCTGCTTACTGGCTTGTTCCTTGTGGCTTGCTCAACCTGCTTTCTTATACACCCCAGGACCACCAGCCCAGGAGTGGCACCAGACAATGGGCCAGACTCTCCTATGTCAATCATTAAGAAAATGCCACACAGGCATGACTAAAGGCCAATAATAAAGGAATTTTCTTAATTGAGATTCCCTCTTGCCAAATCATTTTAGCTTGTGTCAAGTTGCTAAAAAAAAAACAACAACAACAACAACAACAAACAAGCCAGCACAAAGGGAGGGCTTAGAACTGTGCCCGCAGGCCCAGTGGAGAATTCTTCATTACAGAACTCTGGCACCCAAGTCTGAGAATCACAGCTAAGAGGAGCGTTCCTAGTGATAGAAATCGGGACTCAAAGTGATGACGCGTTCTTATCAGAGGAAGATGGAATGGCGAAATATTAACCGGCAAAGCCTTTTCTCTAGTTTCATCTACAGAGAGAATCAAGTGGCGAGGGAAGAAGATCTTTGCCTAAGGTTACAAGAGCGTTTGTCTGAGGCTCGCCAATGCTTCTTAGGTGACAGCCAGGAGGCAGCAAGGAGTCTCATGGTGTGGGCATGAAGATTAAAAAGGTCTGTGTTTATTGAAGGGTTAATTAAAGCAAGGCAGGTGTGGGGGAGGTAACGGTGAGTAAGGAATTCTTATGAAGATGACTGTGGATGTTCTCGTAGTCAGGGCTAAGGAATTGGATTTCACCCTGCAGGTGGTGAATAGCCACCGAGGCCCAGGATATTGATTTCATATTAAATAAAAGAGTTGGTGAAGACACTAGGGGTTCGGTGTGCTGATCTGAGAGGAGAAAAAAATAAACAGTAAACCATAGCAACATCATACACATGGTGTCCTAGTACCTCCATCTCCCTCCTCCTCCCTCCCCCAGTTTCTGTGATATCCCTTCAAAACTAAACTTTCACACTGGGACAGAAACTGAGTCTCATGCTTTCACCGCTGGTGAGTTTTCTGTGTCGAATAAAGAGCTGCCCCTTCAGTGGTCCTGAATCCAGGCATCATCTACAGAATGTAAAAGCTTACAGGAAGTCTTTCTTCAGGCTGCTAATGAGCGGCTGCCCCTGTTGTGGTTTCCCCACTTCTCAGGCATCCAGCAGGTTTTTTTTTCCTCCTCTCACATTGATGATATGGGGGGGAGACGGTTTCCAAAAATCTAGGGTGGCCAGTGCATGCTTGGATCCTGTTGGCAGTCAGGAGTTCCAGAGATAAAAGTTTGGGAGCTGCAAATGCAGGATCTTCATGGATTCCAAAGAGCATGGAAAGACCACTTGACCCCATGCAACACACGACACCCTGTAGCGAAGCGGAGGGACAATCAAGAACAAGCCGCTGGAAAACATACTCCAGATATCTTGACCATGGAACGATTTTTCCAGAACTCTTCATAATGGGGGTTGGGGGGAGGAGTAACACTTCCAATTCACAGAGCTGACAGAGACTACTTCAAGTATTCAACTTCCTCATAAATCAGGGAGAGAAAGACCAAGTCTCGGGAGCAGACAAGGTAATTCACAGAAGAAATTCAAAAAGCCAACAGCCGTGAAAAAAAAAAAAAAAAGCTTATCCTCACTCAACCTACGACTGGAAACGAAATAATAGAACAGGAGTGGGCGATATTGTACTTGCTTGCAATCCCAGCGCTTGGGAAGTCTAATACAGGAAGGTGGCTACAAGAAGTTCCCAGTCAGCCTGACCTATGTGGTGTGATGGTAGTCATCAACTCAGCAGAATCGGGATTCACCTAGAGGTGAGTCTTTAGGTGTGCCCTTGATAGCGTTAATAGAAGTGAGAAGATCTGTCTGGTAAGGAATCCATTATTCCCCGGGCAGGAATCCTGGGCTATAGAAGCAAAGAAAGAGAGCTGAGCGGCAGCGGCATGCATTCATCCACATCTGTTTTGTGATTGTGGGTGTGATGCCAACGGCTTCAAGACTTCACTGCCTGTTACCTTTTCTTCCCTGCTATGGGAGACTATGTCCTCGAACCATGGGCAGACATCAGCCCTTTCTCCCTGGAGTTCCTTTGGTCAGTGTATTTTATCTCAGCCACAGGAAGCAAAGCGAAGACATCTGGACAACCCATCTCAAAAGGAAAAAGTCACAATGGAAAGATGTTGGAACTTTGTACATCAGAACATTTTGATGGTCAAGCAAAGTTGAGTATTGACAGAAATTCTTAAGAGACAATGTCACGGTCTCTATCAACACCTAGTTCTCAAGCAGCACAGCTCCCTAGGACAATGTGTTGCCCAGACTTAATAAAAAGTAAAGATGCCCATACTGTGTGGTTGAGCTCTTCAACAGTGAACACACAGCTTGAACACACGTTCACAGATGGGCGCAAGGAGTCAGCACGTAGCTGACAGTGCACCAGTGAAAACTGCAAACAAAACTTACGTTCATCATTAGAAGAGTTAGAAAAGGACTATCTATTTTATTTACTATTATCATCATCATCATCATCATTGTTATTAATAGGTTTTTGAGACAGGGTTTCTTTAGTAGCTTTGGCAATCTTAGAACTAGCTCTGTAGATCAGGCTGGCGTCAAACTCATCGAGATTCACCAGCCTCTTCCTCCTGAGTGTCAGGATTAAAGATGCATGCCACCACAGCCTGTCAAATGGACTCTTAAAAATGGGGGAATGCAAAGTACTTAAAGTGAATGAGTAGACTCTACTTATTAGCAGATTTAAATCTTTACACTATGTTTACAGAGAAAAAAGTTATAAGAAATAGTATTCTGCCACTGGTAAAAAATCTTGAGCTACAGAACAATGTCACGTGATGTTTTTAGACAGATCCATAAATAGTAAACATATAAATGTATAGATAGGCAGGCTATGAGCCATCTTCTTCCTGATCTAACTTCTGGGGAGGAAGGTTGGGAAATGAGACTGGCAAGAACAGAAAAGAAACATTAACTGAATGCCCTGTAGCTCAGAGCAGTCTGAAAATTCCAGCGAGAAATTAAATCCCCAGCTTGTGCTTGGGGAGTTCGAGAACAAATTTATAGCACTTGCATGGCATAGAAATCTCCAACTGCGAAAGTGGTGTTTAAAGAGAAAACAGCTCCCGGTTGATGAATCTACTGAGGCACTCTGCAGACCAACAGTCACGGGGTGGAGGGCATCTGACTAGCTGCACTAACACTCACATGGCCGTCCTACTGATGACCAGATCTCCACCAAAATGTACAGAATGCATAAGAAAGTCATCCACTGTGAGCAGGAGGTCAGTAGAGATGACTCTCTGGGGCACTAAGGAAGACCTGATAATCTGAATCATTCCTAAAGAAAATATTTAAATAATCAAGGAGTTCCTATTTGAAATGTTGGGCCTTCGCACTATTAGCTCAATGACCCTTCTGTGTTGCTAATGATCAATGATTGTGGTGTCCTTCCCCTCACCTTTTCTGAATGGGAGCATTCATTGATAGGGTCTTGTTTCTACCGGTGTGGTGAGCAGAGGGGCAGGCTTCTGTTTGCAGGAAGAGGCAGGGAGCTATTGTTTTTTCATAGGATTCAAGGCAGGGAGGAGCCACGACAGGATCTGATGGAGTTGGAACCGGAGTCAACATTGAATGGATGTCCAGGTTGTGTCCCTTGGGGGAGAAAGAGAGCTTGAATGTGGGCTACAAATGGGAAGGAGGGGACAAAGGCACTTTTGATTACCAGTGTCCTTGTGTTCCCTCACTCTTCTGGCCAGTGAGATTAGCCAGGACCATGTGACTACTTCTGGACAGTGTACAGGGCAGGGCGTGATCCCCACCACTACTGGGCTGAAGCTTAGGAGAAAAGTTTCAAGATCGGCTTTTCCTTTTAATCCCTCAGGGACATTGGCAGCAACATCTTGGGGTGATAGTTCAGCCACTAGATGGAAACAGCTGGATTGCAGAATCTCTGCCTGGAAAACAACTGCAGACTTTGCAGAGAGAAAAATAAACTGTAACATGTTAAGCCAAAATGAATATTGTGTGTGACTTTTTGCACAGAGAGAGAGAGAGAGGGAGAGGGAGAAAGAGAGACATACAGAGACAGAGAGGCACAGAGACAGAGACAGATGGAGACAGACAGACCATAATAACGCTCCTTAAGAATACGTTCACACTGAAGAATTAAAACCATGTGCTCTGAGAAGAACAACATACTCAGAAATAGTAGCCTAGGATCCTGAAATCATGGAAGTAGATACTGACCCTACGTTTAAAAGAATATTTAAGTGCCAGATGCACAGTGTACCTTTTGAGAATTACAAAGACAACCATCGTTAAAAGCAATTAAGAGATCCTTGAAAAGTGAGAAGACAGCATTTCACACTGAAACGCTAGTGGAGCGAACACACGTGCACTTGTCTTCTGTGAAAGTCTGAAATGCAAATGAAGTAACACGTATTTCCAAAAGTATTAATTTCTTATGCACTATACTCGTGGGAGGAAACTGAATTTTGATTCATATTTAACATTATGTAAAAATTGTACGATAGAAATATAAAAATTAAAATTGTAAAGGAAAACACAGAAGACCGCCTTGAGGGATATAAAGCAGGAGGAAATACTTGCAGTACAAAAATTAATATTCCATACCTAATGAACCCAAACCAGGTAACAAGAGAAATATAGAGATAGAGATTCTCTCTCTCTCTCTCTCTCTCTCTCTCTCTCTCTCTCTCACACACACACACACACACACACACACACACATACTGGGGGAGGGGACACAAAAGATCTATATATCCACTTCTTAAGAGAATCTTAAGAGAAACTTTCTCAAGATAATAAATTGGTATCATTCCTTAGAGAAATATAAATTAAAATGTCATTTCAGTACCAGAAAGATACCACCACAATTTAAAAAATAAAGTAAAATAAGCCTTAGCAGAAATGTCAAGACACTGGACTCTCCTGTGCTGGTGCGTGGGTTTGAATAAGCAGAACCACTTGAGAAAACTGTTGCACAAGGAAATCAAGCTGAGCATGAAGTTACTCTCAAAAGACGTCTTAATATCAGAATTGTCCACCGTGCTAGGTGATGTGGGGGAGAGGATTAGGTTGTAGGTGGAACTGGGGATGATGACCTTTGACGAAATTAAATTCGAGAGATAGTCCTGCTGCATGATCTGTGTGGGTCCAACGGGATGACAAGTGTCCTCAGAAGTGGGAGCATGGATCAGAACCGAAGAGTAAGAGTGAGAAGAATTTGGACCAATGTTGCTAGAGGGTGGGGGCACGAATCCAGGGAAGCAGCTCTGGGGCAGGAAAGACAAGGCAAAGACTCTCCTGCGGCCTCCAGACAGCACAGCCCTGCTTGTACCTTAGCCTCAGCGCAAGGAAACTCACGCAGGAACTCCAGTCTACACAACTGGGATACATTAAATTTGTGTTGGCTTAAACTACTCTCTGTGTGGCAATTTGACACAGCGGCAACAGAGAATTAATATATCCCATGACTCAGCATTTACACTCTCAGATATATGTCCAAATGGAAATCAGAGACACATGCTCCAAAGGACAGGAACAGAATGCACATACAGGCATATTCATAATGGCTTTGTACAAGAAAGCACTGATTTCCATACATGTACAATTAGTAATTTGTATCCTTTTAACATAAAGAAACACTGAGCCAGCCAGCAAGCCGTACTGAGGAATTTACATACAACAGTATGGTGTCTCTTATAAACAGAAGGTTGGAAAAAGGATTTCAGGTTGAATTTTTCTTTATGAACTGGGGATGTTGCTCACTGGCTCACTGGTAGGGCCCTTGCTTAGCACTGGGGTCGATCCCCAGTACTGAAACAAAAAATAAGTAATAGAAAGCAGGGAAAAAAGAAGGAAAGAAAGAAGGGAGGGAGGGGAAGGGAGAAAAAAAAGGAGATAGAGATAGATGATAGCTAGATGGTGGATGGATAGATGATAGATACATAGATAGATAGATAGATAGATAGATAGATAGATAGATAGATAGATAGATAGATAGATAGATAGATGAGATTGATTTTACTTATATTATACTCAAAGACCAGTAAAATTCACCTTTATTTTTAGAACCAGGAGACCTGCTTGGTAGGATTTGCTGACTGACACATGCCAATTGGAGTCCCCAGTCTCGACGCAGGAGTCAGCTTCACTGCAGTTGTCAATCACGCTCCGTACATATTTGTGTACATGCTACATTTGAATGTAAGTGTGGACTTAAAAAGGCAATGCGCTGTTTTGAAAGTAGACTAGACGTAGCACGGTGCAGATCGAGAAAGGAATCTGATGGGATTCTAAAGAGTGGGGCTAGGAGGTAAAATGATTGAAGATTTTAAAGAGAGAAGGATCATCACCATTTATACCAGCTGCTCTCATAAGAGACAGTTGGGAACTTGTGAGATGAAATATTGAACATGTGGTAGTTAGCTTCTCATGAGGTTAAGATCGTGAGTTTCGGGGCAGCATGGGCAGCCTCACAGGGCCCCCATCTCTACACGAGAGGAAGCTTCTCTAATTGAAGGTCCTCCTGAAGCCCATGCAGTGGTGGTTTATCCACCAGTGATGGCAAAGGCAAATGCTGTGCCTTGAGGATGTGAGGTCTAGAGGGCTACCCCTGGATTATTGTATGTGTACCCTCAGAAGGGACCATGAGATGCTGGCCTGTCCTGTGCCTCCTGGCTTTCTGACTCATGTGTAAGCCTGTCTCACCATGTTCTTTCCGTGTTGTGACAGCCTTGCCAGTTGCCCAAAGCAACAGCCTGCCTGGTCCTGACTGAAACCCTAGAACTCTGAGCCCAAGAAACCTTCCTTTTCAGAAGTGTGGCTGACCCCATGGTAGAAATCTGGCCAACAGAAATAAAAGGATCTCATTGAAATTGTTCTTGACTTAATCTTTAAAAAAAAAAAACACTACTTATATTTGGACAACAGAATAAGCAAAAATGTAAATAAATACCTACCATGGTTGATATAGTTGTAGTCAAACCATTATTAACAACCAAAGGTGGCTAAAGACATTGGAATAATAATGACCCAGCCTCAACCTTGGCAGATTTTGTGTGGTTTTATGGAAACTGACAATAGAACATCATGTAGCCTCCTCCACAGTCAAGCTACATTATAGTTCCATGACATAGAAAACATCTCCCCAGCCACACTGTGGTCGGCCCTTCCTCCCACCCCGGTCCATGGCAACCACCGATCTGTTTTCTGTCCCTGCAGTTGTCATTTCCCAGAACACCATGTAATTGAAATCGCACAGATTTTGGCCTTTTCCGATGGGTTCATTTCATTTAATAGAATGTATTTGAGATGACTCTGCTACAGCACCAATCTGCTGCTCATTCTTCTTGCTCACTAGTATTCTTCCGAGTTGATACAACACAGTGTGCTTAGAGGTCCACCAAGTGAAAGGTATTTGGCGTGTTTCCAGTAGTTGGTGTCTATGCATGGAAGTTGCTGCCAACAATTGCCATGGGGCTTTGTGGAAACATATTTTCAGTTCTGTCGGGTAAAGAATGGAATTGCCGGGTGTTCTGCTGAATACACTCCTGCATTATTCAACGATGGAGACACATTCTGCAATACGATCGGCTGGGACACCATCGCCTAGCATGCACTGCTGACTTAAACATTGCTGCGCCATGCACGGCTGCGTGAGCTTTATAAGGAACCTGTGATTGGGCCTACTGCGGCTGTCTCACTTCCTTTCTGTCCTAGTGTCCGGTGAGCACGGGCTGCCCCGCCCCTCACCAGTATTCTGTGCCACCCCTTCCACATCCATTTGGTGTATGATGAGCCTCCTCTGCCGTTTTCCTTTTCACTCCCTTACATGCTGTTTGCTGTGGGCAGACTCCTTTGGCTCGTATGATCAGGTAGTTGTTGATTGTAATTTGGTTGTTCACTTTTGGTTTTCAATTATTTCAACTGCATTTTGAAGAACAGAAACTTGAAATTCAGATGAAGCCTAATGTATCACTTTTTTTTTTACTATTACGATGTTCTTTATTTATTTATAATTTCGTTTTACATTCAGGAGGCTTTACCCTTTGGAAAGACTGGATGGGGAGTGGGCTGGGGGGGGGGATGGAGACCTGTGGTCGAAATGTATCACCTCTTTTTGACAGGGTCTCACCATGTAGCCTTGCCTAGCCTGGAACTCACAGAGATCCTCCTGCCTCTGCCTCCTGAACTCTGGGATTAAAGGTGTGCACCACTACTTCCAGACCCAGGGCATCACTTTTTAAATGTAGAACATTGTTAGGGTCATAATTAAGACTTCTTTGCCCAATCGAAGGCTCAGAGCTCTTCTGCTGCATTTTCTTCTAGCAGTTTTGACCTCAGCCTGCTTTTTCCGTGGTTGTAAGGATGCTCGTCTTTTGACTTTTTTCTTTCATATGCATATACAAGCGTTTCAACACCGTGTATTGAAGGGACTGTCTTTTTCTACTTAACTACTTTCAGGCCTGTGTGAAAATTGAGTGTGTGGGTCTGATTTTAGACTTTTTAAATTATATGCCAGGCTGGTTTAATGACTGCAGCTTTCCAGAAACCTAGAAATCCAGTGATACACCTCCAATACTTTGCTCTTGTCCTTGTTTAAATTTAGACTACTCGAGTTCTTCTGCCTTTTCACACTGAACACAAACTGTTCATCTTTACCAGAGTGTTGGTTATTGCCGTATATTTATGTGTTTGGGTTTGCTGTTGGTTTTGGTTTGGTTTTGCTGTAGTCTCATTGTGTAGCCTTGTCTGACCTGGAACTCACTATATGGACCAGGATGGCCTCAGACTCACAGAGATCCACCAGCCACTGCTTCCTGAGTGCTTATATCAAAGGCATGTGCCATCACACACAGAATATTTATGTACAAGTTTGGGAAAGAATTGGACCTTTGGAACACTTCCTCTCCACTCCACAAATTTGCCTCATCTCTGTCTTCCAAAGATTGCCCTATTTCTATCTTTCAAAGATTGTTTTTGGTATCATTCTAATCACTATAAAATATCTTCTGGTTTGTGCCTTCTTCCATGGACAATCTCTCTCACTTACTGACCTCTTGTGAGTGGACATTGCATCTTGAGTGCCTTCCTATACACATGATGTAGTTTGAAAGACCCTCCTACAGAATTTTGGTATCTAAACTCCGAGATGAAAATAAAAGGAGACAATTTACAGAGCACATTTTCAAAGAGGAAGGGAGCTTTTTAAAAGTATGCTTCTATTAATGGTTTCCTCTGAGCATATAAGTAACTTGCCATGGCCAGACTTGGTGGGAAAGGCTTGGCTTGACCTCAGGTGGGCTCACTGCTGCCATCTCTATATGAACATATGCAATGAGCTCGTTAGTTACTTAATGACACTGACTGAATTCTTCCTGCATGTCAGGTTCTGTTTGGGGTAATGTGACATTTCAGCAGTCAAAAATAAATAAATAAATAAAAATAAAAATAAAAAATAAAAAGGATCCTTCTGCCTGGAAGCTTCGATTATAGCACCACAGGTCATCAATAAATAATAAACTTGAAAAGTAAATGTCATGTGTGGTGAAAAATGCATAAGTACCAGACAAAAGGCAAAGAATAAACCAGAGGAGGAAGGGATTGGGAGAAGACGTGCATGGCTGTGGAGAGATGCTATGTGAAGTGACACGTTCAAGTAATCGCTGAATTATTATTATTGAAACACTATTGAATAGTCAAATATGTGCAAATAATTCAAGGGAGGAAAATAAGCCAAATAAGCATCTAGGGGAAATTTCATCCAGATTGGAAAAAAAGATCTAACAAGGCCTGACATGGAGGTTTCTAGGATGTGGAGCAAACAGCAACAAGCCATATGGGGCTGGAGTTGGAATCAAAAGGAAGGAGCCCACAGATAAGAGATGTGTGTGTCCTATTATGCAGGGTTTACTAACAACACACTGCTGTAGACTGGCTCTTTTATAACCCACAGTGGGACTGTATTTGGAGACCAACACTATAAGGAAGCAATCACAGTAAATAAAAAAGGTCCCAAGATAGTATCCTTAGGAAGACAGTCAAAAGAGCCTCTTTCTCTCCCTCATTTCCTCCCTCTCTTTCTCCCCATCCCTCCACTTCCCAAAGATATCACATGAGCATAGAGCAAGATGGCAGCCACCTATGTAACCCAGGAATAGAGGTCTCACCTGAAAAATTGCTTTGCTGGCTTTGTGGTCTCAGAGTTTTAGCCTCTGCATTTTCAAGACAGTAACTTGATATTTAGTGACCTAGCATACACTGCATACAGGCACTGATTCTAAGAAGAAAAAAAAAGGAGCAATTTGATCCATTACAGACAAAGAAGGAGAGAAGAAACTCTTATGGGAAACTGTTACAGTTGCCGGTTGCTAGGAGATTGTGGAGGTGTGGTAAGGCTAGGATCTGAGCACACCTGGCAGGACTTCCTGCTGTTAGAAGTAAAGATGAGAAATAGAGAGACGGATCCCATAGTTTTGTAGCTGGGAGAAGGGAAGGAGTTGTTACCAGCTGACAATTTTTAAATTGTCAATTTTAAATTTTAGCTTCAGATTTGCTGCATCTGAAATCTTCATTAGATATCCCAGCGGTAATTTTAAGTGGGTAGCTGAAGATACAAATCTGGTTTCTGGAACAGAGGTCAGATGGAGATATTAATTTGAGAGAAATCAAAGTCCTAAGACCAGACATGCTCCCTGGGGAATGCGGTGAAGACACAGGAGAGCGGAAGTATAAGGACTGAGCCCTGAGAATGTGAACAGGACATTAGGAAGCTGGGCCAACAAGGCAAGCCCAAGCTGAGTATTCAGCAAGGAAAAACGCCCATCAGGGTACGCGGGATGAAGTGGGTTGAGAGTTACAAGGATAGAAACAGAAGAGGATTAAGTGCCAGGTGGAGGGCAGGAAAAGTACAGTATCTCACTGAAGGACAAACCCTTCTGCCTCTCATACATGGCTTAAGGTAGGCCCACCTTCCTAGGGGTGGTCCCTTGGCCAAATGACTGACCAGGCTTGCCTGGAATGGCAAGTCCAGGGCACAAGACTAATTCAAACATGAGAAGGCAATCTGTGGATGGAGATTCTAGCTAGACATGAGATGGAGTGGGTAGCAGTAGGTCCTTCCCTATTGTCACATATATCTTTTCAACTCTAGCTATATTAGAGACAAAAATTCATAAGCTGCATTTAGTCAACATCAATATTTCCAAAAACCAACGTTCCAAACTCATTGCTTTCAGCTTTTTCCTGATAAACTCACTCTCTCTCTCTCTCTCTCTCTCTCTCTCTCTCTCTCTCTCTCTCTCTCTGTGTGTGTGTGTGTGTGTGTTCTCATCCAGGTTCTAAGTCCTCTGAGCATGTGAATCCCATCATGATATCATCTTCAGATGCAATCTAAGAAAATGTGAAGTTAATTTGATTTACTAATTTTTTTTAAGTCATAAGAAATTATAATGATCCATATCATCCTAGTCAAAATGGCTGTCATCCAGAAAACACGTGACAGCGAATACTGGCGAGGACACAGGGAAAGAGGTAACAGTAACCGCTACCGGTGGGAAGGTAAACTGCTCAGCTGCTGGGGAAATTAGCCGGGAGTTTTCTTTAAAAACTAGAACTTTCAGGCGATCCGCAAAACTGCTTGGCATACACTCAAGGGATTCTAAGTTAAGGCATCAAACAGAGATCCCTACGTGTCCATGTTTGACACATGGTGAGATTTTATCCAGTGGTTAAGAAAATGAAATTAAGACATGTACAGGAGAAAGGACAAAACGGGAGATCACCGTATGAAGTGAAACAAACCAGACTCAGAAAGACAAACGCTGCATGGTTTCTCTCATATGTGGAATCTCCATTTAAATTTATAAATACAAGCATGCCTGAAAGGAAGAAAGGAACCATGGGAGAAGAAAAGTCTAAGGGCGCGGGGGGGGGGGGGGGGGGGGGGGGGG
>NW_026067912.1:11318970-11391444 GCF_014885135.2 Alexandromys fortis | reverse complement strand
GGGGCGGGGCAGTGGGATGAGGACAAAGTGTTTTTTTTTCTTTTTTTCTTCTTGTTTTTTGAGACCGGGTTTCTCTATGTAACAGCCCTAGTTACTCTGGAACTAGCTCAGGTAGACCAGTCTGGCCTCGAACTCCCAGAGATCCTCCCGGCAGGACAAAGTGATGTTAAGGTAGGAAAGCTTCTGAGCCTGTTGGTTGGCAGCACTGAGTTTGATAGCAGCTGGCCTTGAATTGACAAAAATCCACCTGCCTCTGCTTCCTGAGTGTTGGGATTAAAGGCGTGTACCACCACCACCCAGCATGTCTTAATAAATCTTAACATCCAGCTTGATTTATTTTAGAACTATGTGGTTCTCAACTTCGTAATGCTGAGACCCTTTAATACAGTTCCTCATGTTGTGGTGACCCCCAACCATAAAATTATTTTTTGCTGCCGGGCGGTGGTGGCGCACGCCTTTAATCTCAGCACTCGGGAGGCAGAGGCAGGTGGATCTCTGTGATTTCGAGGCCAGCCTGGTCTAGAAGAGCTAGTTCCAGGACAGGAACCAAAAAACTATGGAGAAACCCTGTCTCGAAAATCAAAAAAAAATTATTTTTGATGCTACTTCATAACTGTAATTTTGCTGCTATTATGAATCGTAATATAAATATCTGATATACAACCCCTGTGAATGGGTTGCTCAACCTCTAAATAGATTGTAGCTCACAGGTTGAGAACCACTGCTCTAGTGAACTATTGGGGAAACAGTTGAGTCTCCTTGTCCCATTTCCCTCTTCTTCCTCAATAAGCGATTACTATCCAGAATTTCAATTTTAAATTTCTATTTCCTAGTAGTTTTCTTCATATGTCTGTGTCAATAGAGAAATAAGATGTTCAACCTATTTTAAGATTTTTATGAATTCCATAGTACTATACATACTTGAACTTAATTTTCCCTAAATGGTGTCTTAAGATGTTTTTATACTGACATACTGTGCCCTCTTATTTAATAAGTACATAGCTTTCAACTGCAGGCATTATATCAACTCACCTGTCATTCTGATGAACACTGCGATTTCTCCCATCATTTGCTTTTGTAAGCAGCTTTTGTTGGTGGCCTTTGAAAATTATTCATTTTTTGAGATTATAATTACATAATTTCCCCCTTCTCTCTCCTCCTTCAGACCACTTCCCATATACCATTCCCTTCTCTCTTTCAAATTTTATGACCTCTATTTTTAATTATTTATTGTTTCATACATGCATGTATGATACATATATATTCCTAAATACGTATATACAGCCAGCTTGTCTGTATGATATTACGTATATGTGTGTTTTCAGGGCTAAGTATTTGGTATTGGACAAACAATAGTGTGCTCTTCCCTGAGGGAAACTGTTTCTCTGACTCTCAGCATTCCTTGGCTCCTTGTTCTTTGTATAGGTCTGAGGCCTCCCAGCCTTTTCCATATCCACTTTGGCATGTCTATGGCTGGCTCTTTTTCAGCTCACGTTTGGGCAGCCATGTTGGGAAGATATTATGGGTTGCAGCTCCTGACATTACTAGAAGACACACTTTCACAGGAAACTCACTGATCCTCTGGCTCTTACAATCTTTCTACCCGCTCTTCCACAATGGCCCCTGAATCTTAGGTGTAGAAATCATTTTGTAGATACATCTGTTGGGACTAGACTCCACAATTCTACATTTTCATTGGTTGTGGTTTTCTGTAGTGGCCTCTGTTTGTTACAAAGAGAAGTTTCATTGAAAAGGGGTGAGGAGTACACTTATCTGTGGACAAAGGTTTAGAATATTGATTGGGATTGTGCCAGTTTAGTAAAATGGCAGTTGTATGATCTCCTCAAAGATCCACGGCTTCATTAGCCCTGGGTAGTTGCCTAAGTATCTAGTACAATGCTTACTGTCCCTCCTGTTAAGCGGGTCTTAAGTCCAATTAGAGAGAAGCTGGTTGCTGTCAAGGCAAGTACACCACTATTGTACGTTTGGTGCTATCGTGCTTTGCTGGTCCCTTTTGTGGTCCATAGTTATTAAAGCTAAGTAGGACTGTTGGTTGCTTTCCTACATTGGAAGCTTGCATAGTACCTTTTGATACCATGAAATCTAGTCTTCAGGGAGGAGGCTGTAGTGGTTTGAAAGAAAATTACCTCCAAAGAGAGTAACACTATTTGGAGGCGTGGCCTTCTTGTAGGAAGTCTGTCACTGTGACTATTACACCTCAAAGTCTGTAACTTTGAGGTCTCTTTTGCTCAAGTTTCCTTCAGGGTGACTATTAGATGACTTCCTGTTGCCTGCCTATCAAGATGGAAGGACTCTCAGCTCCTGCAGCATGTCTGCTTGCACACTACCATGATGATAATGGACTGAACCTCTAAAACTGTGAGTGAACCACCACATTAAAAGTTTTCCTTTATAAAAGTTGCTGTGGTCATGGTGTCTCTTCACAGCAATAGGAATCCTAACTAAGACAGAGGCTTTCAGGTCAGTTACAGCTGAGGTCCTCTGTCTGGACCCTGCCTCTGAAGTGCACGGTGTCTTCAAAAATAGGGACTTACCTTCTAATTCTAGGAGGCAACAGCAACAGCCTGGGTAATGTTTTGGGAGTCTCTTGGACAACCCTGGACAACAGTTTGAACAACTTGATAGGGGGCTTCTCATGCCTGGAGTTCGGGGTTTTGTTGGATGGTCTTTGACTCTTGGAGGTAGCATTGACGGTCCAGATGAGAAAAGTTCATTTAAGCCATATATATTTACATAGTGACTTACAGATGTGTATTACAGGGGGTTTTGTTGTTGATTTTTTTTTGGTAGATACTTAATTGATTCCTTATGACCTTTTCAGATAATCCTCACTGTTATTCCAATCCCCTTGCCCTCTCTGTCTTCTGTATTTATTTCTCCTCCTCCCTATTTAGTGCTCCCTATTCTTCCCCATTTCCCAGGATCAGATAAGTTGTATACTGCTCTTCCCTCTTTCTATTGCTTGCCCTGTTGATGTCCTTTTACACACTACCTCGGTGCATGTGTGAGCATTTGTCTATATGATGTTCTTTTGGAAACATAGATGTGATGTTACTTTTTCTAGAATGGCATTTGGGAATCTGCGTGACAGAAAGGCTCCTCCTGGCATGATTCTATTCTGTAGCCAGGGCTGAGAAGTACTGCTCTAGACTGTATATTTCCATACATTGAATTCTTGTCTGCCATTTCACTGTCTATATTTCTATTATTGTGATAAAGACCATGGCCAAAAGCAACTTGGAGAGGAAAGGTTTTATTTGGCTTACAGGTTACTGTTCATCATCAGGGGAAACCAAGGCAGGAACCTGGGAGGCAAAAGGTAAAGCAGAGGCCATGGAAGGATGTTGCTTACTGGCTTGCTTCTCTCGACTTGCTCAGTTGACCCCCTGACCACAGTGACGTGTCCTTTTGCACCAATCATCAGTTTAAAAAGAAGAAAACAAATCAAAAACCTCAAAGTTCTTGCCTAGAGGCTAATCTGATAGGGGGTATTTTTCCGTTGTTGTTCCCTCGGATGACTGAAGCTTGTGCCAAGTTGACAGAAAGCCTGGGTTAAAACCGGTCTCGCTGAACATAGCGGACAATGAGGACTACTGAGACCTCAAGAACAATGTCATTGGGTTTTTGATCCTATTGCACTTATTGGTTTTGTGGGAGCCTAGGCAGTTTGGATGCTCACTTTACTAGACCTGGATGGAGGTGGGTGGTCCTTGGACTTCCCACAGGGCAGGGAATCCTGATTGCTCTTTGGGCTGATGAGGGAGGGGGGCTTGATTGGGGGAGGGGGTGGGAAAGGGGAGGCGGCTGGGGGGGGAGAGATAGAAATCTTAAAGAAAGAAAGAAAGAAAGAAAGAAAGAAAGAAAGAAAGAAAGAAAGAAAGAAAGAAAGAAAAAAAGAGAAAAGAGAAAATGTAAAAGTAAATGCACACAATGCGGAAGATGCTCTTGGTTCTCTAGGGTTGACAGATGTGACAAGAGCTGCACAGTGGGTGCTCAGGTGAGACCCACCATGGACTAGTCAGTGGGTGACACTTTCCAGCACATTCCTGTCATCTTTAGCTTTGCCCTTACCTGCAGATGGGGAGCAGGAAAGCATAATACAAACAAGCTCAGCACAGCTAGAAGTGACCCATGGTTTAGCCATCAACGGTGATCAGCTGCTGGAGGTGCCTCAGCGGAATGAAGAAATGACTCCGAAGCCATCTAAGAGCTTGGTGGCTGACACTATGGCTAGTGATGTCTAGTATAGTTTAGAGAATGATAAGGATCACATAGCTGCCAAATCATTGAGGTGCCACCTAAGTCTACCTGCCACCAGTCAGCAGGGAAGAGCAGTTGTCTGGGGACTTGACTTGGTGTGACCAAAGAAAACTGTCATCTCTTTCTCTTTCTTAAACCTTGCCCTGTGTTGTTAGTTTGCTGGACCAACATGTCCTGGCTAATCCGTAGGGTGAGCTCTTGGTCCTTCTCGGTCAGAAAAAAAAGTTGGAGCTTAGACCTCTTTCCTAGATTCCTGGTGTGAGCTAAGCCTCTGAGACCATGGAGCTTGGGTCCCTTGTGATAAGAACGCAGATGATATCTGTGCCTCATGCTGGTATGAGGAGCAGGTGTAGCCACTGTTTTTAGCCCAGCTACCAAAGCAGCTTGATAGTTGTTGCTGTGTTATCATTATTACTATTAAAAAGTGAAGTAATTATCATTGTGGTTCAGTCTGTGTTAGGTATGGTTTAGACAATCCCTACAGGAGTAGATTTAGAAAATCTATCTCAAACTGGAATGAGTAGAGATTTGGGCAGTGTGCTGGCTAGTTCTCTGTTGACACAAGCCGAAGCTATCAGATATGGGAACTTCAATTGAGAAAATGTGTCCATAAGGCAGGGCTATAGTAGACAGATGGTGGTGGCACACGTCTTTAATCCCCGCACTAGGGAGGCACAGGTAGGTGAATCTCTGTGAGTTCAAGGCCATCTTTAGAGAGAGTTCCAGGATAACCAGGGCTACACAGAGAAACCCTATCTTCGAACAATAACAAAACAAACAACCAAAAATATGGGGCTATAGGCATGGCTAAAGGGTATTTTCTTAACAAGCGATTGATATGTTAGGGCCCGTTTTGTGTTTGGGGCCAGCTCCGGGTTGGTGGTCCTGAGTTCTATAAGAAAGCAGGCTGAGCAAGCCAGTAAGTAACACTCTTCTGTGGCCTCTGCAAAGGCTGCCGCCTCTAGGCTCCCACTGGGTTTGAGTTCCTGCCTTGGCTTCCATTCCATGCACTATGACTCAAGAATAGGAATAGGATATAAACACGGGCGAGGAAGTGGGCCCTCATCAGAGGCAAGAAAACGGGAGAAATAACCAGACAGACTCAGTTACTTGGAGTGTAACTGTGTCAACTATGAGCACGTGTTTACAAGTCCCAGCGCTGGGTGTCAGAACCTTGATGCCGCCTAGGCCGTGAGAAATAAACAGGGATATTTTTGGGAATTCTTCTTTCACCCCAATCAACAAACATTCCATTGCCAATGAAGAAAAGAGGGCAGGGCCGAATTCAAAAGCAAATTGTTTTCACCGGGGTCTGGAGTCTGGCATCTGCTTGGATTCTGAAAAAAAAAAAAAATTACTGGGTCTTTTTTGCTTCTTTTCTTAAATATCATACTCGTTTCAGAGCTGTGCAAGTCCCCAGATGTAGGAGCATAATAATAGATGCTTGTCATCAATGTCCTGTATCTTTATTTATCCACAACACATACTGGCAAGTGCAAGTCAAAGCAAGGACCTCGGACTCATGCCAAGATAACATTACTGTGGAAAGCGTGCGTCACAGCAGCTACGACTTTATAAACAAGGGAACTGGGCTTTCGGGAAGGTGTTTTTGTCTTGTTTGAAGAAGGGAGGTTTCTTGTTTTGTTTTGCTTTGCCTGAGCGTTTCCAAATATTTTTAGGTAGGGAATTTGCCTTCTAAAGGACTTTAGTGTGATGAGTTTTGACAAATGTTCGCAGTTGTGAAACTGAAATCTTAATTGAGATATAGAAGGCTTTCAACACCAAGGAAAGTTCCCCTGAGGTTTTCCTAGGCCAGTGTGGTCCTCTCAAACCCAGTCCTCAGCTCTTTGCGATCTGGTTTCTGACTGTTCATTGTCTTTTAGAAAGTCATATACTCTAGCCAGGGAGTGTGTAGTCCTGTGGTTTTTATCCACTCAGGTAGTGCTTCTGAGAGCCGTCGATTTTTGTAGCCCATGTGGAAACTTTGATGTAATCTTTCAGTTGTTTGCTATTAAATTGGCTGTCCATTTTCCAATCGATAAATATTGGAATTGACCCTTCCATTCACTTACCATAAATAGAACTTTCCAAACTCTGCTATAGTGCTGAGTTCTCCCTCGGCTTGGTTAAAATACCAAAATGAAAAACTGGGGTTTGTCAGTCATAGAACACAGCTTCGTGAGGACCTGCTGCAGGTCCAAGTCTGCTTCCCCTGGGATCTACACCAGTTCCCAGTCACTCTGTGTCCTCAGCATCCACTTTTCATCTTAGCCATTCTATGGAGCCAGGGGTGGTATCCTCTGGGAATCAAATTTGCATTTTGCTAATCACAGTTACATTTAGTTTCTACTCATTGGTTTGTTTGCCATCTATATATGTTCCTTGGTTAAAAAAAAAAAAAAAAACTATTCAAATGTTGCCCACTTTAAAAATTGAGCTGCTTATCTTATCTTGCAGATGTTTTATTTTGATTAAATCCAATTTTTCTTTCTTTTCCTTCTTAGAGTCTGTACTTTCTTTATCAGAGATAACAAATCTCAAACTTAAAGATATTTTTCCTCTTGTGTTTTCTTCTATGATTTTCATCCATTTAGCCCTTACGCTTATCCACAGATCACTTCCAGTGACTGTTTATATAGTGCAGAAAAGGCAACGAGTTATCTCTAGCCAATTGTCCTGGCACATTCTGCTGAAATGCTGACGCGCTAGCCATTGGATTACTTGAGCACGTTAGCTGAAAATCAATACATGTGTACTTGGAAACATGGTTTTATTCTGTCTGCATAGCTGATTGTTTAAAGCACCACAAATAATTGAGATCATGCAACACTTTCCTTTCCATGTCTGGTTTATTCCACTTAGCAGAATGTCTTCCAGATGTACCCCTGTTGTGGAAAATGGCAGGGTCTCCTTTTTAAAGCCCAAATAATATTCCATTGTACATCGTGGCCAGCTTCCCTCTCCATTCTCCCATGGGCGGATGCTTAAGTTCGTTTCTGTACCTTGGATGTAGGGCAAGATACTGCAGTGAGGCTGGGCCTGTGGGGTGTGTTCTCCTTCGTGTATACACCTAATGGAGGCGTGAGAGTCAGATGGTAGCTGTATTTCCAATTTCCTCAGGAAACTCCTGGTTGTTCTCTAGTATGACTGTAACAATGTGCATTGCCACCAAGAGCTTACAAGGATTCTCTTTTCTCTAAACCCATCAATTTGGGGAGTTATCGTTAGATATTTTCTTATTATTTTGACAGTGGGAGGACTGAACCAAGGCTTTATGTATCCTAGGCAGGTGAATCTACTGAGCCACAGGGTCCGTTTCCTTGACTGTTTTGATAGCTGCCATCTTACTGAGTCTGAGGCAATGTCCTGTAACAGTTTTGAGCTGCCTTTCTGGGTGATTGAAAATGTTCAGTGCTCTTTGGTCAGATGTGTCTTCTCTAGGAAAAATGTCTTACCTAACTCTTTTACCATTGTTTTTGTTTAAGATTTATTTTTATTATTTTTAATTAGGTATGTATGTGTCTCTCCATGTAGGGATATCTGTGCATGAATGCAGTGCTCATGGGGGCCAGAAGAGGGCATCAGCTCCCCTTGGATATGAAGTTACAGGTTGTCATCAGCTACCTAACCTGGGTCCTGAGTCCTCACTTGAGTTCTCTGCAAGAGCAGTGTGTTCTCTTAACCACTGAGCCATCTTTCCAGCTCCTTTCCCTACTTCTTAACTTGGTCATTTTCTTATCACTGGGTTATGTGATTCATTACATACTTTGGATATTAATTTCCTACTAGATAAACAGTTTGGAAATATTATCCCCAGTCTTTTAGCTGTTGTTTCACCAATACTGTTTTCTTAGTCTATGTGAGCCTTCTCTTAGCAAATACCAAGCGATTGTGATGGCTCTGGCCTTATAGGAAGTTTCAGACTGGGTAATGCAGCTCCCACACCTTCATTCTTCTTGTGCAAAACTGTAACAATTTTAGATCATAGTATGTAAATCTTGAGGCCTGCTGATGTGACCTCTCCAAGTTCATTTTAATTTTTATTTTACACTCATGAGTATTTGTCTGCATGTATGTATGTGCCCATAGAAGCCATAAGAGGGTATCTGGTCCCCTAGAACTGGAGTTACAGACAGTTACGAGCCAGCATATGGGTGCTGGGAATCATTCCTTGGGCCTTTCAAGAGCAACCAGTGCTCTTAATCACTGAAACATCTCTCCAGTCCCTGCTTTTATTATTCAAAATGACCTATTGTGCCTATTTTAAGCCCTTCATTTGTTTATATAAATCACAGAATTATCTTGTCAATTTCTTTTTAAAAATCATTTGTGATTTTTATTGGGATTGCATTGAGTGTATTGAGGAAAACTGACATCGTAACCAATTGAGTCTTCCAATTCACTAGCACATACACAGCTCTCTCTTTTCATAAGGTCTTCTTGGCCACTTTCACTAACATTTTATCACTTAGTTTTGTCCCTGAGTCACACTTTTTATGCCATTGGGAAGGATTCTGTCTTGTCATTTCAATTCTAGCTATTTATTGCCAGTTTCTAAGAACTTTGATTTCCTGTGATAATCTTTCATCCTAAATCTTACTAACTCTCTTACTCGGTTGTTTAGGATTTCCGGTTGGTAGTCACACTGTCTACAGTGAGAAGTCTGTATGTCTTCATGTTTTTCTCACACCATTATAGAGCATAGGCCCTCCAGAGTGGTGTTGAAATGGGCGGTAAGCTCAGCTCTTCCCAAGTTTAAGAGGAAAGTGTTGATTCTTTCATTATGTGTACCAGATGTGGAGGGCTGTTTGTAGACATCCTTCATAAAGCCCAGAATGCTCCTCTTTCCCCCAGATTTCTAGAATACATGTGAAATTTTGTTAAACGCTTTCTCTATAATCAATCAGATGATACTTCTGTATTATAATTAATATATTAAAGGACACTGATTCATTTTCCAGTGTTTAACCCACTTTCCATACCTTAGATGCACTGCTCTTGGCCGTGTTTAAGTGACTTTAAAACACAACTCAATCCATCCTGACAATTTAAAGACAGTTATAATGGGAGATGTTGATATATAATTTTTCTGTGTTTTTTGTCTGGTTTAGCAACTGGGTAAATGAATTGGAAAGAGTTCTATCTCTTTCTGTTGTGCAGAAAACTTTGCACTAACTGGTGCTTTTGCCACTGAAAGCATCTGGGTATAGAATCTCTTTGTGGTAAGACTGTTAAATTATGAATTCAGTTCTTTAGTGGCTATAAGACTAATTCAGTTATTTATCTCTTTATGAGAAAGTTTTTGTAGTTTACTTCTTCAAAAGACTTTTTTCCTGCTCTATTTAAGTCATCAAATGTTGTCATAAAGTTTTCATATTTCTTTATTACTCTTTGGATGTTAAGAATATTTCTTGTGTTATTCCAAATTGATAATTCTCTCCCTTTTGTGACTATTATGGCTAGAGTTTTACAAACTCTATCTTTTCAGAGAAGCAATTTTATTTCATTGTTTTTTCAGCCACAGAAAAGTAGCAACTTTTATTCTTTATTCTTTTTTTCCCTCTGTTTCTTTGGGCCTGGCATGCTCTTCTTTTCCTGGGCTTCAAGATGGAAGCTTAAGCTATTGATTCTAAACCTTCCTTCTGTTCTACAGTAAGCATGGAGAACTCTAATGTTCTCTCCTATATAGTCATTTTGTTGCATAGATTATATACTGTATTTTAGTTTTCTTTAATTCAAGTATTTTCTAATTTCTATTGTTATTTCTTCTTTGAATATAGTTTATGAGATTCACTTAATTTTCAAAAAGTTTGGCATTTTTTATAATCTCTGTATTGGTAGAAGTTTCTGTCCCACCAGCAGCTACCAAATAATTTATATTCATTGTAAATGCTTAGCTGATACCTCAGGCTTGTTACTACCTAACTTGTACATTTAAATCAACTCATATCTTATCCTAGCTTTGTCATATGACTCATGGCTTGTTACCTCATTTTCTATAAGTCCTTCTTCCTTGGTGGCTTGCTGGCATCTCCTCTGATTCTGCCCTTCTTCCTATCATTCTCAGTTTGGTTCTTCCACCTAACTCTAACCTATTGAGCTATTGGCCAGTCATCTTCTTTACTAAATCAATCAAAGTATTCATATTTACAGTGTAGAGAAGGAGCTCCAGCATCTCTGGATTGCTGTAGTGGTGTAACTGTGTCACCTGCTAGGCCACACTGTTATTATACTTTAAAATTCTCATCTGAACCAGGATTTTAATGGAGGTAAGTCATCTGATAATTGCAGTCAATATCACCATCCAGGAATTTAAAAACCTTTTCATTTCTACTATGGGGGGAATCCTAGAGGAGGCATTTGACGCACCTGGGATATATACATTCTTAGCCATAGCTGTTATTAGTTTGACACTTCATATATTATTTTTTGTTGTTGCTTTTTTTGTTTTTGTTTTTTTCAAGACAGGGTTTCTCTGTGTATCTCTGGCTTTCCTGTAACTCACTCTGTAGACCAGGCTGGCCTTGAACTCACAGAGATCTACCTGTTTCTGCCTCCCTGTATGCTAGGATTAATGCTGTGTGCCACCACCACCTGGCTCATATTATATTCTTAAAGAAATGGTTTGATAACAGAGTCAAGAATGAGAAACTTTTAGGATTGATGCAGACTTTACAGACTAGTAATGAGAAGTTAGATGAAAGGATTCATACCATTGAAAGTGATAACCATAATTTGACAGGCAAAATTCACACCATGCAAATGGGTTATGAAACTTGCAGAATGATAATGAGAGATTATCTGAAGGATTCAAACTGTTGAAGTTGACAATTAAAATCTGTTAAAAAGTTATGACAAGCTAACAGATAGAACATCCCTCTAGGAAGGCAATCTGCACGCCATCCAAATAATCTCTAAGGATGAGAAGATACTATTAATGGAAAAACTTAAGTACTTGGTGTCACATGTACATGAAGAGAACCAGAAATTAAATTAATAGATTTGATGAAATCATTAGAAATACTCACAAGTCAAGAAATTCAGACCTTACACAAGGCAGTGATACAAAGATTTGAAACCATTGAAGAACTTTTCAGAACTGATAAGCAAGGAGATGAGGTACAGACAAATGAAAATATTGAAGACTTAACATCACCAGTACCTCTCAGAGTCAGAGATGACTTACCAAGAGCTTTAGCTACTTATCTTGTTACTATTTCTGAAAAGCCAGAAAATAGTAAATAGCCAAAAGAATATACAGAATGTAAATGGGAGCTTATGTGTATGAAAGAGCTGAAAGATATTAAGCAAGCAGTAGTGTCTCATTGTATGCATTCACCTTATGTGAGGCAGTTGGTAAAGACATGGGCTTCAAGAATTAGGGTTACTCCACATGATTGGCTTCAGTTGGTGTCAGCTGTATTAGACCATGGTCCACAGATACAGTGAAAGAGTTATTGTAGAAAGGAAGCTAAAGTCCTTGAACATCAAGTTGGAGTCAGAAGTTTTGAGGCTTCCCAAGATCAAATTGGTGAAGGCTGTTATGCTGAGCCAGATAATCAAGTATATACAATGAACACATCTTGTCCCTATGCCATACTGATGCCTTGAATGCTTAGGACAGGAGTCAATAACTAGGAAATAGAATTGAATCACATACTAAGTTTATACAATGACCAAGAGAAATATTTAGTAACTTTTTGCAAAGATTAACTAAAGCTGTACAAATAGGGGTAGAAGCTAGGTGAGTACTCATTGAATCTCTGACTTTTGAAAATGCTAATTTAGAATACAAAAAGATACTTGGGCCCATATAGGTCAGATCAGCAGTAGTGGACGAATGGATCCTATACACAGCCAGTGTTGATTCCTTTGACACTGAGGCTTGGGTAGGAGAAGCAATTGCCAAAGGTACAAAGAGACATCAAAATACTAAATGTTTTTATCGTGTTAGAATAGGCCATCTGAGAAGGTGTTGTGGATAGGGTGTTCATAGAAATAATATTTCTTCTGGGAATGACCCAAATACAAGGTGCCAAACTTCTGAATTATACAGAAGATGCAGCACAGGCTGACATTGGACCAATGGATGTAGATCAAAAAGAGACAAACAAGGCAACCCATTACCATCAGGGAACTCCTTGGAGGGGGCTCTCAAAGGCCCCCAGGTTGAAAGTGGTCCAGTCATTCCATGTTACTGCAGAGGGCACACCTCCCCAGAAATATTAGAAAATTCAGTGCCTGTTGTAAAATAAAATCATACTGCTTTGGATGATAGAATAACCCATGGAGGATGAATCAAAAATTCCAGTAGAAAATAGAAAACATATTTCAAAAGACTTCTATAAATGATCAAAGACCAAAGCTGAGAGTACTAATCAATAGCATAATAATTGAAGATTAGACACAGGTATAAATGTGATTACTATTACTTCAGAATCTTAGCATCCAAATTGGCCTCTTCAGGAGGCAGGTGTTCAATTCCTAGGAATTGGAACTCTATCTCAGGTAAAACAAACCAAGAGATGGATTGAATGCATAGGGCCAGAAGGACAGGGAGGAAGGCTAGGCCACATGTGACTAATATAGCAGTGAATCTATGGTGTTGTGATCTGTTGCAGCAATGGAAAACCCATATAAACATTCCTGCAGTCTCAGGAACAGATCATAAACCAATTCATGTTTCTAGGAAGGATATTATAAGGTACTATAAAAAATGGTCACGGACCATTTGGGCTGTACAAAAACACAGAACAACTGTCAAACTCTCAGAAGAACTAATGGTCCTACTTTTAAAATAGTTAACTAAGAAACCTATATGGATTAAGCAATGGCTTTTATCAAAAGAGAAACTCAAGTCTGTAGAACAGCTGGTACAAAAACAACTAGATGCTCAGCATATTGAAGAATCAACCAGCCCTTGGAATTCTCTTGTGTTTTTTGTTAAAAAGAAATCTGGAAAATGGAGAATGGTAACAAGTCTAAGAGCTGTTAATGATGTGATTTAGCCAATGGGATCTCACAATCTGAAATTCCTTTGCCTTCCCTATTGCCTAAAGAATTGCCTCTTATAGTTATTGATTTAAAAGATTGTTTCTTCACTATACCTGTATAAGAAAATGTCAAAGAAAAATTTGCCTTCACAGTGCCAACTTATAATAATTCTCAGCCTATTAAAAGGTATAAATGGAAGATTCTCCCAAAGGGAATATGAATAGCCCCACAATGTGCCAATATTTTTAAGTCAGCCATTGGAAATGATACATAAGCAATTACCTGAATCTATAGTTTATCATTATATGGACGACATTTTGCTACCTGATTCAAATGTAAGTACTTTAGAAAGAATGTTTGAAGAAGAAATTTTTTCCTTGTTGGGAATTACAAATTGCTCTTAAAAATAAAAAGAGAAGATTACATTAATTATTTAGATTATAAAATAAGTTTACAGAAAATTAGATCACAAAAGGTGCAAATCAGGAGAGATCGATTGCAAACTCTATTAGACTTCCAAAGATTGCTAAGAGATATTTTCCATCTACTTCTCAGTATATTCCATCTACTTCTCATGATGACCTGATTATTCTAAGCAAAACCTTAGATGGCCAAAAGGACTTAAATAGTTCCAGGCAATTATCAGCTGAAGCTGACAGTGAATTAACTTTGATTGAAGAGAAATTACGGGAAGCACATGTGGATTGCATGGTTCTGAATCTTAACTACATTCTGGCCATTATTACCCTCCAAACATTCTCCTACAAGAATTTTAATGCATAGGAAAAATATTATCTTAAAATGTATTTTATGTAAACTGAGTAAAAAATTAAAAAACTAATGTGGAAAAGGTCTCTGAGTTAATTATTAAAGGAAAATTGAGATTTCATCAATTAGCAGAAGGAGACCCAGTAGAAATTTTAGTACCATTCACTAATGATTGAATTAACAAATTACAGAAGGAAATTGAACCCTGCTAAAGAGCTTGTAGTAAATTTTTTTTTGTGAGAGATTTACCACTATTATCCCAAAGTGAGAGAATTCGACTTATAAAGAAAACTAACTGGATCCTTCCTCACATTGTATGGGACACACAAATAACTGGAGCCCCTACATTCTATACTGATGCAAATAAATCAGGAAAGTCAGGTTACAAATCAGGAAATTTAAGTAAAGTGGATCAAAGCCCTTATCTGTCTATATAGAATTATATGCTATTCTCATGGTACTAAGAGATTTTAAAGAATCTATCAACATAGTTACCTATTTGCAATACACAGAAAGAGTTGTTTTGCATATAGAAACCATTGAATTTGTACCAGATGATACAGAATTTACTTTATTATTTATTCAGGTACAAGATATAATCAAGAATAAGCATCTTCCCATATACATAACACACATCTGATCCTGTATGGATCTGCCAGGTCCTCTAGCAGAACATATTGCAGAAATTGATCAATTATTGATTGGAAATGTGCTGAAGGCCTCAGAATATCATAGAAAACATTATCTCTGTAGCACAGGTATCTTTGTCCTGGAATAACTCTGAAGACCAGGCTGTCCTTGAACTCTCAGAGATCCTTCTGTCTCTGCCTCCCAGGCATTGGGATTAAAGGCGTGTGCTACCACACCTTGAAGTCACAGAGGTCAATCTCCCTCTGCCTTCCAAGTGTTGAGATTAAAGGTGTGTCCTACCATACCCAACTACTCTCTTTCTTCCTTTTTTGTTTTTTACTTTAAGAACTTTAACTTTTAGTCTGCATATATTTTCAACACACTGTAAATCATTTAGAGGTTTTCTTTGTTTTTGAATCTCTCTTTACTGTATCTCTCTCTCTTTTTCTGAACACATGAGCCTTTAAATTATGGAGCAATATAGGTAGGATTAAAGCAGTTGCTTTGGCAGCTAGATCCAGCCCATTCCTTAGCTTTCTAGCCTCATTGCGGGGGTACCAGTTGTAGCCATGTTTACCACCACAACTCTATGGCATTTTAAGGTCCCTGCCAGCAAGCAAACTGCAGCAGACAACACTCAAGTCCTCTATCTGTAGTTGGCCCTCCTGCCTCAAACAGTCAGAGTTTGCCCGGGCCGGAAGGCCCAGAAAGCTGGCATTTTAAAACAACACAGGTTTTTTTCTGCTACTGCTGAAAACAAACAAGCATTCAGTCGGCTTTTATCAACACCATTTAAATGTTTCATGGCAGGGCCTCTTAAGAGCTGCAGGGTTTTGCAGCTAAAGCTGAGTCAGGAAGCCTCTCTTAGATGAGAGCGTTTGCTTGCCTCTATCAAGCAGAGCAGACCTGAGAAATTGCTTCTACCAAGAAGCCATGCTGTACTCTATTCTTTCCCAAGCTTTCTCAGGCTTTCTGTGGATATAGTTGTCCACACGTTGGGGGCCATTCTGTAGTAGGAGCTACGGGCTGCATTCCTGCCACCCAGCTCCCTGCCGCCTGGCTAGCTTATGCCCCAAAATAATGACACACAAACTGTATTCATATAATCACTGCTTGGCCCATTTCTATTAATGTGTGTAGCACCCCAAGGTGCGCTTACTGGAAAGATTCTAGTCTATGTCCATCCTGGGTCAGAGCTTCATTGCATCTGCCCCAGAGAGCAGAGCTAAGGCTTATGAGCTCACTGCCTCTTCCTCCCAGCATTCTGTTCTGTTTACTCTACCCACCTAAAGGCTGGCCTATCAAATGGGCCAAGGCAGTTTCTTTATTAGCCAATGACCTTCCTCCATCAGGGAAGGGGTTTCACTCTTTTTCCAGAGGAGAAGAAAAGCTGTAGATACCATTAAAATAAATGAAGATTCGGTATGAAAAGGAGAAAGCTTTTGATAAAGAGAAATGACAGCTCATCTTTAGAGGTGACAGTCATACAAATTGTAAGGAAACCTCATAAGGGTTAGAGCAGTGTTCATTCTGTTCTTGTCTTTGCAGGAAAATAGACAATATTCATCTTCAAGAAGTCAGGAGACATTGGACATCTAGACACCTAAAGAAGAAAATACAGCTATCCAGAAAAAAATCACCAAGCAAAGCAAAATCTGACTTATGACACCAATATTCTCTGCAGGGTAAAATCTCACCACCTAAACATACGTAGCTCCTTACTTCTCAATATAATGGTAATCCCGACTCACTTAAAAATCAGAGCTGGCTTTGGATTTGGAGTGTGGCTTTCTCCTTCAGTAAACCCAAGCATGCTTATTAAAGTGAAATCCAAAATCTCTGTCTCAAGTCAGAAGAGCCACCTGATATGGGACAGAAAAAAAAAACCCAAATATTTAAAGACTATTTTATTGCAACTGATTTGTAATCCTTTGGTTTTATATTTACCCCTTAACAACTTTTCTTGAGGCAAAAGATTTATAAGATTGATATCTATGTCTATATCTATACATATATATATTAAACTTTTTGAAATGATATTAGTGGTCATATAGAGTACTAACTAATTCTAGAAAATTTCCTGTACATGATTTTGGGTTTGAGTCTCTATCAGTTTTCTGCAGTGAACCACGAGCGCTCCTAACAGTGACCTTTGAAGTCTCCATAAGGAGCATGGAGTCCCACAATGACGATTCCTCCGGGACTATGATGACACCAACAAGCTGAAAAACACCACCTAAAGATCAACTTTGGACTACAAACTTCTCAGGACAATTCCTGGTGGCTAGCTGAGATGATCCAGCCTAATAGACTGCTCTAGCCAGGTCTTGAAACAAGTCCTGTACTTTCCCATTATGCGTAGACTAGACACTAAACGATTCAGCTACCTCTCCCAGGGCTTAACAATTAGCCAAAAGTTTTCTTTTCAGGATTCCCTAAAGATATTGTCACAGACAGCAGCAAGTAAATTTAAGAATATGACACCTACATTCCAAAGAAGTGGGGTGGATAGTTTTTGGTCATTCAATGAATTATGGATATGTGCCATTGTTTAGGGATGTTGGTTACAAGTTATTATTGGTAATGGTCAGGAAAAAAGTTAAACAAAGGAAATTAGATTCAAGGTTCTTATTTTGATAAGAAAAAGGGGGATATAGATATGACAGGATATAAGGGTAGACAACTGAATCTGCTCTGAAAAGAAAAAAGGGAGTATAGAGAAATGTAAGATAAAAAGGTAGATTATTGAATCTGCTTTTAAAAAGCAACTACTAGTTTTAAATGTTTTGCATTGGATTGAATTATTGTATACAAATTTTGCATATTGATACAAATTTGAGATTAATTTTGTTAAAACATACCGTACATATGTTGTTTATATCTTGGTCAAGGTATTGTACCTATACAGCACATTTAACAATGTAATGCAAATTTCTAGTCTTTGAAAGTTATTATTACCAATTGTTTAGGATAATAAGGAAATTCAGGTTAGTAATTAGACATCTATTATAATTGAACTTGTAGTCACATTAAGTATGTTTTCAAGGTCAAACAAAGATATATTTTAGATAGATAGGTTATCTTCAAAAACTTTAGAGAGCTACAGAATATAGAATTTAAGATGTTTTAATAACATAGGCCCTTTTTATGACTATGAGACATGTTTGCCCCTGGTAGCATCAATTTACTTCAGAGAAGATAATGGGCATTGAAGAAATTACACATGGAGTTTACTTTCTTTGTGGAAAAGTAAACCACTGGGCAAGAAAATGTCCTTGCTTTGACTGCTGACAGTATGCTGTCCTAATTGGGTAAGCAAGACACAAAAGAAAGTGATTGTCAAACATTGTCAAGCCAAGGAGAGATAGCCCTTCAAGAATATCCTGCTTCACAGAAAAGTCTTTCGGATATGGTAGGCCTGTAGGCTGAAGACAGATGCCCCAATATTACAGAGAAATTGGGTGACTGTCCAGGGCAGCCAGCTGTTTCTGTCATTTCTCACATTTATTGGAAGTCGCTTGCTTGCACTTCCTGCATATTCAGTTAATATTATTTCCTTCTTGGGTCTCTGAGAGAATTGAAGACTAGATAGTTATAGTTTTCTTTATTTACCTGAAAGCAGAAAGCAAGTTATGATAGAAAGTAAATTAGGTACAAGACTTTAGACTCACTAAGATAGGATAGATATGGAGTATTTTCTCTGAATTTGTCAAATGCAAATGGACTAGACATTGTTGATATATTTATTGCATGTTTATATTGTATATAGTCATTGTACTTGTATATTGTTTTCCTATATTAATTATAGCCTTCTTTTTCCTATTTTTGTGTGGTGGGTGGCACACGCCTTTAATCCCAGCACTAGGGAGGCAGGCGGATCTCTGAAAGTTCAAGGCCAGCCTGGTCTACAATAGCTAGTTCCAGGACAGCCAGGGTAACACAGAGAAACTCTGTCTCGAAAAAACAAAAAAGAAAAAAACAGTTTGTGAGACAGGATTTTATATAAGCTATATTGGCTTCAAACTCACTAAATTAGCTGAAGATACTCTTGAATTTCTGGCACCCCCTCTCCAACACCCACTTCTTGCCTGGTATGGTCATAGGCATGTATTACTACAGCCAGTATGTGCTACTGGGCAATGAGTCCAGGGCTTGATGCATGCTACGCGAGCATTCTATAACCTGAGCTACATCACCAGTCCTTTGTTTTATATTCTGAAAAGTTCAGCAAAGTCTTATAGCATATGCCTTTGACTTATAGTTTACCTTCAAATATTTTTATATATATATATATATGCCATTAAAATAACCTTAAAGCAGTGTGCTTTGCCACCTCCCTTCAGATATTCTTCCTACTTTTATCACACACTTTATTTAAACCTCCGTCAAGAGCCCCAGGATACATTATCGGTTTTCTTTAAGCAATTACCTTTTGAAAGCATTATTAAGGTAAATGTTTTTATATAATGAGCCTAACCCTTTGAAGTCCAGTTTGGCAGGTTTTAGTAAATAGACATACATTTGGCAAACTGTCATCTATCTGATGGCTATTGTGACCGATACTGCTATGAATACCCAGGCATGAGACATCAGGCTGACATCTGTTTTCTTGAGTTTTGTTTGTGTTTAATCCCGAGGGCTGGGATTAAAGGCTTGTGCCACCACTGCCCGGCTCAAAACCTTTTCAAATGAAATGGAGACATAAAACTAAAAACTGCTAGTAATAATACAATGCAAAATACTCAAACAATAATAAATGACTAGAATACATGCGACTTCACACACTCTATGGGAAACTGCCAAGTTGTTCTAATAATTGTTTTTATTAGCAATAAATGGAGGTTCCCTGTCTCTACTTCTTTACCAAAGCTTGGTTATTTCAGTCTTTGATGTTGGCCGTTCTCGTGATCCTGTACTGGAATCTCATTCTGATGCAAATTTGTATCTCTCTAATCTAGTGAATAATTCTTTTGAGTATCTTTCTATGTCTTCAGACATTATTTCTATTTCTTCATGTTTTTAATGAAATATTTCTTCGGTTCTCCATTTGATTTTGGACTTTTAATTATTGAAATATTAATGAAAATGTTTCCTTTTTAAAAACAAGGCGCAAATTTCTGCCCATTTACCTGCTGTTAATACTTAAAGAGTAGTTTCATTTTATACATTGTATCAGATACCTCTAAAAAGTCCTATTTGAGTACTGGTTGTTATCATCCTATACAAACACATGGTGCAACAGGTACATTGCTGTGTGAGTGTAGTCTACTACACTCAGGAGGTTGAATCAGGGGGATCATTTGTTACATGAGTCTGTGATCAGCCTGGGCAATATAGTGAGATCTCAGCTCCAAAACAAGATCACATGGCATGACTTTTTAAATGTACCCTGTAGTATTCTTACTACATATGCACTGTTGAGCAGCAGATTCTAGAACCTTTCCATCCTGCATGTTTGATTTGTTTTTTGTTTTTTTTTCTTTTGTTTGTTTGTTTGTTTGTTTTTTCAAGACAGGGTTTCTCTGTAGCTTTGGAGCCTTTCCTGGAACTCCCTTTGTAGACCAGGCTGGCCTCGAACTCACAGAGATCCGCCTGCCTCTTCCTCCCGAGTGCTGAGATTACAGGCGCGCGCCACCACCGCCCTGCTCATCCTGCATGTTTGAAACACTGTCTGTCAGACAGAAAGCTCTGCTCTTCCCTTGCCTTGGTGGTCACGCTTTTACGCTCTGCTTTGCTGAGTTTGACTAGTTCAGATGCCCTTATAAATGGTGTCATGTGGTGGAAGTCCTTCTGTGTCCGTTCTATCACACTTACCATCGTGTCTCCAGGGTCCTTTCATGTTATAACATATCACAAGGGTACATTTGGTTCTTCTTTTGAATCTCTTTTCTTCTTGCCTCTGAAGTATTTTTATAGTAAGTGCTTTAGCATCCTTGTCTAGAGAGTATATCATGTTTGCCATCTCCGGGTCTGTTTCCATTTTATTTTATTTTCTATAAATCATATTTTCATGTTTTTAGTCTTCTTTTAAGGTTCTTTTAGAGTCTATGGTGTTATTAATTCCACTGAAGGTTAATCTTTCTCCGAGGTTTCTACCTTGTGCCTTAGGTTTTACGAGGTCTCCTCACGGTGGCTGACCCACGTGTGTTGACTCTGGGCCGGCCTCAGTGTTCTGGTGTTTGGGGTTTCCTTTCCCATCATTACATACTTTGCTCTCACAAACACTCAGTCCTGGCTCCAGGGAAACCACTTACAGGCCTCTGGAACTCTCCTGCCCAGGCCTCACTTCTCAGGTAGGGAAGTTTATAACCTTAGACACATTGGCCACTCAGCTCTCTGTCTGCTCAATTTAGGAAGAATTCTGACCTATCCCCATCCTGCAACTTGGAAATAATCTCTTGCCAGTAAGATGGCAGAATCATGGCTCACTTCATTTGTTTGTTATGGCAAGGAGCATAGTTACAAGCTTCCAACTTTTCAATATTTGAAAACCACTTTCTTAGTAGAGTTTTTTTTTTCCTTGCTCATGATGGAGTAAATCTAATTCCCACAGCTCCCTCACAGCCCAGCACAGAACTCTCCAGTAGTGTTGGCTGAGAAGTGTAATGCGATCCAACATATATTTTAACATGACAAGACTTCTGGGTTGAACATTGACTGTGGCAGGTAAGGGATGACGGGGGCAAGGAGCTAGGAGTCAATTGCTATAATCCAGGACAAAACCACTTGTGGTAACAGTGATAGACAGGAAAGGAAATGGTTGGATTCTCGACGTGGAGAAAAAAAAAAAAACAGGATTTGTGATTGTTTGGATGCTGAGCAAGAACAGAAAGGGGAGCTGTATGATGCTGTGAGAGCTTCGGCCCAGGTCTTCCAAAGGCTGGGAGGTCATTGGAAAGAACTGTTTCAGCAGAGAGTTGAGGAATAGTGGAAGAAGGTGGCCAAGAATAAACATTAGAGACTCTCAGACACAGTGAGGACAGATAATTCTCTCCAGGAGTTCAGTAAATCCTCCTAATCTGCATGATTCTCTACCCTGTGCTCTCTGGTGCCATCTTAGTGTTTTCTACTCTCTCTTCTCTCGCGCTGTCTCCTCTCTCGTGCTACGCTTTAGCCCCTGCTGGCTTCACTACTCTCTCCTGCTCCCCCAGCCCTGGCCATGCTCATTCTGCTTTCTTTTCTCTCTGCTCTACATCTTTTTTCCTTCTCCTAACCTACAATACAAACCTTTCCCCTAATGGAGTGGTCATGTTGGCGGTTTCTTTACCTGCCCCTCGCACACAAAATTCATTTCTTAAGGAACTCACAGTCCAGGTAAAGTCAGGTAGAGAGACCATCTTATAAATGTGTAGTAGAGGCTTCCAGAGTTACAGGTCAATGAGAGAAGGCTAGGGCAGGGCAGGGCAGGGCAGGGGTTGGGGTGGAAGTGGGGTGAGGAATAATAGAGCTAGAAAATGCTTCACTTGTGTGGTGGTTTGAATAAGAATGGCCCTCAGAGACTCATATATTTGAATGCTTAGTCATCAGGAGTATACTATTTGAGGATTAGGAATTGAGGCCTTGTGAGAGTGGGTGTGGCCTTGTTGGCAGAAGTGTGTCACAAGAGGCAGGCTTTGAGGTTTCAGCAGCCCACGCCAGACTCAGTTCTCTCTCCCTATTGCTTGTAGATCAAAAGCAGCTCTCAGGTACCTGTGTGCTTCCAAACTCTCTTCCATGATGATAATGAACTAAGCCTCAGAAACTGTAAACAAACCCCCAAGTAAATGCTTTCTTTTATAAGAGTTGCCTTGGTCACGGTATCTCTTCATAGCAATAGAACACTAAGACAACCTGGGTCCCAGCAATGTTGAAGCTTTATGGCTAAGGACCAGGGCAGTTAATCCAGAAGGAAGGGGCTGAGAAAGGTATGTTGCAGGGTGTAGAGAGGAGGGTATAGTGAGTTCTCAGAAGGCAAACACCTCAGTGTTTTTAGGGACCATTGACTGGGTCTCTCTGGCTCCATGAAAGGCGGGTCAGGATTGCTGAAGAAGCCAAGATGAGATAGAGAGGGACAGTAACCAAAAGCGTCCTCCCGTGCCATGTTCGTTCTTCAGGCTTTCTCCTACAAAGAAAGGCTCTGAACTACACGCAAGCAGGGCATCTAGTTAAAGTCCCAGGAGAGTGATGAAGGAGGTTTGAGGAAGGGGAGATGTGTTGATGCACGGTGTAAGTAGGAGCCACAGAGCAGGAGTTGAAAGGTCATTACTGTTAGGTCCAAAGTCCACCCCCTCCTTCTCCCCCCCAACAAACAGCAGCGCTGGTGGGTGACATTGTCCTAAACAAAAGGACTTTGGCTGGGTAAACAGCAGTTTCCCTTTACTAGAAATATTGTTCTTCAAAGGCAGGTTCCCCTTTCCCAGGAGCCCTCAAGAACCTCCATTAACCTTACCCTGAAGGTCAACCACTTCTGGCAAGGGCACCTGGTTTTGGGGTGGTAGAAAGCTTGTAGCAGCTCAGATCCCCACCCAGTTGACTGTCAGATAAAACAGGAGCGCTCTTCAGTCGTTTTTCTCTCCCCTCCAGGAGATGGCCTTGGTAGTTTGATCCCTAATAAATCTTTCTTCCTACCCAGGGAGTGATCTAGTTCAGCAGTTTCTCTGTGCCATCACTCAAAGAGGAACAAAAGCACCAAGAGTTTCCAATGGCATTGAGGTTATTTTGCCTGACCCACACTGTAGATTATGATGGCATGGAGTACACTTGGACATTTGTAAAATGTAAAATACCCTACAGAAATGTGTATGTCTTCAATGAGGTCGTGTCTCCAAGGCTTGAGCTAGAGATGCTTTAGTCACCAATCCTGGAGTTTTTCATTAACTGTATTTCATATTCCCAATCACGAAAACAAACAAACAGAACTTGTAAAAGCAGAGCTGGGGAGTGCTAATCCCACTGGAGGAGAATAAGACCACTACCACAATTTGGGGCCAAGTTTGAAGCAAGCTTTAAATAAATACTGGCCAGGATGACGGATTCTAGCCAGGTCCATTTTGGAATCCCTAGAAAATGGTGATGGATTATATTTTGCAGAGGCTTATAAGGCAAATCCATAAAGACTGCTTATTTTCCATCACGTCCAATTGGGGGCAGGCATATATCCAGATGTACTTCCTGCCTGCATACCTCCAGCCTATTTCCAATCAAAGGCAAGCATACATCCTGATGTTTTTGTACCCCCCTATCTACATGTGATCAAGCACATTCTCCCCTACCCATGCAGTTGGGTCAAACACACTTGTGTAGAGAAGTGAACCGCATGGTTTGTTATTTTACATAAATAGCCTCCAGCATTTCAGGAAGTATCTGTCCTGGGGCAAGGAGCTTACAGATTAGATGTATTTTTGTTTTATGGATTTCTTAGGCATAGTAATTAAAACTTAAAACATAACTTTGACTCTCGCAGGTGATGGCTCAACAGTTCAGAGTCCTTGCTGCTCATTCAGAGGACCTAAGATCAGTTCCCAGCTCTCTCACCGGGCAGTTTAATATCACCTATGACTCTTAGGGGCTGCAACCATCTCCTTTGGCCTCTGAGGGCATGAACACACGTGGCACTTCACAGAGACACACAAATACATGTAAATAAATATATGTCTTTAAAACCTATAAAAGTTATAGAAAACATTACATTGCCTTTCCCAGATAGCTCTAATAGAAATTCCCCAACTGGCTTGTCTTTGGTCAGACTCTGGCGAACAAGTATCTCTGGAAACAATAGACTCAGGTCAGAGGTATAAAAAAAAATGTATCCTTATTTTCACACACACAAAGCAGACTGTCACTCATAAACGTGCTTCACATTTATTAGGGATAATACAAAAGTCAAGGGCGAATAACACCCTGCCCGGGTTTCCATCCCTTTCTAGACCTGGCTACCAAGCCTGTCTTTGTGTTCCTCCATCTACCCAGGGGAAACTCCAGACTTTTGCACTGTCATTTTCTCTCCTAAAAGACTGACCTGCTCTACATCACACCTTATTACCTAACAGTTGGCTTCCTCTTGTTCTTTGAGCCTCTCTTTCTGATTATCGTTTAAACTTTGCTAGCCTCCATTTTTATCCCATCATCCTGCTATGATTTGAGTCTAGAGAATCCTCCAAAGGCCTAAGTGTTCAAATCTCGGTCTCCGGGTTGATACTGTTTGTTAGATGGGGCTGAATAGGAAGTTTTAGGTTGGGCCATTGAAGGCATGACCTTGAGAGGGATCGTGAATTCTAGGCTCTTTCTGCCTCTCTCTCTGCTTCCTGGATACTAGGAGGTGAGCAGTTTTGTTCTCTGCTCTCTACCAGGATGTGTTGACACAGGCCCAGGTGATGGGCCAATGAATGAGTCATGAGGTAGAATTTCCAAAACCTTTAGTCAAAGTTAACTTCTTTTTTTAATTAGAAATGGAATGCACACAGATTCTAGATAGTTTATAGTTTGTGATTATATTTAAGTCTCTTGTTTAATTCTTTTGTATCTGTTGCCCAAACAAGACTATGAAAATAGAAACCATGCTTTCGTTGTCTGCAGCGTAACATCACCAGTACCTAGACAGCATTCGGTATTCAGGGAATAAATATTGAATAGCAGTATAAGAAAAAAGTCAAGAGGGGGAGAGCCGTGGAGATGGCTCAGTCAGTAAAGTGTCTGCCAAGCAAGTCTGAAGACCTGAGTTTGAATTCTCAGAACTCATGAGAGTGGCTGAGCATGATGGTATGTGCCTGTAACCTCAGCCTTGAATGAGGGGTTGAAAGAGAAAGGGGATCCCTGAAGATCACTGGGCAGCTACCCCAGCTGAATGGAAGTGCTGCAGGTTTGGTGAGAGATCCTGTCTCAAAAAATAGAGGTGGAGAGCGGAAGACATCTGATGTTGACCCCTGACCACCACACGCTTGCACATGTTTGTGCATGCTCACAGGCATACCACCTGTACACACTGCACACACTCTCCCATACAACCCATAAACATACTAACTCTGTAAAGGGAAGACAATCAGGGCTTTTTACTTATCATGACCTGGGTCCTGTACCCGCACAGCTGCTCACAACTTTTTGTAACTCCAATCCCACAGAATCCAATGCTCTTTTCTGGCCTTTGCAGCCATCATGTACAAATGTGGTATACACATATGCATGCCAAAAAACCCACTCACCCATGTAAAAAATTTAAGAAATCAACAAAAAAGAAATGAGGTTTTTAAAAACAATTTGGTTACCTTATAAGTAATGGTGACCTTTCCCCTTAAATTTCGTTCCATGCGATTTGGGGGGCATAACTGTCAAAATTGCATTCTTGTATTGACCCAGATTAGTTAGTGTTGATGGGGGTAATACTGAACTTCCAAACCTTATTAGAAGATTTAAGGTTTTTTTTTTTAAAAAAAAAAAAAACAAGAAGGAGGAGGAGAAGGAGAAGAAGAAGATGATGATGATTTAAGGTTTTTTTTTTCTAATGTTATTGCCTTTTACACATGATTCTAGTTCCTTCCTTCATATATCTCCATCATATTTGCAGGATACCCCAGGGCCCTCCCCTGAATTCTTTCTATATATCCAAGCCAACAGGCTAAGAGACAAGGTTTGGGTTTTTAACATAAGAGACTTCAGAGATACATTGAAAGTAGTATTTATCATTTATGCCCATATTCCACTGGTCATAACAAGGCATGTACCCTCCATCTAACTTCACAACAGGTTGAGAAATGTAGTTTTCCTGTGTGCTCAAAAGAAGAAATTAGGTCTGCGAGCGACAAGTGAGCCTCAGCCACAACAGAGGATTTTGTTGACCCTTGTGAGGATTAGACTGTTAATTCATGCAAATTATTCAGAGTCATGCCCAGCACTCTCAGAGTCGTCCATGTTTCCAACCGGGTTACAGGAAGATATCCTCTGAGTCTGCTCTAAGTTCCATTGGCTGAACAAGGCTGCTGTCCCGAGGCTTCTGTCAAGCCCAACAGCAGGCTAGAGATGCAGCTAGCTCCCATTGTCCAAGAAGGCCAGCAAGGTACGCAGATGTTACCACCAATCCGAGTGGCACACCCTCCGCTTTGTTTACTATGGTTTCCTGGGTGGGACAGTTCTCTGCACTGGTGTTTTGGTTAATTAGGTGATTAATATTCTTCAGTCTGGTGCACCTTTTCCCCCGTGACAGGCCTTCCTTTGTTTAGATTTGAGATAAATCCTCATCCAGTCTCTAAGAGGTTTGGGGTGTCACTCATTTCTGCACAGCTCTCGGATCTACACGGTGGCCTTGAGGACCAAGAGTCTGACCTTACACCAGCTGGGTTGCTTCTTGATGCCCAACTTTAGGGAAATAGGATCAGTCTGTGGGAAAGACACTTTGGGGGATGTCTCTTGTTTCTTCTGGGGGATTTCGGTTTAAATCACCTCTCAAGTGCAGGGTCATGGTCTTTGCACAGAGCCTCCCATTACTAAGGTGAGGCAGCAAGGGCATAGTCAAAGACGCTTCAGAAAACAGAGCTCTTTTCCCATACCGACTTTCAAGTCAATAGAAAAGATGCCATACTCTCTTCTTTTCCATCTTCCCCAAATCCTTTTTTCTTATGCCCTCCACTACTCTATGCATGCAGCCTTACCTTTCTTCCTTCAATGTAGGGCCGTTCTCTATCTGTCCTTCAAAGCCAGACCATATGTTCTCAGTCCTTTCAATCCAGCTTGAAGTGGTTCCCTCTCAGAATGTGTGGAGCACTTATCTAAACGACACCCACATCGGCAACATTTATTATATCCCACTTTGTGTGTGTGTGTGTGTGTGTGTGTGTGTGTATCTTACTTTTTCCTTCTCAGCTGTAGTTTGGGCAGCTGGCTTGTGTCTTCTTGAAAAATCTGAGTTCTTAATAAATACTTGCTTCGTTGATGAATTCAAATGACTGCTACTCAGACTGGGCAAATGGGTAAATTAATTTTTTTGTTATATCACCTTAAACTATGCAGAAACAAGGCCACCAGCTCCTGCTTTTTCACATGTCCCCACTTTACAACCACAGGTTACTGGATTGTTCTCTCCAGTTCTAGTTGGAACAATCCTGAGCAAGGAATATGATTAGAACATGACAGTCTCCAAAATGAGGGAGGTAGATCGTATGAGAAGAAGAAAATTCCAAGTGATAGCCACACTATTGGGTGGAATGCTATCTGATACAGGTAAGCCTGGGTTTTTAATCAGTCCCCTTCTTTTCTTCTCTAGAAGAATTTTTTTTAAATCATATACTCATTCAACAAAAGTCTGTCTCGTCAGTGTAGATCCTGTCTTTGGATTGTGTTAATAAAGTAGCTATAAACCTTCAGTACTCTTTCTTTTTCTGGAGAGAAAAACATCTTTGATATAATAATAACAATATTTATAACATTCATGATGATGATGATGATGATGATGATGATGATGATGACGACAGTGTCCTTCCAGGTTCAACTGATAGAGCCTTTCCTTCAATTATATATATTCTATAAATGATCTAAAATCTATATACATGAATTATTCTCTCTTCTAGTAATATTTAACACGAACCAACATCTCAATACAAGTTTGGGGCTTTATCTTCTCCCCGAGTCCCTGTTCTCTGACTCCATAAAGATCTGTGGGTAGCTCTGTGAGGGACTGTCAGCTTCAGGGTCTCTCGTGGCAAATGGATAAATCAACATGAAGCAGCAGAAAATAGTCAGTTTAGAGACTGTAGGGAAGGAGGAAAGAGGAGGCAGGAATCAGCCACAGATGGGAAGCATTCGAAGCTTAGTAATGATAGCAAACCACTTCTAACGCCTACCTCCTATAGGAGATAGAAGATGAAACTGGTTACCAAGGAGACAGGTAGATGGAGGAGAGGGATGCTGGACGCAAGCTTCCCCCTTTAGTAGAAGACAGACAAGGCCAGATTCTAGCTCTTTTAGCAGAAGGCCTAAGCTCTCTCCTCCAGCTCTCTGAGCAAGCTCTGCATGTTGTCAGACCTGAGGAAGTGCAGGTGATAGATAGATCAGCTTCCTAGGAATATAACTACCTCTGACAGTGGGCAGAGGGTGGATCTGAGGAATCCACCAGACATCCCCGAACAGTTGATTGGCCACGCTGAAGAGAAGTCAATGTATCAGGAAAGAAGGAGAGGAGAATGGATATGTTCTGCAATGCAACCGAAAGAATGGAGCCCCACTTCCCCTCAAAGAAGTCATGTGGGTCACCTTAAGTAAACTTGTCACAGGATGCCAGATAAACTAGCTGATTGGGACAATTGTTGACATAACTGGTCATTTAGCAGCCATCAAAGGTTTGCTTAGACCTGTAGGCATTGAGCATTTAAAAGTGGATTCAGCATATCTCTCGGTATGCTTGGCATTTAAAAAAAAACAAGGTTGGAAGCAATGGATTAGGCAGGCTCACTGTCCTGAAGAATCTGTTAGTCCCAGCATGGCGGTGGTGGTTCATGCTTTTAATTCCAGCATTCGAGAGGTAGAGCCTGGTGGATCTCTGAGTTTGAGGCCCGCCTGGCCTACAAAGGGAGTTCCAGGACAGCAAGGGCTACACAGAGAAACCCTGTCTCAAAAAAAAAAAAAAAATAAAAAAAAAAAAAAAAAAAAAATCTAAAATCTAACAGTCTGGATCATCTAGGCTTTCTGAAGGGATTGATAGACAAGGTGAACCTGGGCCAGAGATAAAAGGCAGAGCAGAAAATGATGTCTTGGGGAACTACTGAGTGGGAATGACAGAGAGTGAGAAACAGAGAGAGAGAGACAGAGACAGAGAGACACACACACACACACACACACAGAGACAGAGAAAAGGAGGCAGATGAGCTGGAAGAGCAGATCCCAGTTTCCCAGCTCATAACTGCATCTTAGGAAGACTCTTGGATCTTCAGGACAAAATATGGATTCACAGAGCCAAAGCAATTAAGCAATAAAGTAATATTTGTGGGAGCCAAAGAGGCAACAGCCACACCTGAATCCAGGGTCCAGATTCCTGCAGGAGGACCAGAGAAGAGCAGGGGCCAGATGTGAGACTGGACAGGAGTGGCTGTGTGCTGTGGGACCGAGAAGGTGCTTCCCAGGAGAGCTGCCTTTCCACACCTCTGCCACCTTTGTAGCTAACAACCTCAACATGCCTGTTTTTCATTGACAAAGGAGCTCCTTACTCCCTGCCAGCCAACTGGACTTGACATGGAAGTGGTACCAGCTGCTTTTGTCTTTTCTAGTGAGAAGAGTGATCACATGACCCATCCAAACTAGTCCACACCTTGAATCGTACTAGGAATTTGGAAGTCTTATGACATTTCACTTTCGTTCTAGGCTTCTTTGAAGTCCTTTTCGGTTCTTTCCTTAAAAGTCTTTGTGCTACCAAGGCTTTCTTTATTCAAGCATAATGTCTTTTATGACCCTGATGTTCTACTGTTATTATATATACAGAACACCTCATCTGACTATGGTGGCCTGGTAGGGAAACAAAACAGGTGAGGGAGAGGCCTGAAATGAATTTTCTTGGGGGATGGGCGGGTGTCTGGAAAAGAAAGGGGAAATTAAAAAAAAAAAAGTTGGCTCAAAAGGCTTTTGTAGAACTCTGAAAATTATACCACAGAGTGAAAGTTATCTTTGGCATATATATGGGCATAGAAAGTTCTACCCAGCAGCCTGACCTCCTAATGATTTACCCAGACGTCTCCAACGGGGCTGGCTAATTCTTCCAGGAGGAGACTGACACATTGTGAAGATGCCCCAGAGTTCGGCAGAGGGGGGAACAGAGTCCTGGGTCCTGGTCCAAAGCCTCTCACTGATTAGCTGGGTGGCTTTGCACAGATGCCCACCTCTCTGAGATTCACTTTCTTTCCTAAAGACAAGGCCTGCATTACATTTGAGCTTCTGAGCTTATATTCCAAGAGAGTTTTGTGTTAACACCAAAAGAGGTTAACTGGGAAACTAGTCAGCAAACCTACAGAAAATCTCCAAGAAGGGAGCGATGCTTCTGTCTTTGCCATGGACATCTTTCCCTCTAAGAAGAAACATGCGGAGCAGCCATGGCCAGAAGATGGATAGGTGTAGAGCTGCACAATTAGGTGATTTCAGGTCTCTGCACACCGTGGGGTTCTGTTTACCTGTGTCTTTTCCACTTGTCCCTTCCTTAAGGACGACTGACTGACTTCTGAAGGACCCATGTGGTCTATTTTAAGGGGCTTCTCCCAGGAAGTAGCACATTTGAATGCCTATGAAGTCATTTAAAGATCTCGTAGGCTCTCAAACCCTCCAGCAGCTTAAAAAGAAACACACAAGCTTCCCACTGTGCCTAGAGAACCCACCCAGACCCAGCCTGTAGGGCTGCAAACCATGCTTTAGCACACACACATTTCAGAAAACAAAGACAACTCTCCCCTTAGCTGCTCCAGACAGTCTGAAATGCTTTTGTGCCCTTGGGTCCTTGCCTGGTCCTCTCATCTGCCACAGTCCTGGTACTAAATTGGTTCAAGGTTTGAAGGAAAGCTTCAGAGGAAGGAGGCAAAGGCATGTTTGGAGTTCTTAAATGCTGAAGTCACCCAGAGATGCAGAGTCTAGCTCGCTTCTGACCACCAGAGGGCGATGGCAACGGCATCTGGGCAGAGAATTATTCCCAAGAATTACAGCAAAAAACTGCACCTCCTGTTCTTATGAACGACGCTGGAGTTGGGGTATGAGTGTATGAGTGTGTGTGTGTGAGAGAGAGTGAGAAGTGGGGGTAGGTATGCAATTGGGTGCCTGGAGCAAAGACTCCAAAAATCTGCGAAGTATAATAAAATAAAATTTGCACCTCTGCTATATATTTATAGTATGTAGTCAAGCAGCTGAAAGTTTCCTTTAAGGAAAACGAAGGCATCAGAATCATGTTCATATGAAAGAAAAGAGAATTCCCAGAAACACAGTTGTTAGTAGGAAGTTAGAATTTTCATGTTCTCCTGTTTATATGACTGCACATTATGTGTGTGAAAGTGTATGTGACTGTGTATAGTTAAGAGTATAGGCTGTGTGCACGCACATGTGTGTGTGTTTGTGTGTGTGTTCATGTGTGTGAATGTAAGCAAGGCTCTTTCAGACCTTTCTAGTATGAGGGGACCTCAAAGAAGTCTGGGCAATACTTCCTCCTGTTCCTGCCCCTTCCCTTCAAACAAACAAACAAAATCATTCCTACAAGCATTTATGGAGCTTCTAACACAGTCCTTCCCCACCAGCATCTGGAAAAGCTCAGACCAGCCAATTTAGAGCAGGCACTGGCAGAACGAAGGCAAGGCTGGGGGGTTGGGGGTAGAAGGAATGATGGGTGCCTTGCAGGCTAAGGCAAAGATCACTTTCTCTTCTTTGATGCGCAGAGGAGGTCGGACAGGATGATGGTACCTTTATTTGAGGAGACAAAGGCTCACAGGTGACATCCAGAGTCATCCAAACAGGAAGTAGATGATCGAGACCCTGAAGTGTTGTTGTCAATACAGGGGTTCAAGTAAGTTCCTGACTTTACTACAATCGGCCACATTTAGCAGGCATTGTTTGGCAAAGCTGAACTGGATTTCTCCTGGTAGAATATGCCAACAGTGACCTTCCCCCTCCTCCCCCCCCCCCCCTCACACACACACACACAGAGAGAGAGAGAGAGAGAGAGAGAGAGAGAGAGAGCGAGAGAGAGAGAGAGCTGAGTGGCTGTGGAGTGTATTCCTACCCCTAAGCCCTATAGTAAGTACTTGTTGATCTTAGTGAATACTAGAGGGGGTAGGGACAAAGTTTCCATGGATAAATGTGCCAGGGCACAGCATACCTAGAAGCTGTGTGACTTTGGGTAAGTACTCCACACTTAGTCCAACCCTGTTTTTTTTTTTTTTTTAACCTAAAAAAAACCAGGCCTCTTTTCTGATGCTCCCATGTTGGGACTGAGAAGACAGCTCGGTGCCGGAAATTTAAAAAAAAAAAAAAAGCCACAAGCTTTATCCTTTACTCCCAAGAATGGGTGAATTTTCATGTTTCGTTCCTGGGGTCCGCCTGACCAAGTTCCTTTCCTTCCCAGTTGGGTCCCTCTACCTCCCCTGTCGCCTCCTCCCTCCAGGCTCTTGGTTGCTCCAGCAAAGTTCCCAACTTAGTCGACGTGACATGCAGCGCAGCCAATGGGAGGCGGAGCTGGTGTTTTGGGAGGGGGGCGGGAGGGCCGGGCCCCGCGTCTCCGGTGTCTGCTCTGCTCAGTGAATGGAGAGAGCCAGCGCCGGCCAGCTCTCCCGGCCACCCCGTGCCGTGGTCGCCTCCGTGCTCCGGAGCCCAGCCTTGAGCCGGACTTCCCGGGGCGCCGTGTTCCTCGGCGCTCAGCCTAGGACCCAGACTGAGCTCGCACCTCTGCCGGCGACCCAGAGGGACCCGGGGGCGCTCGGTACCTGGGCGCCCTGAGTGATGCGCAGCGGGGCAGCGCCAGCCCCACGGATGGAGCTGCTGCCGCCGCCGCCCGGCGCGCCCCGCTCCGCCCGCGCCCCGTGCGCCTGAACGCCGCGCCCGCCCCTCCTCCGCGCCAACTCCGCCGCCCGCCCCCCAGGCCGCCCGCGCGTCTCCTCGGGCTCTTCGTGTCCCGCCGCGCCAGGCAGCCTCCTCTGGGCGCGGGCGCTTGCACACTATGGCCCCGGGGCGGACCTGGGCTGGCGCCGCCGTGCGCGCCCGCCTGGCGCTGGCCTTGGCACTGGTGAGCGTCCTGAGCGGACCCCCCGCTGCCGCCTGCCCCACCAAGTGTACCTGCTCCGCCGCTAGCGTGGACTGCCACGGGCTGGGCCTGCGAGCCGTTCCCCGGGGTATCCCCCGCAACGCAGAGCGCCTGTGAGTACCCACCCCGCCCGCGCAGGCCACCCACCCCGCTCCTACGGAGTCGCCCTCGGGGCGCCAGGTCCTTCCCTTCTCTCCCGCGCGCTGGGGACGACCTCAGTTTTCCCTTCCGCCATCAGACACTCTCGCTAAGTTGGGGGTGGCGTGGCTTTGGGCAGGTGTGGAGAGAAGAGTCCGAGTTCCCCAGTGTTGGGGACTGGGGAATGCCTCTCTGGGTGAGGGCTCTGGGAGCTCACCTACTGACAGCTCCGGAGAAGAAAGCTGATATAGAAGGCAAGGGGTGGGGAAGCGTGGTGGTCTCAAGATTTGAGGTTGTGTGCAAGGGGTCCAAGCTTCTTGCTTCTTAAAGAGAGGGCGAGGGAGCAAGCTAGACGACGATGAGGAGTCGCGATTGCAGAGATCCAGGAGAACTACCCCCCCCCCCCAAAAAAAAAAGCCGTGACCCGCTTGGAGATCATAATGAGCCAGCTGCGGTGTGGCTGTCCTTGCAAGGAAAGTTGAGAGTGTACGTGAAGGTCTTAACTTCTGAAGAACCGGACGAATTCTGAGTGGGTGCTCTCAACACCCTCCCTGCCTGGAGCGCAGCTTTGGAGATGCCAAGTTGCAGCCCGGGTGAATTTTTTATGGCTGGGTTATAAATGCCTCCCCAAACGGGCCGGAGAATGGAAATGCTGACAGCCCTTTAAATGAGACCTAGCGCTATAATCTTACAAACCGCACTCAGCCTCGGATCCTGGGGTTGGCAGCTAGTGGAGAGGCTCTTGGAGAGTGGGGTGGATTGACCCTCGTTTTAACCCCAATTGTGCAACCAAATATTTACTTTTCTTATGTCAGCGTTTTGGGGAGATTTATCATTTTGATCCTCAAGACCAAATTCAAAGTTTGGACTTCAGGGGTGGGCTCCGTTTAGTCCACAGTTGGGGGCGGGGTGAGGGAGCAGGGAGCCCTGGTTGAAGGGAGCTGGAGCTTAGGAGTGGGTGCGTTAGTCAGAATTCCAGCCAGTGCACTGTCCAGTTGCTGTCTTCCCAACCTGTTTTGGGGATAGGCACACCGGTCTCCCTCAGTCCTTCCTTCTTCAGGTCAAGAGAAGTGCGGAAGGAGCCGAATTCCCTGGCCACCCACACCTTCTCACCTCACCTCCTGTCTTCCCTTTCCTCTTCCTAGCTGTCTAGGCTGAGACTTCTTAGAAACGCCTTCCTTTGTTTTCTTTTGTTTGTTGTTTTCAAAGTGCGGTGATTGTTCTGTTGCTCGAACACTGTAGAATCCTGGAGGGCTGGGCCTGCTTCTTCATTAACATCAGGAAATTAGGATCAGAAGTGCAAACTAACCTGCCCTAGAAAACTGCAAATAAGTGAGAGGAAAAGGGGCCGGAATCCAGGTTTCGCACCTTTATTCAGGTTTTGGATTAGACGGTAGTAGTGAAAATCTCATTTCAGTGGTATTTTTAGGTATGTATTAACTAAGGTTCCCCTCCTCGTGTGAGTGGTACTGAAGAGTTAGTGAGACGGAAGCTGTGCAAATGTTTCGTGGGTGCTTCCCCTGTGGCATTTTGTGGTACCGCTTTGAAGCTCCCCAGCAGTCCAATTCCCTACATAGGCAAAGCTCCTTACTCTGCCTTGTTCCATCTTGTCATGTATTCTCGGTCACGTAAGCAGTTAAATGTTTGAATCGCTGCCTGCCAGGCTTATAAGCCCAGGTCTTTCACTACTGGGCAGACTCTTTTGAACCAGTCAGTTTGGGCCAGATCTCTAGACAGACAGTGCTGGGAGGGGAGGGTCTATCTGGGCTGCGTCTCAGGGCCGGACCCAGTTGCCTCTGCTTTTGGTATAGACTGCCACCATTTATTTTTTTCTCTAGCATCAGCTCTCTTTCTTGGGGTCATGAAACTATTTCCCATAGTCAGGATCATGTTGTCGGTTTGGGAAGATCAGGGCAGTGGGCCTCTCTCTCTTCCTGCTAGTCAGAAGTTTTCAAAAAACTAGTCCGTGTGCCACCAGTCACTTCCCCCAGAGACCCTGGTGACTTAGAACATCTCATGTGCCCTACAGCTGGAGGCAATCGATAAAGACCTCGATGAAGGGCATTCCCACGGGTGTCCTGACTGTAGTCATGGTCACCACCAGACATGGGCAGAGGAGGTGCCACTCTGACGTGTCTGTGGTTATCTGGCGCAGCTTTGGTCACTGGTAAGGTTTTGGCTTTAAGTGCATGGATATGACAGAGCTGCTTCTGGTGACCTCACATCTCCTCTCTAAGACGGGAGGTGGCCTTTTAGAGTAAGCAGGGCTGGGCCACTTCAGGTTCAAGGGCAGCTCACCAGCAACCCTTCACACCCATCCTGGCTCTCAGGGACTCGGATGCAGCCATACCGTGCTAAGGATTTCAAATTTGTCACACACACACACATTTTCTCTTTCTCTCTCTCTCTCTCTCTCTCTCTCTCTCTCTCTCTCTCTCTCTCTCTCTCTCTCTCTCTCTCAATAAACATTGCTTGAAGCTTCTATAGCATTCCTGTCCCTGTCCATAAAGTCATTGGATACAGAGAAGAAACCCAAAACTTCAGCTTAAAGGATGTGGGCAAGAGTCGGAAGTGGGAACCTTTCTTGAAGACCCCTTTAAGTCCCCTGGGGGTCCTTCTGTCATGGGACACTGATTTTTATCAGCAGAGCCATTCTCCCAAATGGTAAAATTGTGTTTTAAAACAAAGAAGCAGTACTTTCCTCCAGAAAGCCTTTTGTGAAGGAGAGAGAAAGAGAGAGGGAGAGTGAGTTTCACCTAGTCATATGACATTAAGGGTAGTCCAAGTGAGAAGGATGTAGTAGTCCCCATTTGGACTTGACTTCAGGCTAGGAATGGGGTCTGAATTGTTCATCATTAAGTTGCTATCAGAGTTGGGGGGTTGTCTGTGTTCCAAGTTCTCCCTCATAATGTCAACGCATCACACAGAAAAGGAAACCCTCTGTCTTTTATAAACTACTGACAGTTTTCCCCCTCCTAGAGGAGGAGGTAACACCCACAAGTAAGCTAAATAAACGGAGGGGAGAATTCGGTGTCATTTATTATCCAAGCAGCAAAGACAGAGGCCCTGGGAGGAGAGGAAGTCAATGGCGGTGCTTGAGACAAAACATTTACCAGGGAGTGCAGGGTAAACAGATGTTGCGTTTGCCCTTCTGAGTACAAAAGGAACCCACAGATGTAATTCTTCTCCAACCACAGCCTCAGCCTGCATGAAAATGAACCCTCATGTGGGGCCCCTTCTCCCGGTCCTGCCCTGAGGCAGGCCTAGGCCCACCTCTCACCCACAGCTAGGTGGTGGCAGTGGGAGCAAGAGTGGACATCTTTGCTTTTTCTACTCGGCTCCAGAACATGCTGGAAACTGCTGTATTTAAATAAACATTTCCTGTTTGCGAAGGAGAGCGGGCGAGAGTCTGAAACGTGAGAATGTGGTAACTTAATTTTCTCCATCACTCCAGATGACAGCAAGCTTTGCCGGTGGTTGGGTCCAATAAAAACCGACACCGTGTCGTAGGCTTTCCCCCACTTGACCACAGAGGTCCAGAGGTCAAGTGGGAGACTTTCCAAGATGCTCAACAGCCAAACCCTGCATTCTGGTACTCCCAGCCCTCAGGGCCAGCTCAGAGGACCAGGGACAGTCTGTCAAGTAATGTGGCCTCTTTGGACCAACCATGGTGATGTGGGCTTTCAGAGAGGCACAGGGCTCTCCTGGATAGCCTATAGATCAGGGAGGGCACCTTCCTCCAGGGTTCCGTACAACTTTGTGGATTGCTGTATCTCTTAACAGTAAGATTCTGGTGTAGTCTTTGTGGTTCCCTTATGTAATACACAGTTCACCTGTGAGCTGCCACAATCCTCCTCTGTACCTAGGCTGGTGCCCGGCACTTAAGAAGTTTCTAACAACTATATGTTGAACTCATATAACTCATGAACTCAAAAACACAAGGGCAAGATGAGCTATTACAGATTTGCATTTTGATGGGAGCCCAAGGGCTACCTCCTAGTAATCTATTACATGAGATACTGCTATCTAAAATTTGAATTTCATGAACTAGAATTACTGCCTTGTAGAGTTGTGTCCCCCCCCCCCCCCCAAACGCAAAACTCTTACTGCATGATCCACTCTGAAGTCTGGTTGCCAGGCGTTGCTTAGCAACATCGCAACACTCCTACTGTGCACATGCCAGTGGAATGAGCCAGGGATCCTGACTACTTCTGCCACAGGACTTTCTAATCAGGAACTCATCAGTGGCATCCTGAGCTCTCTGTGGTTTTTGATTGCTGCTCTTCTGGCATTAATTGATGTGTATTTGTAGGGTCATTATTAAGTTTTGTTTCTGCCAGTCGTCTGGGTTTTTTATTCTGACCCCCATTTCCACTGTTATTTTGTTTCTCTGTTGTTCTGTCTATTGTCTGAGTTCACACCCTCCGTCCCCACCACACCCAGGAAAGTGAAAAGGGTGGGTGGGGACAGTGGAATCTTTGGCCTAAATCGGTGGCCAGGAAGGCAAGGATTTAGACCCCCCACTCAGCGTTTTGGGCATGGGCTCTGACAGCTTTGGACTGGAAGCTTAGGTTTGGAGTTCTGTTCTGTGGCATGCATGCTTGCCGTTGCACCTCTGCTGCTGCCGTGCTGCTCTGGACTGCAGTCTCTTTAATCCCTTTTGTACCTCATTCCCACACCTGCAACACAGGGATTATAGTCACAGTCACGTGGGGATGTGAACACAGCCCGAGGCAATCCGCACGCTGCGCTCTGCATGGTGCCTTCCATGTTGTTCACTCATCGTTGTGGCTGTGATTATTTACCCAACTGCAATTTATCCGGCTGTAAAGTATGCATAATACCCATTCCCTTTCGGAAGGATTAAGATGATTGTGTCTAGGAAGTGCTATGCAGTACCTGGCACATAGGAGGCCTCCACAGTCTTGTAACAGTCAGGCTATGGCTGTGTCTCCCTTTGCTCATCTCAGTCTCTGTCCAGCTGGATGGCTTAAGATGCTCGCTCTAAATTTTGTTCCAACACTAAGCCCTGTGGAGGCAGGCTCAGTACCTGCACATGGGCTGTGGGCTATGCCTAATACACTCTTGCTTGGTCGCCTCTCTACGTCTGTCTTTCCGCCCTTCCCCAGCAGCTGAACCCAGGTTGGCCTTTGTTCCATGCAGAAGGGATTACGGTTGAAACAGTTTTTTTTTTTTTTATCTTTTTCATTGATAAAACTGCTTTGTGTTCTCTTTAAATAGAGAATGTATTTTATTTCTTTATTTAGAGGAGGGGTAGGCTAGAGTCTCATGAGGAATTCGTGGTCCAGACTTTGGGTGTTCAGTGTCCGTCTGTCTTTCTCTAAACACCCTTTTACCGGTTCCTGGTGTCTGCCTCCCATACTGCTTTTACATGAAACAGCTGTATTTACTAGCACGTGGTACTCTCACGCTGTAAGATGGTTTTAACTGTGCTTTTTTTTCCCCTAAAGAAATGCTGAGAAAAAGAAAAACTAGGAATCTCACATCGATGATGCAAGAGAAGGGTGCATCGGTGCCCTGTGGGTGCCCTGAGCCCATTTCTAAGGCTTTCTCCTCGATCCACTGTGGAATTCAGCCTTGCTCAGGGAGAGAGGCTCGTGTCAGGATGCTTCTGCTCGGTGTCCTACAGACCAGGACTGTTTTGTAACTGTTGCTGCTGGCTGCCAGGCCTCCAGCAGGCTGTAAGTCTCCCCCATCGTGTGGCACTTCCTGTGTTTGATACGGTGGTCCCCAGGAGGAAATTGGTCAAGGGGTGTGATTGAGAAGCCTCAATAGTGAGCAGATAGGAGATGGGAAAATCTTATAGGTAAAGATGTGAACTCCAGAGCCAGGCAAAACTAGGTCCTGGCTTTCCCACTGATGATACCCATCTTCTGGGTTGTAATGGGATTGTTATTCCTTTTTGTGTAGCTCTGGCTGGAATGGAGCTCATTATGTAGAGCAGACTGGCCTCCAGCTCACAGAGATCCTCCTGCCTCTGCCTCCTGCATGCTGGGATTCAGTAGCTAGACCACCAGGCCCTGCTTTAGAACCCCCTTTCTTTATAAGGCGCTGGGAGTATTGGGTTAACTCACACACACATCCTGGAGTAGGGCACTCACAGACACATCCTGGGACATGGACCACCCATCATGACATTCCTGACATTATTTCTGTAATTCCTGTGGACTCTACTCCTTCCTGAGGATGCTCGCTAGACGCCTGCTCTGGGAAAGTCATGATTGGCAGGGTTGCCAGGGGTTCCCTCTCCAAGTTCCCACCATGTCCTCCACCAGCATTGCACAGGGGAAAACCAACCCACGTCCCCGGGTCTCTACATCCTGTGATGAAGAACTCAGTTTTCCCTGAACTAGTCCCAGCAGGACCTTTCTCTTCACATGGGGTCGATGGGGTCGAGCGAAGCCCGCACAGACTGTCAGGCTGTCCTTACACAGAGGCAGGGGGCATCCTTTGTCTGAACGACAGGTCTTCACACTTGGAATTGCTGTTGTGTCTCTCCCCAGTTGCTTGGGCTTCTGTTTCTTTCCATAAACCTTTGAATGTGTTGCGGCTTTGGCATAGGCCCTGCTCCCACTCCCAGCTCTCGACCTCTGGGGATTTTCTTTGACTGTATAGGTTGAGCCACCCTCTTTCAAAATGCTTGGGATCAGAAGTGGTTCTGATTTTTGAAGTTTTTCAGGTTTTAGGGTATTTGCATATATATTGAGAGAGGAGAGAGAGGGAGAGACAGAGATGGGGAGGGAGGGAGAGAGGGAGAGAGAGAAGACTGTCTTAGAGATGGGACTCGGATAAAACCACAAAGTACATTTGTGTCTTTTGTACGCATTGTACATGGACCTCGAAGGCCGCTTGAAACAGTATGTTGGCTCATAAAGTCTATGGTTGGAATTTTTTAGTAATGGGATTGGATCATGCCTGTACTTAGAAAAGTTTTGGATTATGAAGCATTCTGTATTTTGGATTTTCAGTTTTGGGAAGACTTTTGGCATTCCGATTATTATCTGAATTGACTTCCATCGGTGGTTCTTTTGTTTGCTTTTGACAGTGTTCCTAGCTGGCCTTGAACTCACAATCCTTCTGCCACCATCGTCAGAATTGTGGGATTCCAAGCTGGAGCCACCAGGCCCCGTTCTGCCAATGCATTTGAGTTTGTGGGAGTGTATGTGTATGTATACATGCCCATAGGTGCCTGTGGAGGCCAGGGGTGGATAGCAGTTCCTTCCAGTGGGTGCTTTTCTTTCTTTGGTGAAGCAGGATCTCTTACTGAACCTGTAGCTCACTTACAGGGCTGTATTGGCTGGTCACCAAGCCCCACGGTTTCTCATGTGTCCTCCTTTCCCTTCAGGCTGGGGTCACAGGCACTCACTGCCACAATGGACTTTTTATGTGAGTGCTGGGGACCTGAACTCAGATCCTCATATTTGCAGAGAGCCCAACAGTCCCCCAGTTTTTAGTGCAGTTAAGCCCTGGATGGCTTATTCTGATTGGACTTATTGCTGCCTCCTTCATAGCTCCCCAGCCTTCCCTGATGCTTTCTTACTATTAGCTGTCTAGATTTGAGTAGTCAACCCCCAACCCTTGCTTTTCACCACGTAGCTCAAGGTAAACTCAAACTCAAAATCTTCCTGCCTCCGCTTCCCGAGTGCTGGGACCATAGGCAGGCACTTTCGTGTTCAGCCTTTCAGTTAGTTTTTAGATATCTAAGAGCAACACTGTGCATTATCCTAATTAAATTCTGGCAAATGATTTCATTTCATTAGGTTTTTCAGGAACATTTTCTATTTTGAGCTACTCCTTTGCAGATCAGCAGCTTGGGTTACCCTCTCCTCGCCTACTCTTTTCGGAAATTTCAGTGAGCATGCCCATGGGTCTGACTTGTCTTTAGAGTCAGCGGACGCATTAGTTTCTGCAAGCCTCTTACCGGATTTATTCTATGTGCTTGTAAGTTCAGGTGCCCTTGGAGTCCAGAAGAGGGCACCTGATTCTCTGGAGCTAGATTTGGGAGTGATTAGGAGCCACTTTATGTGGATGTTGGGAATCAAACCCAAGTCCTCTCTACAAGAGCAGTGTGTGTGCTCTTAACCTCCGAGCCTACTCTCCGGCCCTTTGGAAAGTGTCTAGGTTGTAGGATCACATACATGGCCTGTTCTTTCTGTCTAAGGTGGATAAAAGCACTAAGGTCTGCATGGTGTGGTAGCCTACACTTTTAATTCCAGCACTTGGGAGTTAGAGGCAGGAGAATTGTGAGTTCAAGGCCAGCCTCAGAAATCTAGCAAGTTCAAAACCAGTCTTTCTTACAAAGTAAGTTCCAGACCAGTTTGGCCTTCACAAGACCCTGCCTTAAAACAAAAGCAAAAACCAACCAAACAAAAACACAACAACAACAAAAACCCCACCCCCATTAAAATTGAGGTTTTATTACCCTAAAATAATTTCTAACTAATGCTTTATTGATTTTCTGAATTTTCTCTAAATTTGTGAAGTAGACTTATTGTCACTGTGACTCAGTACCTGAGGAGTTTGTCTTTAGGAAGTAAGATTAACTTGGCTCCTGGTCTCAGAGGACTCAGGACTTCATGCAGGGAAGGTATGGTGGAGCCTCTCATGTCATGGTGGACAGCAAGCAGAGAGAGGTGATACAGGAAGGGCCAGAGCAAGATACAGCTCCAGTGATTTTCTTTCAGCTGGGTACCACCTATTAAAGCTTCTAGAATCTGTCAAAATAGTGCTACATACCAACTAGGAACCAGCTTTCCAGTAGGTATTACTTTTAGCAAAGTCATATATAAGAGCCGTAGCTCTCTGGTTTCTCATGGGACTGTCTGCCATGACTTTATCCTTATCCTCCTTTTTTTAGACTGGTACCAGAACCCCTACAAGCATGGGACGTGAGAGGTGTATGCGTGTACGCACTTACACGTGCATGCCCACATCTTTGCTGGCTTCTCCTGGTAAATATGTTGGCCTGAGGACTCAATCCCTTTTACCAATAGCAAAGCTTAGATTGCTTCAGCTTTTTAAACACAGCGATTTCACTGTTCAGTCTTGCCTGCCCTTTGACATGGGCGCGTTCACCTGTGTAGTTCTTGGGATAGATAGGATGGAGGAGAGATCAAGGAGAACTCGGTAAGTAACAATAAATACCCTCAGAACAAGAGTTGCCATTGAGCCCTGGCCTCACACTTGACTTGCATGAACTAACTTACCATTCTAATAATTACCCCAAGGATGAATAGGTACTCCCCCACTTCACAGATGAGAATATGTTTGGAAGCAATATTCCCAGTTACGATCAAGAGAGGTGTGCTGGTCAGGGACTGCAGGGTAACCAGTGGCCATGCTGTTTCTTCCCCAACCCTGAAAATTCCCTGCATTTCTTTACTTGCTTTTGAAAAAAATAACTCAGAGGAAGGCAATGAGGAGGTAGCAGAGGAGGAGGAGGGAGAAGGGAGGAGGTGGCAGTGGTGGCAGCAACAGTATCAGACTTGACTCACTGAACACGTTTTGATGCATGATATGTATGACTTGGAAGTCTTGTGGGAAAGAGCCATCATGTGTAGTTTCGGGAAGAATGCGACATTTGAATCACAGCTTGAAAGATAAATAGGGTTTCCTTGCGTAGAAAGGGAGAGTGGTACAGAGTCACAGAGGTTCCCAGTTGATGGCCTGAGCCCACTTTAGAATGTGTGGGTTCTTCCTAGGTTTTTTTTCTATGTATCGGGGATCTTAGCCTAGAAGCTATCAATCAAATCTTAGGAAGGATATCAATATAGTATTTGTCAATACAACTATAAAATCCCCATAGAGTGAGGAAGACAGTTTAAGACTATAAAAAAAAAAGTTTGGATTCCATTTTTCCGTCGCTGTAGCATAGAGATGAGGCCAGTGATACATAGAGAAAAGACATGAATTTAGCTCATGACTCTAGAAACTCAAAGTTAAAACAGCATACTTCTGGCTACCGTGAGAGCCCAGTAGGCTGGGTCACACCGTGGTGAGTGACAGTATGATTAGGGATGTGTGTAAAAGGGAGTGACCACATGGCAAAGCCAGAAAGCAAACCACGGAGTGATCATGATTGCTTTCTTATGAAAGTTCATTTTCATGGGAACTAACAAGATCCCATGAGAGCTACATTAATCTCCTTCAAAGACAGTACCCTGAGACCTAACTGACACGTACTGTGACCCACCACCTTAAAGTCCATCCCATCCCATCCTAGTATTGCCATGCTCTGAAATGAACTTCTGACCCAGGAACCTTTGGAGAATGCACTCAAACCTATCTGCATGATAGCAGGGACATAAAACTCCAAGAAGAGTCTGAAGAACCTTGTTGACTTTTGTTTTCAAGCTCAATTATGTATTCAGATTTTAGCAGAGTTTGTGTTTCTTCCTGATTACATTTGCCACTTCCTTTTTAAAAAAAATTGCATTTATTTATTTTAGTGTGTGTGTGTGTGTGTGTGTGTGTGTGTGTGTGTGTGTGTGTGTGAAGAAACTTGGGGGAAACAGTTCTCTCCTTACAGTGTGTGGATTCCGAGAATTGAACTTGGGTTTCAGGACCAGGCAGCCAGGGTCTTTACCCACTGATCTGTCTCGCTAGCCTGCTACTTACCTTCTTCTGGCTGTGTTCCCTGGGCTGCCTGTTGATAGCAGATCTCGCCAGAACAGCATGGACATGAGGCACCTCCTGGCTGGAGTAGAAAGTGATTTCGTCTGTGTAAGCCTCGTCCCTGTTTATGCAGGCTCAGGCTCCTCGTCTCTCATCTGAAACATCATCCCGGGTTACTGACTCTTGGTTCATCCCACACTTTGGCAGCAGTGTGTCTTATGGGTCCTGAAAGTCTGCCAACATGTTTAACCACCTACCTTGTCTCCCATTAAAACTTTTCAGCCGCTGAGCTCCCGTCTGCTACCAGATGTATCTACTCCATGCTCCCCTGACCTCTAGAATGAGTGTATGCCTTTACTGTGTCTATAGGGCATGGAGGTCAGGCCAGATGAGCATGGCATGGTCTATGTCTTGACCATGAAGGCTTCCCTGACCCACTCCTGGTCCTGCCTTAACCTTGGCTTAAGCTTGGCTTCCTGCCTTTCATCGCCCTCCACATTGCTCCCTACTTGTGGTAGCTTTTGGACTACTGCCTCTGTAGATCCAGGTCCTGAGAGTAGGTTTCGGGAGCATCTTTGTGATTTTAGCCTTCGCTAGAGTCTGAAGGTTTGCAGTGAACTCATGGCTTTGTTCTGGAAAGAACCTCACACTTCATCTTCCTGGCCATCTGCAGTCCTTGATCATGCCACAGTCGTGGGTAAGGGGGCCGCAGAGCTGAGCTCTGTAAGTGATGCATTATTAGGATATTTTCCTGAGCCCCCTCGCTCTAAGCAGGGAATGGAGCAGAATAATCTGTCATTGAGAATCATGTCAATGATGGTTTCTGTGGAGAGCTGTCCTCGGAAGATTTATTGGAAAAGTTTCTAGACTATCTAATACTCTGATTACGTGTGTGTGTGTGTGTGTGTGTGTGTGTGTGTGTGTGTGTGTGTGTTCGTTCCTCTTCTGCCCACTTCTGCGATATGGGTAGAAACATTCCACATAGAGGTTTTTCTGAGCGGTGCTAATGAAAAACTAGCAGGGAGTACTGTTTAGATGTAACACTAAGTCAGTAGAAAGATCTACATTGGATTGCAGTTTGCTTCCATATCTATCTGCAGGTGCACCTTTCTGCACCTCTGTCACCTCATCTGTCACTTGAGGAATGGTAGAGAGAGGGCTTATCTGATGGAGCCAACATAAAGTCTGAATGAGACCAGATTGCTGCAGAAGTCACTTCCATTCAGTCCTGTGCTTTGAACCCTGTATCTGGAGGGTGATGGGGGTCTACTTTAGAATCTTTGCTTATTAGGTGAGGAAACTCAGAAAACTTAAATACCTTCCTTGGAGTCCCCAGTGTCTTCCAACTCAGTTCCAGATTTTTTTCCACTTAACCAAAGACATATTACAAATGCAAATAGTCTCTCTCCCACAGCAACTCCCCTGCGTGAGTGTGGAGAACTCTCAGCCTTTACCTGTGATATCTAAGTGGCAGTGTTCAAGATGATGGGATCAGACAAGGATGCATCAGACAGGTTCTTCTCACCCCCATTAGCAGATGCCTGACATTGGTGCATAGTTCCAGAGAGTTCAGTTTATCTTGGTATTTCTGATCTTGTGCTGAGGAAGAACATGGTAGTAAGAACATGTCGGGGAGGAGGCTGTTCATCTGATGATGGACAGGAAGAGAGGAAGGCACCAGGGATGATATTCCCTGTGCGGACTGGACCTTAGTGACCTACTTCCTTCATCCCAGCTGAGGCTCACCTCCTGAAGTTTCCAGACCCTACCAGAATAGCAATGCTAGCTGCAGCCAAAGCGCTAAACTACAAACCTTTTGTTGGACACTTCATACTGAAACAGTGATGAACACGAAGGGTAAAGCCAGGTGAAGGGTGATCTATATGGCTCCTATCAAAATGCCTAGGGTAACTGAACCATTCTCTCAGGGCACTTTAAAATAGTAGGAAAATAAGGCTCCATGCTAGTTCAGGTGGGTGAACCGGCATGGGAGAGGTACAGGATCCTTGAAGGATGTTGCAGTAAGTCTTCCAGAATCACTGGTGAACACAGCAAGTCCCACTCGTCTCTGTTAGTATATATGAGATGTAGAAAACCCCACGCATTATTTAAAAAAAAAAAAGTACGAGTGGAATTAAAATAGGGTTATGGGGAAAATATTAAATCTGAGGACAATCCTACCCAGTAAAGTACTGAAGATCGTCTCTTTGGTTAGCTGGCAAACAGTGCAGATGTTGTAATTTAAAAAACACAGCGAAGAGAAGTCACGCCCTGCAACGAGGCCCACATAGGAGGTTATTGGAAAAGGAGAGAAAAGGGGCAGAGAAGGGGGCAGAGCTGGGCCCTTGGGACAGGAGTGGCTGAAGAGAAAGAGATGGGGAGGGAAGGGGTGGAAGAGATGGGAGGTGGGCAACGCCCACCTTTAAAAAGGGAACATACCAAGTGTGCACGGGGGTGCTCTTAGTGGCTGCAGCTGAGGACAGATCCTGTCAGGACCCCAAGGGCAGGCCAGTACTGATGCCTGAATACTAACGGCAGGTTGTGCATTTTATTAGCACGAACTGCATAGAACGCTGACCTTATTTGAGAGGTATTTCCATAAACACTGACACACAGTGTAATCCCATTTGAGGCTATGAGCAGATACAGCCATCTTCCCCACATGGCGCTAAACCACTGGACACTGTTTCAAGGAGACAGCCCCCCCCCCCCTTACGTGATTTCTCCTAAGCAATGGGACATTTTCCTGGGGAGGGCAGGAGAGTGGGCTTTGGACTGGAATGGGTTCTTTGGACAGGTTGGTTAGGAGCTAGATAGACTACGGGAAAAGCAGGGCGTAAGGGGAACAGGAGCTGAGAACCTGCACGAAGACAGTTTCTCTATGGAGTCCCTCCTTGTGCACTAGGCTTGTGTCTCATGAGTGCTTACCAGTCGATTGACCAGGTGTGGCTGCACAGGCCTGAGTCCCAGCACTTGGGAGACTGGGGCAGGGCAACCTTGAGTTCCAGGCTAGTCTGGGCCACATCGTGAGGCCCTGCCTCTAAATAAGTCAATAAATCCCAGTTTTTGTTTTCACAAAGCGGGATGGATGAATCCTGGTTTGCAGTAACTGTGAGCAATGTCCACTCCTTTCCTCCTGCTTGAAGCTGGCACTTTTCCCCATCTGATACCAGCTTATGAGCTCTGAATTTCTGACAGAGAACTGGGTTCTATTCCTCCAGTACCTCTTTCCTTCCCCGAATTGGGAGATTTTCAAGCTTTGGGAGACTCTTAGGATCATCTTGTCTACCTTCTCCCTATCAAAATCAATCCACCTTGAAGGATAAATGTCTTCGGGAGATAACAGAAGGACACCGGGGCTATTACTGGCATCTGCCAGCACAAGGCATTTTCTGTTTCCATGTCAATATTTGGTCCTTAGACAAAATCACCCAGAACCACAAGAAACCTCTTGCAGTCTGGGAAACTGAGGAGACAGTGGAAGAACCACATCTATTCCAGAGAATAGGAACCGGTCCAGAACCAGTGGAAGAAGCCCCCGTGGAAATGTGGGCTTGTTATACAGTATGGCTATCAGCATCAAAGCTCTGGCTGGCTCAGGTTCTAGAAGGGGAAGATCCTAGATGAAGAAAAGGTCAAGGAAGACGATAGTGGAAATAAGGCCAGGAGCAGGAATCCAAACTGGGAAGGGCAGTTGCTCCATGGACGCGCTTACTCATCCCAGTCCCTCCAAGCCCAGCTCATTACTTCCATCACAAGACAGTGACCAATCTGCAATGGTTAGGCTGAAGCGTGCATTTTTATCCTTTCTGAAAATTTCACCAAGCTTCTCCCTGCCCTGTGTCCTTCTGGTATATTCTAGGCATGCTGCAAAGAGCTAAGTCTCTTCGGGGTTCTTTCCCAACTGGAGCTGATTGGAGTCATATTTAGACAGGAAGCCCTCTCCCTGTCTGTAAAACAAGAAACATCTTCCAAGGAGACTGTGCTACAGTTTCCATTGTGTGCTGCTAAAGGACCAAGAGGCCCCATTGCAAACTAAGATTTCACAAGCAGAACAGGGCTGGTAGCGCCTCCTGCCAAATGTGACTGTGTGTAGTGGTGTGCAGGGGAAGCAGCTTTGTCAAGAGGAGGGAGGGCTGAGGGAGATGGATCTGCACAATTTTTAGCAGCAGCAGAGTGGTGGAGTAGAAGGAATGCTTGCCTGGGAACCTGGAGACCTATTTGTGCCTCTGACACACGGTGTGACCTTGGATGAGTCCCTTCACTTCTCCGGGCCTCAGTTTCCTCTTCTTCAGAAGTGATGAGAGAGGTAGGCTGGATGAACTCCAGAGATTCTTCCAGCTCTATGCATCTTTGCATCTGAGGGCTGGGAGTTGGGATTTAGCTCTGTGCCAATAGCCAACGAACCCCTGGGACTTTCTAGAGGCAAGAGAGAGGCCAGGACAGCTGCTTCAGGGAGTGGCTGGTCCTTGATTAAGGCTCAAATAATTAGCTCAGCTCCACAGTAAGCCTTCTGAAATTAAGAAAGAAAACGATGTTTAGGTTCAAAAATAGCAGTCGATGTTGCTTTAAACTGATTGGCTAGGGGTTTTGTAGGTTTTTATACAAAGACATCATTTTTCCTCCTCTGTGGCATAGCGGCTCCAAGTCCCGATGCTGGAGTTAGTGTGACCCTCATCTGAATGCTCTCACTAGCTAAGCGATCTTGAGCCTGCTCTTTACCAGTGATCTGCTCCACTGTGTTGTTAGAAGTCCAGATGAACAGCCCATATCCATCTTAGCGGACAGGGCTGACCTTAAATAGCCAGTTAAGAAACCGGCCTCCTTGGACTGGAGAGATGGCTCAGTGGTTGAGAGCATTGCCTGCTCTTCCAAAGGTCCTGAGTTCAATTCCCGGCAACCACATGGTGGCTCACAACCATCTGGGATGAGGTCTGGTGTCCTCTTCTGGCCTGCAGACATACACATGGACGGAACATTGTATACATAATAAATAAATAAATTTAAAAAAAAGAAAAAAAAAAAAGAAACCGGCCTCCTTGAGATTGAGCACGTGAACAGTAACCATTTTATTGTGCTCTGCGAGCCTCAGTGGAGATGGCTCATCTGTGATCTCTGCTTCCAGCTCTAGGTTCTAGAATGGCTGGGGGATGCTTGGAAGGTGATACTCAATTCTCCCGAGCCTCGCCTTCCTCATCTTTAAAGGGACAAGAGGAGTAGAATGGTGCTGACCATTGGAAACTCAGGTCTGCCCCTCAACTGGGATTAATGAGGCTGGACTCGGCTCCAGCTAAGGACCAGAGTGGCCTGAGTTTCCAGCACAGCACGGTGTGATGTCTTTAGGGCAGTGGAATCCCAAGAAGGGAAGTACAACTTAGACACTCACCTGAGGACATCATTTCAGATTCAGGCTTCCACGGCTTCTAGAATTCAGGATTTCTGTTATGGCTGTTTGGCCACAGGAACTAGTCTAGATTCATGGGCAGGGCCAGGAGATTCCTTCTCTCCAAGGAAGAAATCATAGCATGAATATTTAAAAACCTTTCCATCCATATATTAATACTCATTACTGGTACTGTTTGTTCTGTGGATCCCATCTCTTAACTAGATTATAAGTTTATTGAGGGCAGGAAATATGCATTTCTCTGTAGGATGCTTGTGAAAATAGATCAAAGCTAATACCTGCTTTTAAAAAAATCAAATTAACTTACATGGGCAGCAAGTATGGAAGAAAAGACCTCAGGCTTTAGAGGCGAAGCAATCTGAATTCAAAATGTGCCCTTCAGCAAATTACCTGTTTTTCTCATCAAAATAAATAAATAATGAATGAATACGGTCATGCCTACTGGAAGACTTAGGGCTGACATATGGAAAATACATAGCCGGTATTCTAACAATTGGTTGCTGAATCTGTGGCATTATGGCATGTGCACAAGTGTTCAAGTTCATGTCAACCTAGATCCCAGTCTCATCACTTATGTGTGGCTAGAGACAGACCCTTTCATCTCTTAGGGTGACAGATTCTCATCGGTAACGTAGATCTCTTAGGAATCCAAGTCATCCCTGACATATACTCAGGACTTAATGCATATAGCCTATACATTGAATAACTGGGCAACTTGTTTGTGTATTGATTTGTCCACAGAATGCATGCAACGGGCAACCAATGCCACTAACTTCCAATAGTCTCATTGGTCAAGTCCCTGCATACTGGGGACTGTGGATGCCTGGACCTGGGATGATGTTCTCACAGGATGTTAAACTAGCCCGTTAGAGAGGAGCGCAGGGTCCTGGTTAAGCATTCCAAGACAGTACTCTATTGTAACACATCTGTGACTGAATTTTAATGGTTCTAGGTGCCACTTGTTTCCATAGGATGCTTGGTCCCTGCCAGTTGTACCACCTTTTTCTCAGATAGCCTTCTGTCTACTTCCCAAACATTCCTGTGCCTTACGACTATGTCACTGCAAGGAAACATGGAACACGTGACTTGTGTCTGATTTGTGTGTGTGTGTGTGTGTGTGTATGTGTGTGTGTGTGTGTGTGTGCTTTCCACCCTGCATTGTATTTGGCAAAGTATACTAATCTGCCTGCTAATGGACCAAGTTAGGACACTGGGTTTAATTTTGCTGGATAGCTCCTGGTACCTGTGTTCATTTCATTTTAAAGACAGAGACTCTCTACATATTTCTGGCTGCCTTGGAACTCTCTGTGTAGAATGGGCCGACCTTGAATTCACAGAGCTCCACCTGCCTCTCCTTCCAGGGTGGCACACAAGATGAAAAGCATAGGCCACTGTGCCAGGCAGGACCGTGGACTTCTCTTTAGGAAAGATTGACCGTAAACTTCCTACATCTTTTAGTCTGCCAGGAGCTCCAATCTTGCCCTTTTTTTTTTCTTTCTTTCAATCTAGATAATCTGATTCTTTTTTAAACATGAAAATGAACTTGACTTTAGAAAAAAATGCACAAAACAACATTTTCCAAATGATTTCGAGGTCATTCAGTGCATCCTTGCATGTGTTCTGTTTCTGCAGAGTAAGCTTCTTTCCCACCTGGCTTAGGTGACAATGACAATTGGAATTTGCTGGGATTTTTTTTTTCTCTGTCTCTTCCTGCTTTTATAAGTCATTGCATCTCCTTGGAGCAGTCAACATGTGCTGGGTTTTGGCTATCCAGGCTCTGTCCATTCAGTTTCCCTGGTGGCAGCCTCCCCAGTATCAGTTGAAACCTCATCCTTTAGACTTACTGGGTATCATGTCGTGGCTCTGTGATGTGACATCTTCTTCTCTCCTCATCTAAGACTTAGCTCTTGACCCCTGCCAGGGTTGATTGAAAGCTTCTTTCCAGGAACTGGAATCTTGACCAATGGGACAGAAAGACTGAACACAGTGGCTGTCCATGTCATCTTTGCACTTGCAGAAGGATAGGGTGTGTCTGCCTTCTTGTCTACAGACCTGTTCTTAAGATTCCCAGGAAGTCCACAGATCTCAGATCTCCGGTAGTCTTCAAGAGAATTCCCCTTTTCTCAGGCTCACAGAAATGAGACCAGATAACCCTATATCAGGGAGGGGGCCACTGTTAACTTATTCCTGTGTGGCAGTGACATAATTCTCTGTGGGCTTTGGACAGGGCCAGACCTCCCTTCTAACCACAGGCTTGTGGTTCACCAGCTGGTTGCCCTTAGACAAGTTCATTTTTCTCTGAGGATGTCACATCATATTAAATAACAGCAATGAGTCTTGAAGCCTGACTCTTAGGCTTGCCAGTCTTTGGAATCACCTAGGGATATTTAAAATGACCAAATGCCTGGTTCCATCCCCCGAGATCCCGATTTAATGATTTTGGGGTGCACTCGGGGTGTTGGGGTTTTGTAACGTGCTCAGGTATTTCTGGTGAGTGGCAGTGTTTGAGAAAATTGAGGTAGAGAAATTCTTCAAATTATAGGGAAGAACAAATGGATATGTTAAATGCTACATGTAAGATAAGGATTGACAAGAGTCACCCTGCTTTCCTTAGTAAGGTCAACACAACTCATTGCTTTTGCTTCTGACACTGTTTCTTTGTTTGGGGGTAGTCATAGCGATGCATGACAGCCAATCTGCAATGTAACCTCGCTTATTTATCCCATTGGAGGTGAAGGGCAACCTTGAATGTAGCCAGAATCATAGAACATACAAAAATGTGATTACTTTCACATCCGTGGAGGAAAAAACTAGGGCGAGTTCAACAATGCTTTGTGAGAACATTCTATGGAGTAACCTCTTTAATGGATAGACAAAATTGATTTATAATTACCATGGCAACAGCAAAATGGAATGATGTCTTTCTGAGGGATGTGGGCCAGGACTGAGGCGGATTCTATTTCACTTTGGCCCTGCAGCTTGCTGGGTGACCTTGGCCCCTTCCAGCAGGTCATCTCTGGAGTCCTTGGTTTCCAATCTGTGAAGTCTTCAATTGAGTCTTCAAGGAAGTGCGCTGATATGGCGGTAGTTCAGACAGTGAGGAGAAGATGCTACAGGAGACAGAGTGAAAGCAGGACCTTGAGCCTGATACAGGGGTGAATTACAGATGCCGTTTGCCCACCAGCTAGCTTCCCGATAGTCTACAAAACCTTTCTTCTGTCTTCATAAAACCCTTTAAGGAAACAGGGTGTGGCTTGGAAAGCTCCCATCCAGCCCAGTGCTCCTTTCCCGCAGTCCTGTCGACAGGTCGAGTTTGCTTTTGTTGCTATCGTTGGATGGGGCTGCTCTGCTTATTATAAATTATTTACCAATGTCCAAGACTTTTACCTATTAGCTCCCAATAGAACTCTTTTGTGACAAGAAGAAAGCATCTCCAGACGATGTCAGGTGTCCCCTCCAGTTAAAAAACCCTGCCGAGCTCCCCAGCCACGAAGTGTGCTTGCTTTAGTCAAGCGGCTCCAGTGTTAGTGGGTGCACAGTAGTTAATATCTGCCGTGTCCCCAGAGGCTCTTCCAGCTGTTCCCGACCCAGACAGCTGCTAGGAATCGCCGTGTCCAGTGTCACACATGGGGGTTCTGTGCATGCACAGCTCATGGTAATAATGAGCGCGTTGGCTGCTGTTTATTGAGTGTTTACTATGTGCTATGCACATGGCTGAGTGTTTTCTATATTCCACTGTCTCCATTAATTAGCAACATCAACAGAGTTTGCAGATTGGTGACTGGTAGGGCAGATCCAGGTCTTCAGTATGATGTATTTGATTCACAGAATGTGTGTGATGTGATGTATGTGTGTGTGTGTGTGTGTGTGTGTGTGTGTGCATGTATGTATGTATGTATGTGTGTGTATGGAGGCTGGAGGCCTACTTTAGGTGTTATTCCTCAGGGGATGAGATAAGGTCTCACTGAAACCTGGGACATACCCACTAGGTTAGGTTGACTGCCCAGTGAGCTCCAAGTATCCTGTTCCCACCTCCTCAGGCCCGGGATTACAAGGGTATACCTCTGTGACCAGTGCTTTTGGTGTCAGTCGTGACTGGGAATCCCATTCAGCACCAAATGCGTGTGTGGCAAGCACTGTCTTGAGTGAGCCATTTCCTCGGCCCCTCACAGGATTGTTCTAATGTTAAGGTTTTATCAGCATTTTCAGAGTGGGTATAATACATATATACATATAATACATATATAAGTCTATTTCTAGTGTCTTTTTAAAAGTTTGACAAGTCTGACAACAGACAGCCTGTTTGGTTCATGCAGCTACCGACTAGCTTTTAGATGATGCATAGGTCCATTTTATCCCATCCCTATGGCAACACACAATTCTGGTGTGTGTCAGCTGCCTTTTAACACCCTGCTGATCATTTTTTTAAAAAGCTTTCTTGATCTATTAGTCTCATGGGTTAGCTCCTTTTGGCTGCTATATTCCGCCTTACATACCACTGTGTGCGGTAAGTTACTGTTCTTGTTTTAAAAATGGGGAAATTGGGCTCAGTAAAAGCAACACTTTTGCCCAGAATCAAATAGCGAAACTTCAATTGTCAAAGCGATTGCAAAGCATAGATCCTTGCTGCCCCTCCTTAATAACCCTGCCTGGCAGTGAGCGCTCAGAGGATGCTCAGCAAGCATGTTCCTACACCTGGGAAACTTTGGCCGCATCGTCTGCATCTTAGTGTTTCTTTGGAGAACCAACTCCCACTGTCCCTTTTGCTCACCAGGAAGCACATGTGGCCAGGCTATGAAGAGTGTCTTTTGACTATAGTTCCCCAGGCTGTGTTTTTCTGTGTCGGTACCACTTTTGGGCTGTGTCCAAGGGCTGCTCACACACTCCTACGTAGCCGAGGGGCCAGCTGGTGTGTGTGTGTGTGTGTGTGTGTGTGTGTGTGTGTGTGTGTATGGTTCTGCCTGAGACGAGGCTGCTTGCCTGTGGGGAGGATGTGATTGCTTTAGGAAATTAAGTGGGAGTGATTAATTAGGAAATGTACTGAGGACTCTGGCAAGAAATAGAAGCTGGAAAAAAATGGACCCCTAAATACAGACTACTTCTGGCCACATGGTTGAGGAGACTGTGCTCTGAGGGAGTAAAAACATCTCATCCTGCTGCTTCTGAAGCTGTTGCTGCAGCATCACCTTGCATGGGGATGCTGAGAAGGACCCCAAGACCAGATGGTCCAACCTCTCTTTTCTCTGAATGGACTTGAAGTCATGGGAAGCCCTGAGGAGGGTGAGCAGGAAGGAAGCGGTAGATTATAGAAAACAGTAGGACTTGGGACTTAGAAGAACTGGGTCTAGATCCTGGAAACTTTCCTGCTTGTGTGTCAGGGCTTCTTCCTACCCAGTGAAGTGGTCTCAAAGAGTCGATGAGCAAAAGCCTGCGTAATAGCCGCTGCAGAGTAATGTGTGTGCTAGGCAGTGTTCTAGAACTTCATTTGTGTTCTCTAAATCCCTGCGACCATCCCATGAGGTTGGTACGATTACTAGCTCATTTTGGAGAAGAGAAACAAAGACTTTTGGAGGACACACTATTTATGTAATACTCCAACTCCGCTAAGTGGCCAAAGCCACGCTTCACATGAAGGATGACTCAGGCATCCCATGTTCTTAACCTCTAAGTGTCCTGCCTCTGAAGCATAGTACATAGCTTACAGATAACATTAATAATCAGCGTGAAAAGGACACATATATTATAATTTATATATAATTGGTTCAATATAAAGAAACTGATGTTAGGATTTGTGAGGCTGAACTCCAAAGAGTTGGCCTTTTTGTTTCCAAGAAAGGTCAGCTGGCCAGTGGTAGCCCATTCTTTTAAAATCTCAGCACTCGAGGGCAGAGGCAGGCAGGCAGGTCTCCGAGTTCAAGACCAGCCTTGTCTACAGAGTGAGTTCCAGGACAGTCAGAGCTGTTTCACAGAGAAACCCTGTCTCAAACAAAACAAAGGGTAGATGTCATAATTTCATAGAAGTTATTGTCTTACAAGTCGTTTGCTCATCTGTGATCCGAAGTTCCAAATCTTAAACATGTTGAGAGCCAATGTGATGCCTCAAGTGGAAAATCCCATAACAGCCCCACTGGTATGAGTTGTAGTCAAAATGTGGGTGCATAGGACACAGTGAGTTTTGGTCAGAGTTTCTATCGCAGAGATGAAACACCACTACAGAAGCAACTTGAGAAAAGGGTTTAATTGGCTTACACTTCCACATCACTGTTCATCATTGAAGGAAGTCAGGACAAGAATGCAAACAGACCAGGGACCTGGAGACCTGGAGGTAGGAGCTGATGCAGAGGCCCTGGAGGGGTGCTGCTTGCTGGCTTCTTCTTCATGGCTTGCTCAACCTGCCTTCTTATAGAACCCAGGGCCTTCAGTCCAGGGATGACCCTACCCACAATGGGCTGGATTCCCCCCCCCATCTGTCATTAGTTAAGGAAATGCCTTACTGACTTGCCTACAACCTCATCTTTTGCTGGCATTTTCTTAATTGAGGTTCCTATCACTTGACTTCAACTTGTGTCAAGTGGACATGAGACTGCCCAGCACACTATATGTAAAATGACGGACAGGTTGTGTGTATGAAGTGCATATGAAGCAGGAATGACCATCCTGTTTAAAACCTGTAGTTAGTATGTATAACATGGAACCATAAGATGTGGGGGTGAGGGCTCCCCTATGATACCTAAAACAGAGAGGTCACTGAAAGTTTCTAAGATTGTTTCTTCCTCCATAACACTGTTTCATCCTTTTGCTGTTATTCCATGACCAGGAGACAGAACATGTATGTTGGGGGTGGGGCGGGACTCCTCAATAACCAGGTTCTACTTTTGATATCGGACCCAGCCCCTTATACACGTGTGAGTCCTGCCATGAGAAACTCCACCTTACCCTGCCCCGGCATGGCTTTGCATTTGAGAGTCTCCGTGTCCAATTAATCTTTCGGTTACAAAAGGTGAAACACGGGCCTGGGAGCTTTTTTTTATTCTGTGAGACTCTGGTAATTTTAATATGCTGTAGTCTAGTTTCCTGTCGGGCTCAGTTGAATGCTGTTGCCTTCACCCACGTACATAAGAATTACGGTGCTGCCAGCATGGAATTCTTTTTGACCCTGGCCTCTTAGCTCAATCCTGTGGCATTTTCCCAGGGGTTCTAGCAGGGCAGCCCCTCGTTCCTCTCGCTGAATTTTTGGCTTGTTTGCTTACCTCCTTTTTGAAAACTCTTTTCAACCACAGTGCCATCGTGGATTGTCGTGCATTGGAAGCTCTCTCGGGTGCTTGGTGTATGGGTTCTAGGGCTTTGCAGGAGACCACGGGAGTTCCTGGAACTATTACCCTTCAAACTTCTGGTCAGAATAAGGTTGGAGAGGCTAGTGGTCTAAAAAAAGAAGGAACAGGCTCATTCCCTCATGGGAGACCCTAGAGGTGCATAGCCTCCATCTCTTCAGCCGTCCTGGAAGACTAGTAGGAAGTCTAAGCAATGAGTCTGCTCATCCTGGAGCCCTTGCTCCTTCCCAGAGTGCTGGTGTTGTGAGCAATGAGCCAAAGGAGGGCTTCGTTTTGGGCTTGTGCGTCAACATTGGAGTTCATAGTAACGGTGAGAGATAACTTTTATGGAGAGCTTACGTTGTGCCAGGCACCACGCTAAGTGCTTTTAATGTTCCATTTTACTGCGCACGGGACTTGGCTTGGATCCGACCTGAGGCGCAGGGGGATAAATGGGACACATAGCTGGCATACAGCTGTGACTGAGGGCAGCCCATTCAGCCCACTGCTTTGGTTTTGTAACCGTGCCTCTGAAGCTTATCGTCTTCTTAATTCTCCCGATGCTTAAGCAGCAGGTTTCATCGACTCCTGGTTATAAAAACGATGCTGATAAACAGCGCCAGTGGTCCCTGCATGGAACCCTCGATACCAGCCATTTAGTGGCTGCCTGCATCTCGCTTGCGCTAGTGGAGCTGGGCTTTCTGGTGCAGGTCTCAAATCCTGTCAGTAAAGGAGTGAGGAGAAGCTGAGGGGGAATCAGACTTAAGAAAGGAATGTAGTTATTTAGGCAGGAGAGCCCATTCATACATTCACTTGTTCATTTGTCGGACAAAGGTCTCTACAGTGTGCCTGTGTGCACCCATGATGCCGTGGGACCATGGGAAAGCAGTGTGACCTCGCCACTTTGCTCGCAGAGAATCACCTCCCCACACCTACTGTCGTGGTTGTCATAGCAGCGAGGCAAAGCAAAGCGAGACAAAGAGCAGACTCGAGAAAGCGTAGGGAGGACATGGAGAGCTGATGCTTGTTTCCACTGCTGGTAGGAATGCCAAATGACAGTGCCTCGAAAACTTAAACATGGAAGTACCACGTGACTCATCAGTGCCATTCGAAGTAGATACCCCAAAGAATTAAAAGCGGGGGGTCTCCGAAGAGACGATTGCGGACCAGTGTTCACCGCAGCGTTCTTCGCAATAGCTCACGGAGGAGACAACCCAAGTGTCTATCGACAGATGAGCGGTGAGCAGAATGTGTGTTTACGCGCAGTGGGAGCTGATTCGCCCTCCACAATCCGTGGAGTCCTGATACACACCGCAGTGTGAGTGGACCTTGAAAGCATCACGCACACAAAAGCACAACCCCCACGTAACTATATGAAACACCCAGAGCAGGCGAGTTTGTAGGCATCAAGAGCATTAGAAGTTGTCAGGGGCTGGTGGGTAAAGGTGAGGGTGGCAAAGGCCGATGGCACCGAGGGTAAAGGTGCTTGCTGCCAACGCTGATGACCTGAGTCCTGTCCTTGGAACTCACAGGGCAGAGGGGGAGAAGTGACTCCCATAAGTTGTCCTGACCTCTATACATGTGCAGTGGGGCGTACATACCACGAACCCACACACACTAAATAAAAAAAAAAGTTTCAGGAGCTGGGAGGGGTTGGAGAATAGGTGCCTGATGGGGTGGCGAAAATGTCTGGGGATAGAGATGGTGATAGCCTCACAATGTCGAGAACATCCTTAATGTCACTAGACAGTGCATTTACAAATAGTTAAATGTTGTAATTATGTGAAAAGTTTAAAAATTAAACTAAAAATGTTTAACATAATAAAATGCCTATCACTTCTTGATTGTCTAAGGTTAAATCAAATTTTCAGGCACAATAAATATAACCATAATCATTATACTGGCAAAAATCGTGTTCTATACACTTTACCACATTAAAAAACAAATCTCATCACAGAGTGATATATGGTAGAAAGCCTACTTAGTGCAGAAGGAATAGAAACCCCTTTCTTGCTCAGCACAGCACCCAGGCCTTCTGCCGAGCACAGGGCTTGGCCTAGAGTACAGACATATTTCTTTTTCTGCAGAGCCAAACTGGGAACACAATAATTCTATTTGTAGTTGAAAATGGCAGTGAGGCTGTTGAGTGTAAATTTTACTACCATGGCAACCGTGGAACACAAAGATGATAAAAATGAAAATGCAGGAATATTTTTGGCAGGTGGGGTCAGCTGGAGGTAACATGGTTCCTTGCAGGTAACTGCAGGATTTGAAGGAGAGCGAATTGTTAATAATTGCTGTTAAAAACTCAGAATTCCAACTAGGCTGTGTCTTCTGTGTTCCGGTTGAGGGCATCCAGGCTGCTCTTTGGACCAACTGAACCAAAACAGAAAGGATGAAGTTCAAGTTGGTAATGAACTCTAGGAATCTTTGTTAGACGTTTTCATGGGAAGACAAGAGGCCAACCACTCCTGTCTGCACCGATTTCCAGCCTAGTTCATTCCCCGGGAAGATGTACCATGGGCCTTAGGATCTCCCAGCCTGCTCCCAGAAACTGCAGCTGCTGTCTGGGGCTGTGGCTTTGGAGAGAGGAAAGAAGACCAGAATTTGTCCTTTAAGGAAAGATATTTGGGAGGCAATACAGGGGATGCATCTGTCTGTGTTGTTTCCCAGGTCAGAAGCTTCCATGCCTTCCACCTAGCTCCCTCTGTGTTTAGGCTTAGCTCACAACTTTGAATTGGACAGAAAAGGCTTTGCTCCACCCCCACTCCTGTAACCCACAAACTGGGAGCAGTTTTAGAACTCAGAGCCTGATTTTCCACATGGTCCCTTCCTGTCCTTAGTCTGCCTGTGATGCCTCTATCTAGACTCGGTTCTGAGCTGCACCCTTCTCAGTGTTTACAGCGACACAGTGACACGGTGAAAGAGCCAGGCCTTCCGGCTCTGGCTGAGTGTACTACGTTTGCAAGACTTTTGGCAGCCTCTGAGGGTACGTGGGGTGATTTTTTATGGCAGTTGAATTACTATGATACTCAGTATGAGGGCTGAATAGGTATCTCCTTGGACACATGATAGCTGTATAACTCAAGGCACAAACATCAGTGTTATTGCGGTCCATGATTTGGTAATACCTCTATTCCTGGGTTCATGACATGTCATGCATCACATGCGTGTGATACAAGCACCTATACTCCACGAGTTCACGGTACTTGGTAGCTACTGTGATTATGGGACTAAGTAGTCTTTTTGTGGTTTGACATCTGAGTGAACCGATGCTGCTCAGAGTGTAGCAGTATAAGATGGTCCTCGGCCACATGGGCGCACAACACCCAGGTACAGCATCTCTAGGTACTCCCTGCCTTCATACCTCTCAGCTACTTGGCCTATACATACTGTGTTTTCACCTCACAGTAACTCTGTGATGTTGGCATCATTATATTTCCCGGCTTCCAGAAGAAAACCAAGGCTTAATTTCCTTAAGCGATTTATCTAAGATCACCCAGCTATGAAGTACTAGAACCTTAGAGCCCAGATGCTTCACCAGTATTCTGGGTACCAGTATATGGGTTGTGTGTGTGCTTCACTGAAGTTTATTTAAAGGCTGGACCAGAAAAATGGCTGCCTCAAGTCCAGAGGCTTACGTTGTGATCATTCATTCCAAGAAGCCCTTGTCCAATCATGGGCACGTCTCCCTGTGCTGCAGGATGTTGCTTTTCCAGGCTTGCCGCATCTAGTCCTCATCAGTCATGCAGTAATTAGCTCATTCTTTCCTTCCTTCATCCTGTCAACACTCACTCGTAGAACAGCATCGCCGCTCTGTGACTGCTAGGTTTGAGGTCACCTAATGGGTTGCCCCGGGCGCTGTCCTAGTGAGGTTCACACGTTATCTAATGCACTCTGCATGGGAGGCCTCATGACTTCCTATTATTGCGTATCACTTCTTCACGGTGGATAAGACGAGGGAAGAAGACATGAAGCATGGGGGCTGGAGAGATGGCTCAGCAGTTAAGAATGCATGCTGCTTTTGTAGAGGACTGGAGTTCAAACCCAGCACCCATGGCAGCTGAGCAGCTCACAGCAACCTGTGACTCCAGCTCCCGGTGGGGGAATCTGATACCCCTGGCCTCTGTGAGCACCTGCACTCCCATGTGGCTGTGCAGACAAACACAAAGCAATTTTAAGACATTAAAGTAACTCTCTTAGGTTCTCCCCAGATTGTGGCAGAGCCAGGATTCAGATTCTTCAAAGCTTTCTATAATTTCATCTCTTCAGCACCCAGAGCGTGAATCATCTAGGTAGAGTCCCCAACTGGAGTAGACCCCAGAACACTTGGAGGGCTTAAAATGCAGCTTGATGGTCTCCCACCTTCCCAGATATCCTACTCCAACAGTCTGGGTGGGGCCTGCCTGGCAGTGTGCCTTCATGGCTGGTTCTCTGAGGAATGCCGCTGTGGTTGCTCTGCGGAGCACACTTTGGGGGTCACTGCTCCTGCCTGAGGGTCCCAAATTTATTACTTCCCTAGAATTACACAGCCACCTAGTATACAGTAGTTACCCAAAATATATTTGTTTAGTTTGAATTGTTCAAGTGTAGATCCATCTCTCCTTTATGTATTATGTTATTTTGATCTCTCTGTGTGCACAATTCTTAAGCTTTGCTCTTTCGGGTTTCAGAAAGTTCCATGGGGTCAGACCCCTTCATACATGGTGCAGGGTCTTGTATATATGGTATGCTTGGTAAATATTAGCTTGCTTGGTTGGTTTAGAGATGAATCTCACTAAGATGTGAGCTGAGAACTGGATGACACCTAAGACATTAGGTCTTGAGATGGTCCCCAGATTCTTACAGGAGCGCCTGTGCCATAGTTGGTGTTCAGATGTGTTTGTTGAACTCCTGGTATTGTTGTAGCTTTGTGGTCAACAGCCTGGATATTTACCTGCTATCTCTAGCCTGATTCCAGTTTCTGAACTAAAGTTGGTAGATGGAATTTTCCAGCAACTACTCTCAACCCTGTCCATACATTGAAATCACATGGGGCCTTTAACATGACTTGATGGTACCCCATTTGCATCAACCCCCAGACTCTGCTTTGGTGACTCTGAAGTGTGGCTGAAGCAGTAAGACTTCTAATGCCCCCTTGGGTGATTTAGTGTGCAGCCAAGGTTGGGGACCTCCCTGAGTAATTGGCTCCCTGATTTTTCCTTGGACGTTTTCAGCATGTTGTGTGTATGCGCGTGAGCATACATTAGAGAAATGGGGCACTGTGTCTTCCTCTTGAGTGGTCCATTTCTCATATTCTAAAATAAGGATGCTAGGACCACAAGTCAAGTCCCAGGTAGAAACCTGGCAAAGTCACATGACCACCTGAGAGCAGCAAGGATGCCAGCCACCATCTCAGCTCCTGTGGCCGTCTTTGGGCTGCCACATTCCATGATGAGGGAACTCTTTTTTTTTTTCCCCCAGGCTGGTGTGGGAATAGGGGATGAATGCAGGTGGTATGGCCGTTGCAAGGCCCTTTTGTTCTCTCTCGGTTCAGAAAGGGTCATTCTGCCAGGAGCCGAGGTGTGGGGCTTAGCATTTGGCATCAGGTGCCTTGGTGCCGAGCTTATTCTTGGGTTTCTTGGTGGAAACACACCCGGCTATGTGAGCCCACAAGATGGCCGAGAGTAATGAGAAAGGTCATGCCGGGGCCTCCATTCCAGCAGGTTTCTTGACTCAGCACAATCCTGGTGTAATTAAGCATAGCAAGAAGAAAAAGGGGGCACGGGCTGGTGCTTACCCATGTGCACTCAGCCCAGTGCCCAGGGGGCCTGGGTATTCAGAATTGCCAGCTGCTCTCGATTTATGGGAGCCAGGGTTTGGCTTGCTGAGGCCACATCCTTGTCTGGGACTCTGCTTCATTAGCCAGTAGGATTGACTGGCCTAGTGGTATGACTGAGGGGGCAGCTCTCATTCTCCCTGGACCTCTAGTCTCTTCTGTGCCATTTCAAGCTGAGAGCGAGACCCATGATTACAGCAATACTTTCAGATCGCCGCCGCCGTTGTTGGAGCATAGCACCTGGCAAGGAGCTATGCCAGATATCAGAGCGGGAGATAACTCTTACACTTGGCTTCTTTTGGTAGGTGGGAAAGCACTCTACAGTCTGAAATCCAGTTACCCACCTGGGCCAGACAGGTGATATAGGTGAGTAATTGGGTGTCTGCGAGGTCATAGGAAGCCATTTGTGTGCAGTGAGTCTGGTTTCACATGTCCAGTCAGGCGCTATGGCACACGCCCGAGGGTTTCCTGTGCTGTAGGGTTGGCCCCCATGGTGGTGGTACAAGGTTGGTGAGATTTAAGAGGTAAGGCCTAGAGCATGGTGATTAGGTCATGAGGGCACCGTCCTCGCAAAGATTAAGGTCATTCTCGTCCGATTCCAGCTAGGGTTGTTCTGAAGGAGCCCCCTCACCTTGTGCTCTCCAGCCGGCTGGCTGGCCATTTGATCTCTCCTGCATGGTGTTCCCTCCATGGTGCCTTCTGCATAAAGCCCTCCACCAGGGCTGGACAGATGGGGTCCCCCCCCTCAACCTCAGACTTAAATACAAAGTGTTTTGCTTTAACAATAGAAAGTGGACCACGAGGGTATTTTAAAAAGCTCTTTCTCCCGACTAAATAACAACAGCAGTCCATGTGGTGGGACACGATGGTGAGCAGCCAGTGTGAAACCCACTTCTGGCCTCGGTGGGCAGTGCGTTCGCAGCTGGGAATTAACCCAGGGTATTGGGTCAGGGTAGAGGGATCATCAGGATGCGAATGGGGACGGTAAGAGACTACAGGGACTCTGCCCTATAAGTATGCCCTCTACAGAAGCGGAGAATTGAGGGTCCTAGAGAATTGACGAACGGGGTCTCGAGGACCCTTGACACAACACCTAGAGCTAAGTTGGCCTCTGTCCTACACCCGCCTGGTTCTTCTGGTCTGCTTCCCATTCTGCCCTGTACTGCATTGCCCATCTGTAGTTGGGCCCACTTCTCCCCACAGGGAAGGGGATCTGCAGACTTTGTCAGTGGCCCCAGCCAGCTGGACTATGTCCGTAACGAGAGGGTCTATGAGATGGGTTCTAGGATCAGAGACCGGAGTCAGCCCAAGGGTTCTTCCTCTAAGAAGCAAAAGAGGAAGCAGCAGACTTGGGCTTAGGCAGTGACATTGCTAAGTCCTTTCCTCTGAGGTTTGAAGTCCTACATAACTTCTAGGGCTCTCTCGGTTCTGATGTGCTGCTATTTTTAGCTCCCGTCTCCAGAATATAGGGCTCTCCCACTGTTTTATTTGTCCATCTCCGTACCCCTGGCTTATGTTTTCCGTGGAGAGAGCACTGTGGTGGAAGTTGCCTTCTTGCTTAAACAATTTGATCCCATGCGGTGCCCCATGCACCGGCACCGGGCCCCAAGCCACGTCAGAGTCAACAAACCACAGCCTGAAATTGCAGCCCTCCAAGGCAGAGGAGTCTTTAATTTGACCTTAAAATAGCCCACAGCCTGAGAATCTTGTGGGGACCAAGAGCAAGGTGTAGGATTGGGTGCTGGGGGCCTATCTCAGGAGCCAAGGTCATGAGCTGTAGGCAAGGCATGGGGAGGGATTGGGTGCCTGAGTTGGAGGTCCCGTAGCTCATTTGAGGTTGCCTCTTGAGTCTCTTTTATAATATGAGGAGAACAGTGTGGTGGTAAAATTACGCAGGGCCTGTCCCCTCCATTTGGAAAGCTCTCTCTTTAAGTCCCTGACCATTATAATATTAGTTATCATCAGCACCACCATGATTACGATCTCTTGGATTACCTTTAAATTACATGCTCCCTCTCGGGTACCATTTCCCATGTTTACTGTTGAATAGTGCCCCCTGGAGTTGTGAAAGCAGCAACACCAGAGCAAAGGAGCTAGTGAACATATCGGAGCAGGGCCTGTTTTAACCACTTGGTGTATATAAACTTAATTCTCAACCCAAGAAAAGGAGCAAGGAAGGTACCTATGTTAGAGGTACGACAGAAAGTGGAGACACAAAACTTTGCAGGAATGCCCCCCCCAAACTATGCAGTACTTCTGTCCATCCAGGACTGAGTGAGCTTCAGCCTGATGGTGGCACCCACATGGCCAGCCACTCGCTTTTCCCCCAGAGCCATTGTGGTGAGGTTTATCCTTGTCACCCGTGCTGTCTGCCATTTTCTTGATTTTTTTTTTTTTTGACCTTGCTGGAGTATAGTGGCTTCTAGATCAAGGGTCAGCAAACATTTTCTACTAAAGCTGCAAGTAATTATTTAGTTTCTGGGGATCATATAGCCTTGGTGGGATGACAAGACTCAGTTCTGTCCACGTAGAGCAAACCCAGCCATAAGCACTATGTAAGTGGGTGATTGTGGGCTGTGGTCCAAGAAAGTCGTATTTATGGCTATCGAAATTTGAATTTCATGTAATTTTATGTGTCACGAAATAGTATACTTTTAATTTTTTTCCCTAACCAGTTAAAAAACATAAAATCTATTCTTAGCTCCCAGGCCATAGAATAAACAGTGGACTTAATTTGGCTTGTGGCCTGCAGCTTGCTGACCCCTGTCCCAGAACACAGGGACTTGCGGGTTTGGAATCTATTGTCATTTCTGCTTACGCTGAATGAATTACTTGAGGTAGGCTTTATCAGCTACTCGGGATGACTTGGGGATGGATACTGCTGATTTCTAGGGGATGAGTAAACATTTCCCTTTGCAGAGCAAAGGATGGGAAGCCAGCCCTGGCGCAAAGTCTGGAGAAGGGGCAGGTGGGAGCCTCTTTGCTTAGCCCTCATGGGTGTGTGTAGGAGGGTAAGGAGAGACTTTTTTTTTCTCCACGTGAAATGTAGAGATTTATTCTTCACAAATAGACCTATGAATAGAACGTGATTCATAATGGGAAACAGATTTCTTCCCCCTCAAGATAAATGGAATGTCCCCACCTCCCAAACCCAGAAGAGAATTGTTTCCTCTTTACAAAGGAAACAAATTGGGTTCCCCAAGGAATAATCAGGGAGCTTTTTCAAATTGTCATAATAAGCAAGATATGGTTTCATGGCTGATGAAAGAAGACTTGCCTTCCCTGAGTCTGGACACGAAGGATGGGTTGGACAATCAGACAGGCCCTTCTCCCTCCCTGTCTTGTTCCTGTCCCTTGGCATTTTATCAGTGCCAGATGGCAAGGAGTGACTCTCGCCTCAGCAGAGTTGGTGGGCCTGCCCCAGACCCAGTGTCTCACTGTAGAGACATTCTCTTCCTTTCCAGCTCTTTGGTCTACTGAAAGGGGTCGCCTTTCCTCAGCCAGGCTTCCTGACATCTTCAGTTCATTGTGATCTAGAGAAGAGGGCCCTGCAGATGGGAGACTAGCCTGGGCAAAGGCTTGGTGTCCGGGATGACTCTGGTGGCTGCAGAGGACATGCCTGTCGGATGAGCCATTTGGGTTGTGTTTCTAGACAGTTGGGGTATTGGACTGAGGCCCTTTATCTTGCAGAAGGTGGAGAGCCAAGGAGGATTGAGGGCCGGGGCCTATGAACTTGGAGAAGTGTCAGCACAGATTGGGGTGGTTCTACACAAATGGCCAGAGTCTGTGAACAGGTGGTCAGGGAGAGGAACGAACGGCCATCACCTGATTACCTTTCTAGTCCTGCACTGGTTGCTGGAGAACTGGAAGAGACTCCAGGCAGCCCTTGTCCACATTGCTCGCAGGCTGATAAACTGATGTCTTTAGTTTCTTGAGAACTTAGTAGCAGAGAACAGGAGCTGAGACATCTAGCTCTGCCCATTAGAACCATTGCCCTGTGGGCAGTGCTTCTGACTGTGTCTGAACTGGGGCGCGCTACTTAGCCTCTCTGGACCTCACTTGCTTACAAAATGGCAGAATAGTGATAAGATTATTATGGGGTTGCTAGGAGGACTTAAAGGAAATGAACAGAACTTGATATATTATGAAAACAGTACACAGAAAACTTGTCATTAGCCATCATTTTTGCACTTTCTCTGCAGTAGTGGTTCCTAATTTATTCAAGCCTTTTAAAATTTATCAAATCCCCTTTCCCCCCACGTGATCTCATTTGGTTTTCTAACAAGACCTCTGAGGATCAGCAAGGGCTACTAAGCCATTCTGCATACAACAAGGATGGTTTTCCAAAACCACATGATTAGCATGTTATAAGATGGGATCTACGCCTCTAAGCTACGCACCTATCTACTTATTCCCGACTCCATCCACCATGCCATCTTACAGGGGTTCAGGGCAGCGTCTGGCTTGTGGATGCCTTAGTAAGTGACAAGCATTCTCCTTTCCCAAGGAGCTTTGGGTGTCATCAAAAAGCAAGAACTCTGTTCTACAAAGTCGAGAGACACGTGTGCCAATGGAAGCCACCCATCCCTTCCTCAGATAGAGAAGACTGACTGGAAATGGGCCAGCCAGGAGATTCACATGATGCCATCCGATGACACCCTGTGCCGAACCTGCAGAGACCTGCCTCTGGTTTCCTGCGTGTCACTTGGCAGATTCCCTCCATGTGTGAAAAGAGAAGAGAAGCCAGCCTTCTGGTGGATAGTGTTAGCTCCAAGTTGCATCACTTCACCCCGCCCCCTTCGCAACAGACCTTAACATTATTCTGTGATTACTTAGCATCATCCTTCCCAAATGTGCATCAAATTAAAGAGTTATTAGGGCATGGCAGGACATGTTTATGGGGATGAATTTCCTTTAAAGTCACAGCTCAGCCTGAACTCACTTTATTAGTGTTTATACAAAGCATGTAGCCAGTTCCAGTGCAACCCATGTTTATATTCTTGCAGCAATCATTGCATTCCTTGGGCTGATCCATCTTCTTTTCTTAAAGTGATCAGTGCATCCATGCTGTAAGTTAGTTCATAACACGTGTGCTGTGTTCCTGGTTAGACTTGGAGGTTTGCCCCATTCAGAAGTACAACCATAGCATGCCTCACAAAGAGCTGCGGACTTGGAACTGGTCAGAGACCCAAGTGGACCGGATGGTGGTGCATACTTGTAATTCCAGCATTAGGGAGGCTGAGGCAGGAGGATCATCACAAGTTTGAGACCAGCCTGAACTACATGGTGCGTTTAGAGATCATATGGTTGACATAAAAGAACCCTGTCTGAAAAATCAAACAGTCACAACAAAAGAACAAAGACATAATGAGTAGCTATGCTCCTTGTGACACCTTTGACACTCATGCTACCAATAGTATTTGTGGCTCTAGCTAGGAGACTGATTTTAGTGACTTGCCTTAGACAGTCCCAATATTTCTCATCTAACTCGTAAATATTAGTGGCATCCTCACTGACTTACAAAAGTATTCAACTTGGATAATGAACACACTACATTTTAAGATATCTTCAAGTATAACTCAATTAAAACGCTTGATATCAGGGCTGGGAGAGATGGCTTAGCAACTAAGAGCAGTTGCTGCTCTTCCAAGGGGACCTCAATTCAGTTCTCAGCACCCATGTTGGGTGATTCATAACCACCTATAACTCCAGGTCCAGGGCATCTGGCACCCTCTTCTGAACCTCTGGACACCTGCAGACATGTGGCTTTCACTTTCTGTCACATACACATAAATAAAAATAGCTCTTTAAAACATTAAAAAATAGTTCTTTTAGAGCTCGAGTTCAAGTGACTCCACCACTTGTGATGTTTGTTTGTTTGTTGTTTATGACTTTTAGGTGCCAGGTGTTGTGCTGAACCCTGAGAATTGAGATATAACCAAAGTATGGTCCTTATCCCTAGAAGGTGGAGTTTATCAGCTTAGCTAAAATGATGGGATATTACTAAAATTTCCCGAGTAGACATTTCCATTTGTGTATCACGCTTCAGTTGCTTTGTTGTTAGGCATCTGGTGCTCTGACCACCTGGGCGTAAACGCTGCTCTGTTACTTGCCAGCTCGTGACCCTAGACAAGTGCTTTAATCTCCCTGCACCGCCATTCATAGAAGGGGAGCACCTCATTGACTTCATACGCTGGAAAGTCAGTACATGCTGCCTCTTCCATAATAATTACCATTTAGCAGAAATTTACTTAGGTCTCCATGTAGCTGCCTGCAGCATTTGTACCTCTATTGGCTGGGGTTACCTAACCTTTCAAAGATAAAATCTTATTGAAGAAATTAGCAGAATCCAAAGCCAACAATTGTTAGTGACTTTAGTGGCTCAATCAGTTGGTCTTTTTTTTTTTTTCCTTTTTAAATAAGGGGAGAAACTTTTCCAAATTCATGTCATGAGCTAGACAGGAAGAAAGATCATTGATACCTAAGTTTCAGCCTGGCTTTGCACTGTTGGTGTCCTTCCGGGTATCAGTCAGCATAGGATAAGCTGTGCTGCAGGAACAAATAATTCCAGATGTATCGATAGCAGAATGGGAAACTATACTGCTGCCTCCTATTACCAGAGTGTACTATGCTTGGTATAGGCATGGATGGGGGTGTGGCTCATATTCCAACAGTCACTCAGGGTTCCGGGCTCCTTCCATCTTGGGAAACCTCTGTTTTTACACGTGATCTCTGCATGTTAAAGGGGAAGACATGGTAATGCCATTCAGGGTGTTTTATGACCTTGCCTGGAAGTGGCATATATTTATTGCTTCCATTCCGATTCCTTTAATCGGTCAGGTGGTCCCACTTAGATGCAAAGGGCGTGGGGAGTTTCTTCTTGGGAATTGCTGAGGGGGAAATGCAGCAGTTAGGGGAACTTATAGCAGTCTCTGCCGTAGCATGCTCCCTTTAGTTTTTTTTTTTTTTTTTTTGCCAGTTTCCCAAACCTTCTGGGGTTTGGAGTTTCTGCTTCCCATCATTTGAAGAATCATTTTGTCCCAAGCTCCCACAAGCAGTGTGGAGATAGGTTTTGAGAAAAGACCTGCTGGGGAGACTTTAGGAGGGCCTGAGACTTCTTGCCATAACCAAAGCAGGGCATACCAAGTGAACAATTTGCGCTGGGGGTCATCAGCACCCCCAAGAACAATGCTCAGAAAAGAGTAAATTGCTTTAGTCTGCTTCGGGAAAGATTGCTTTTCTGAGATAGAAACATCCAGAATGCCCTGGATTTATCACAGAGAAGAACTCTTTCTACAGGCTGTGCCTGGGATGGATCAGGGAGGGTGACATCAGGGCTGCAGTTCAGATGAGGTGTCTCCTCGGTGTTAATGAGGTGACAAGGATGGTCTTATCATCACCTTCTGCCTTTCTCATGGTGTGCCTGGAGAGGTCCCACAAGTTGTTCTCTGACTTGCGCGTGTCCCCCCGCCCCCATCAAACTTAAAAAAAAAAGATTATTAAACAACAGAAGTTTCTGCATGAGTAGTGTAAGTAAATTGCCTGAAGGTGCATCACCATTTGGTGATATCGCCATGCCAGGGCCTTTCTGTGGGAGGTCAGGCTCACGTAAAAACCGAGTGTATAACCCAGGCGAGGAAAGTTCCTGAGGTGGGTAGATAAGCTCTGGGCTTCTGACAGTTTGGCCCAGCTTGAGTCACCTGGGAAGAGGGAACCTCAGTTAGGAAATTGTCTCCATCAGATTCGCCTGAGAGCATGACCGTGGGCATTTTCTTCCCTGATGATGGATGGAGGATGGTTCATTCCACCGTGGGTATCGTCATCCCTAGGCAAATGGGCCTGGGCTGTAGAGGGAAGTAGCTGAACAAGCTAGTCAGTAGTTTTCCTCTGTGGTTCCTGCCCTCACCCTCCGCAACACTGGCCTCCTGTCTGGAAGGAGAAGCTAAACAACAACCCTCCCAGTGGGTTTTGTCACCGTGTCTCATCTCAGCACCAGTAAGCAAATAGGACAACTGGTGCATGTCAAGGGTTGGTCGCCCTTCTCAGTGTGTCTCTTATTGCTACAAAGGTCCAGAGTTTTTTGGTCATCTGATTTTGGAAGGGCGGTAGAGGGAAGACAGACCGGGCAATTCTAGAATTGTCCAAAATGTTGAAAATTGAGAGTTAATTTATACATGTGAAGATCACAAGGAGACTTAGACAAAACAGGTCTGTAGGTCAGGATTCCCTCGGGGGCTAGAGCCTGCAACTTCTACTTCTGTCCCTCATCCCAGTGATGGCTGTATCCCCACGTTTTTCTGCCCTGGAGCATGAAGCTAAAGAAAGCAGGGGGTGCTCCTGCTGCAGGGAAGGGGAGCCCAGAGCTCTTGCCTGTCGCACCACCTTGCAGAGCCTCCCTGCGACCCCAGCCAGACGCCCAGGTTACCCCTTCTGTTTGGCTGGTTCTTCCCCCTGCAGGGAGCTGTGTGCACAGGGTTGGCTGCAGGCGTTTGCAGGTGTAAAATTATATATTCTAGGGCGCTGCCAAGTCAGTGATGTAGCCCAGGGAGGCTCAGTTCCCCAACAACTGTGGTAGCGTGAAGCCAGTTTTTTTTTTTTTAAAATCAAATTCAGCCATTTCTTCTTTCCTGTATGCGTGTGTGTGTTTTTAAACTCGGGTTGGGTTATGTAAGGGTTGAGAATGAAGTGCTGAATTCAGAGAACACTTGAACAATGCCTCCTGGTGGGTGTCAGGGGAGCAGAGTGTGAGGGAGCCCTGTGAGGCCTCCTCGGGGAAACACAGACGCCTGGGACCTGGTAGGATGGGAGTCGGATGGTTCGGGAACGCAGGCTGGCTCTTTTCCGCTCTCAGGCCAGGCAAGCGGCTGACAGACGAAACAAAGACAGAAGGACACACACAGGTGCAGGACAATCTGACTAGCTCCCGAGAATGGCAATTGCGCTTGTCACATGTCTTGGGCTGATGGCCCAATGTGCACCTTGAAAGGCTTCTGTCTACCTTTTACTTTAGCAAGGGCTAGGTAGGGTCTTAGGTCAGGTGAGTTTCTTTTGTTGATAAGTTTTTGGACGGACATAAGAAGTTGGCTCTATCAGAGTTGTCTGTGACCATGTCTGTAGGGCACAATATGGCACAGGGAATGAGCTTGAGGCCCAAGTTATCTTCCTCAAGGCCTTCTTAATACGACTAATTTACTATTTTCTGAGCATTAATCTTGAAGATAGTGATCCACCATTCCACATATGTAATTCATAACCACAGAAAACACCAAAATATTAAGAAGCAAACTATGAATTTTTTTTTAAATCACCACCACCAAAATATCCTGTCTCATGCCTGTGAGATGACAAGTCTAGTATACATTTCTTCCAGGGTCCCCAAGGGGCCTTACTTCATCCAAGGTGTCCAGGACGAAGTGTGGGGAGTATCCCCTTTGGTCCTGCGGGAGCTGAGTCAGGAGCACAGGAAGCAGGCAGCAGCCCGTGAGGTGGGAGACAAGAATGCAATGTGAGGAAAGACCCAAATGAGCTGCGCAGAGGCTGGGCCATCCAGTTCTGAGGGAAGACTAGGGGGCTCAGGGGGTGCTTGAAAATTGGGAGTATCGGTTTTATTGGGCTTTTGTGGCAAACACCTGGGTGCCTAAAAATCATGGACATTTCTGCTTTCAGTTTGTGGGAAAGAGAAATTGGAAATGGGGGTGCTGGCGGGCCATACTTGAGTGAGTCAGTCTCTCTCTCTCTCTCTCTCTCTCTCTCTCTCTCTCTCTCTCTCTCT